>NC_089849.1:62033933-62373099 GCF_035609145.1 Eleutherodactylus coqui
AGCGAAAATACCACCTCTGTAATGTAAAGGCGAAATCCACGGGAAATAAGTTTCCTCGCCTCCCCCAACTTTTCCCCCCTCCTCTACAGGATCTTGCCTGCATTGCCATCAGTTTCTCCTGACCTCCAGCAATAACATCTCATCCAATGTTACTGCCGCAGCCTGTGATTGGCTGTGAAGATCAAGTTCTCCACCAGTTCTTCAAGTAACCGTTATAGTTAGGGTGCCTTCACACAAGTGAGAAAATAGCGCAAGTTTTGTGGGTTGCAAAACGCACAAAACTCGAATGAAAATGCAACCCATTATTTGCAATGGGTGTATTTAAATGGGTGAATTGCAGCATGTTGTATTTTTGTGCAAGGATTGCAAAAATATAGAACATGCAGATATGTGGTTTCCCACACATCGCACTGCCCATGGACGTGTGTTGCGTGTCGCACCTGAAAATATCTATCTTGGGTTCTTGAGGCATTGGACACATGCAGTTACTACAGTGAGGAAACGCACCCTTAGGGCTTAAACAGATAGACGTGATTTCATTGCATTATGCGGCCGTGATATGGTTTCACACCTGCAGCGGGGATTCCACTTTATTGCTCCGTTTTGGGAGTGGGAAAGGGGAATCCCCGTGGCTGAACAGTTCCGTCTCAGGACAGAACCGAATTGACCCCATTGAGTATAATGGGGTCCGTTCAGTTTCCGTCCAGCTGATTTCGGGCGTATTTTAGGCCGGATCTGTGACAAAACCTCCAAGAGGTTGGAGAATCCAACGCAGATGTGAAACCAAACTTGTATGGTCATTGCACTTTGAGACAACTTCTGTTTATGTGATATCCAGTGTAATAACTAGCTAAAGTTCAAATCACTTTATTTACCTAAAATGATGTCTGCTGAAAAATCACTCTAAAGTGCTGGCCACTAGGGGTCCCCCTTCCTTCTAATTTGCTGTCCACTGCCTGTTGTCATGTGAAGTTCATATCTAGTATGAAATAACAAGATGGAAAATAGGGATCAGAAGAGGGTGTAGTCTTATGAGGTAAGAAAAACGTAAAGTCACCTGGTGCAAGCACCGAGTGGATCAGAATTTCACAGAAGCGATGCGAGACACATGTTGACAAGCGCAATATTGCACTCGCCCCCTGTAAGGATGCAGCCTGAGGAAGACAGACTCACACAAATGTGGCCACAGCTAGTAGTAAATAATTTATTGTCTCACAAATACTTAGTTCACATCTACACTGCTCAGTACTGCTGTATAATATCCTCCACAATGCCGTTATATCCCAGTGTGTGCTATGGAGAGTTACGAAGCAGAGTCGATGTTTTCTCCAGAAGATGACTTAGCGGTAGTTACCTACCACCAGCTCGAGAGAATTGGAGATGGAGATTACAGAGGGGAAATCTGGTGATAAATGCAGAATGCAAGCCACGTAATGACCACAAATATTGTTACCACTCATGTGCACACACACGACAGCTTATTCTGAAAGTGCCGGTAGACTTCACCGCCATTGTACATGAAGAGGTTAAAGGACGTGTTCTGTGCCATCATGCATAAGAAACCCATCAGCGGATCAATCTACTGTGTGCAGGTTGTGCATTTACGCTGTCTACCTATAGACTGGACTCCTCTTAAAGGCTCTTCCATGCCTAATGCACTTACATATAATCGAAATGTCTGTGTTCAGCAAACTGATCAATTATAAATGTTCCTCAGAACAGTTGTGCACAAACGAGGATGAATGTGTTTTTGACTCGGATATTAAAGCGGTGGCCTCAACAAGGGGTTCTGACTTCCTTTCCAGCATCTGTTCTTCATGTAGCCATCCTAGAGTTTACCTGTTTTAGATACTACGGGTCACAGGGCAGGTCACGTTGCTGGTCAGCAGTGCTTTTCTGACCTTACATGAGAGATGCAAGAAGTTCCCTCGTACTGTACTTTACCACATTACTGTGGAGTGTAGAGCCGTGTTAATGGCATTGCCATACAGTATGGATAATGGTCATCTTGAGCTGACTGTACGGCTCTGTTGGATGTCATTTGCAGAGAGAGATCATTTACGAAGCGCAGTTCTTGGTACATACTTGGTACATACTCTGATGGAAGATGCAACAAGTTAGACAGAAACAACCTATATATGAAATCATCTGGGCTTATTGATCCCTATGGTGCAATAGTTGTGCTCAAGAGGCTCTATAAGGAGCTTGAACATACAGTCTGATCTGCACATGGTATATAATAGAGGAGATTGATATATGGTTTTATGAGAAAACATTCAGTATAGCTTGCATTTTATTAATTTAAATCTCTGCTCATTCTGAGAGTCTCTGGTCACTTAGGAGTCCAGTGGGCGGAGCTATCAGTCATTGGTTGCCTTCCCAGTGACAGTGTGCATACAGCGATAACTGTTGATCACTGATAAGGCCAGCTTCACTGAGGTACTACGTGTACTGTGCCGCTTTCTACATGCGCCATGATGAGCTGTTCCTTTGGGCACCAAGTGAAGGCGGATCTATTTTATTTTTCTGGTACAATATGTACTTTAAGAAGCCTGGAGAAGCTCCTGTCCTTATCGTAAAAAGTGATTTACATCTTCCGGCTGCTATTTCTGACTGGTATCTGTATTAGTTATCTGCTTAATTTTCTGTAATCTTCGTTTTCTATAACTTTTGGTTGATATTTTGGGGGCTTCGGAGACAATTTCCAGTTTGCCATAGCGTTATGTTTTCAACAAACAATATTTTCAACATACGGTGTTCATCCTGGAAACAATTCATATTATATGTTAAGGGACCACTGTAGAAACAATGTTCAATGGGAGAACCCCTCTAACTCAGAAGCTGAGGGTCCCTTTCGGACCACGGACCCTCTGGCATTGCTCTAGTGCCAAAATAATCCATTCATTCCGCATAGCCTCAGGAACATGAGCGAATCTAAAGGGCCTGTCCGCTACGAGCAAGTCTAAAGGGTCTGTCCGCTACGAGCGAGTCTAAAGGGCCTGTCCGCTACGAGCGAGTCTAAAGGGCCTGTCCGCTACGAGCGAGTCTAAAGGGCCTGTCCGCTACGAGCGAGTCTAAAGGGCCTGTCCGCTACGAGCGAGTCTAAAGGGCCTGTCCGCTACGAGCGAGTCTAAAGGGCCTGTCCGCTACGAGCGAGTCTAAAGGGCCTGTCCGCTACGAGCGAGTCTAAAGGGCCTGTCCGCTACGAGCGAGTCTAAAGGGCCTGTCCGCTACGAGCGAGTCTAAAGGGCCTGTCCGCTACGAGCGAGTCTAAAGGGCCTGTCCCCTACGAGCGAGTCTAAAGGGCCTGTCCGCTACGAGCGAGTCTAAAGGGCCTGTCCCCTACGAGCGAGTCTAAAGGGCCTGTCCCCTACGAGCGAGTCTAAAGGGCCTGTCTCCTACGAGCGAGTCTAAAGGGCCTGTCCCCTACGAGCGAGTCTAAAGGGCCTGTCCCCTACGAGCGAGTCTAAAGGGCCTGTCCCCTACGAGCGAGTCTAAAGGGCCTGTCCCCTATGAGCGAGTCTAAAGGGCCTGTCACCTATGAGCGAGTCTAAAGGGCCTGTCTGCTATGAGCGAGTCTAAAGGGCCTGTCTGCTACGAGCGAGTCTAAAGGGCCTGTCTGCTACGAGCGAGTCTAAAGGGCCTATCCGCTACAAGCAAGTCTAAAGGGCCTGTCTGCTACCAGTGGGTCTAAACTAGGGCCTGTCCACTATGAGCGGGCATTGCTCTAGTGCCAAAATAATCAATTAATCTCTCATAGCCTCAGGAACACGAGCAAGTCAAAAGGGCATGTCCGCTACGAGCAAGTCTAAAGGGCCTGTCCACTACGAGCAAGTCTAAAGGGCCTGTCCACTACAAGCAAGTCTAAAGGGCCTGTCCACTACGAGCAAGTCTAAAGGACCTGTCCACTACGAGCAAGTCTAAAGGGCCTGTCCGCTATTAGCAAGTCTAAAGGGCCTATCCACTACGATCATGTTTAAAGGGCCTGTCCGCTACCAGTGTGTCTATTGTGCCTGTCCACTACTAGGGAGCCTAAAGGGCCTGTCAGCTTGAAGGGAGTCTAAAGGGCCTATCCGGTATGGGTGAGTCTAATTGGCCTGTCCGCTACGAGCGTGTGTAATGGGGCCTTCCCCTCTACGAGAAAGCCTAAGAGGCCTACAAGTGAATCTACCTAGAGCTTCAGTGATGGCTCTGGCAAATCACATTCAGCATTGCAAAATTGCCCCCCAGTTATTGGTCATGTGGTTTTAGCCTATGACTGTCTTCAGCAAAAAAAATAACTCTTTACTGTGGATTTACAGAACTATTAAGAGCCTTTTACAGGGGAAAATGATTGGGCGAGCAATCATGTTTTTGGACGCTCATTCTCAGTCACTTCCCAGTTTAAGGTTGCAAATGATCAAGCTATAAAATTCTGCTTTGTAATTCATTGCATCTTTTATGCAAGAGCAAAAATTATTATTTGTGGACAGGACTTTTCCCATGTAAGCAGGGAATGTTCTGCTGAAATACTGAAAAATGTATGATAGAAGAGGGGAACAAGCACTCACATTAGCGACTGCTCTTGCATATCATCAATTGACGCTTGCGTTCTGTAGTAACTATCCTCTTCTACTATTTCAGACTAGGGTTTATAGCTAGATAGCTGAATAACCCTCTAATGCCCCAAAATGATCAAAACCATTCTACTCTTATCATGGTCGGAACTAGTGTTGAGTGAACTAAACCAGTAGAACCCTGTCTTGGGTTGAACTTTGCTAAAAATTTGGTTCTGCGTGAACCCAAACTGAGCTTTTACCAAAGTTCTACCCCTGAGCACTAGTGTATAACACTGTCTAAGAACCATAAAAGCCCTGTATAACACTCTCAGTGTATTAAACCATGCTTATATGGCTCTTAGACAATGTTATACAGCAGTATTAGCGGTTTTGATGAACTTTTGTTTCAAACGCATTTGGACCGAACCCAACTTTTTGCAAAAGTTCGACAAAGTAGCCAACCCAAACATTTCAAAAGTTTGCTCATTACTAGTCATAACTAGAGAGGAGCGAGCATACTCGCTAAGGGCAATTACTGGATCGAGCATTGCTCGTAGCGAGTACTTGCCCGCTCGGAAGAAAAGGTTCGGCGGCGGGCGGGGAGCGGCAGGGGAGAGCGGGGAGGAACGGAGGGGAGATCTCTCTCTCCCCCCCACTCCCCCCTGCTCATTGCCGCAACTCACCTCTCACCCACGACGGTAGCTGAACCTTTTCTTCCGAGCGGGCAGGTACTCGCTAAGGGCAATGCTCTATCGAGTAATTTTCCTTAGCGAGTATGCTCGCTCATCTCTAGTCATAACCAAACAATCAACTGCAGAGAATTTCCTATGTAGACCAATATCCAGGTAAAAACTGCTGATAACAAAATCTTACATTAGTGGTGTAATGGTTAAAGATTGCATTGGCTTCTACTCTGGGGAAACGTTAAAGAGGTTTATCGGATTTGAAAAAAAGTGGATTTTCATCCAGAAACAGTGCCACTCTTGTCCATTGGCTTTGTCTAGTATTACATCCCAGTTCAGGTGAATGAAGAAGAGCTGCCATACCAGACAAGTCTGCGCTCCCCCTATTTCTTCTTCAATATAGACTGTCTAGGGGGATTTTCTCTCTGACCATCGCTCTCTCCTGAAATAACACGCTTGTATATTTATATACGGTAATTCTAGGCTTTGTAGCCCATTAATGACGCACTGTCGATCATTTTGTCAGTCAAGGAACAGACAAACATTTAATCTTTGGGTTGAGCCCAGGAATGACTTGCCATAAGTAGACTAGGTGGTCTTCGGGAGGGTAGGAATTCCAATATTTGCAGGTTTCTAGGAGCGTCACTCAGCACAATTACTGGTTATGTAACGGGTAAATGAAGGTTTCTTCAACGTAAGGGAGAAACTTCAGCTTCCTGTGAATTCCCCTTAGCTAAGCTGGTTGGGGAAAGTAGATTTCCATGAATGTGTTATTAGGAATACACTGCTCAGGGAGGAATCAAGCAGCCTTTTTCTTCATTGTGTTTGGCATGTGAAACCGGGGGTAACATATGGAGTGCTCTTATAGCTGCCCTTTTGTGGACCATTGAAGAAAAGTGTTTTGTTGCACTCCCAAAAAGTGATCCTCTCCGATTTTGCTGTTGGGTGTTCTATTTTTGACCCCCCCCCCCCCCCCCCCTCCCAGGCAGGTACTAGAAGTCAAGACACATGTTGCAACAGACAGTAAGGGGCTAACCTCATTGCTTTCTTTGTGCCTTTGTTTTACATATGGACTTCGGAAGCGTGTCACAGCCTGACCGAGGGTTTTGAGATCAGCAATTATCTGCGCTCCATGTGTCTAAACCAGGAACAGTTGAGTTTGTGCAATCTTCGTCCTGGTGTTCTCTCTGGATTTCCTTGTTCAGTCTGCGCAGTTCAAGCCATTTTTTTCCTCAATCAAGCGGTGCTTTCCCAACTTTGATGCATGCTCGGAACATAGATATCATTAGTGTGTTCCCGAGATGCTCGGTACCTTCCATACATTTCTATGGGGCTCCATTGTCATCATTGGAGCCCTGCCAACATAATATAAGACTGAGCATGTGCAGTAAAATATCCTGTCTAATGAGGTTATGTATGTTCATCTGTGTAAGGGTGGACACCCACTAGCGATATTTCTCCCTGCG
This sequence comes from Eleutherodactylus coqui, assembly GCF_035609145.1. NCBI lineage: Eukaryota > Metazoa > Chordata > Amphibia > Anura > Eleutherodactylidae > Eleutherodactylus > Eleutherodactylus coqui. The sequence continues at coordinate 62,040,621 of NC_089849.1, forward strand.
ATGCAACAGCGATGATTGTGACAGAAGTCCAGGATTCTATCCCATTGCTTTCAATGGGGTTGGCGCTACTGCTGCCGGTCCCATTGAAAGCAGTGGGTTGTAGGCAACTCCTGCAGTATGATTTTCGGGGAAGGGCTTGAAATATAAGCCCTTCCCTGAAAATCCTCCATAGCTCGTGAAAAAAAAAAATTATATACTCACCTCTCCGCCGCCTAGGCGTGTCATCTGACTGGCTCCCCTGCACTGCTGTCAAGCTCTTTCAGGGATTTAAAAATCAGCTGATTGGCTGAGCGCTGCCTGTAATTGGCTGAGCGCTCAGCCAATTAGCACAGCCCTTTCAGGAGGAGGGGATTTTTAAATCCCCACCTGCTGAAAGAGCTTGACAGCAGTGCAGGGGAGCCAGCCGGAGGACGCACCTGAGCAGTGGAGAGGTGAGTATATAATTCTTTTTTTTCACCAGCTAGGGATGATTTTCAGGGAAGGGCTTATATTTCAAGCCCTTCTTCGAAAATCATGTTGCGGGGGTTGCCTACAACCCACTGCTTTCAATGGGGCTGGCAGCAGCAGTGCCGACCCCATTGAAAGCAATGGGAAAGCATACTGGACTTCTGCCCCAGCTCACTCAAATGAAGTGACTAGTGAGCGAGTTCTCACTCAGTATAAACAGGCAGTCATTCATCTTTGAGCGACAGCCTGTTTACAGTGAATGGAGGCGGGTGGAAGAGATCTCCAGTGCACTCCACTTTCATTCAATGAACAATTGTGTGAAAACATGATATGTCATGGGAAAGCCCTTTCAATTTATCTTACTGTACAACTTGCAGTTTGGGGAAAATGGCTTATTGGCTGATATTATCCTGGGTGGGTGAGCCAGCAATGCCATTCCATAAAGTTCTGTAGAATATTTCTTGTAGGCTAGTGGCACATTGGTATATTTGTGGGCTGTGTGATATCCATGCAATTCTACAGACAACACATGGCCCTATTATAGCTTACAAAGCTATGTGCATGGCCCGTGTGCAAAAACTCATGGCATATCCTATTTTTGTACATTTCACGGATGAGAAATAGGACACGCAAATGCAGGTCAATGTGCTGTGTTCATGTATATCAGGGATTGGTGTCTTGGTGCTGTCCAGTACAAGTTGCACCCAAGACTCTCCGAATCTGCTTCCTCTCAACAAGGAGCAAGTCCCCTTAGTACTGCTATGGGCTAAGAGCATGGAGATCAGATATTTCTTTATCAGGACCAGCTCTGTAGATGGAAGGAAGCTGAGTTGCCAACCTTCTTTCATTTCTTGTGGACAACGCATCCAAAAATCATTGATAAGCAATGCTTTCTAGACACATTAGGAATCCAAAAGGAGTAGAATTGACATATGCCTATAACTTCAAACACCGATCTGAAGACATAAGAAGCTATTACCGTGACCTGTAAAATAACGATTGCAAGCATAATAATCTGTACAAGCTACTTCAGCTTCATGGAAAAAAATAAAAACATGGAGTCATCAATTCTTACACGGACACTGCAAAAAAGTTCCCTCCTTCTATGGACTGTTCAAGAATTTACAAATGCTTGGCGACCCGGGGGGGAAAGTGGTGTGTAAACTCCTGAATCACGGTTGGGTTGATGTGCTGCTGAGGAACATGTGAGGTTCCCTTGCCCTCTGGCAGCAATTTTATTAAAGGGCAACTAAATCTTGATTATGTTGCCTATAAAAATGCATTATAGGGGGCAGATATTTTTCTGAACTTATCCCTGTCAGTAAGGCCATTGAGGATCATTCTAGTCATCCAAGTTGTCCATTGGATTCAGAGACGTAAAGGGAAGCGTTATGTGAGAATATATGTGTTTATCAAAGAGAAGACACTCCCAGATTTCGTGTAGAAGTCTGGGACCCAGGAGAAATACATATCACACCAGCCTTATTGCGGTATCAGATGATTTCTAATTGATTCTAAGGTGTATGTGGTTTATATACCATAAATGACATCACAGGAAAAGTACATACCAGAAAAGGTCTCTTGCACGCTCCACCTCCATTCAATAAGTGATCATCACTCCTGTGTGTAAGCACAGGAGCGATTGGGACGACAGCGCCCGACAATAGTCCCGTGGAAAAGTAGCATTAGAGGAAGGGATGGAGCCAGTTGCAACCTAACAAAAGTTCAACATTTAGGTCAGAAACTGGCAGAACTTATAGTGCAAATCTATGCCAGTTCACAGCTGTCATAGATTTGACTTTTTGGGACATGGACAGAAAGGATGTGCCAAATCCGTTCTTCTTAATACATTTATTGCGCCTTATTCTAGTGGGCATTATACTAAAACCAGTATATGAAACACGGGTCTTGGTAAATGTGCCCCTAAGGTTATGTTCGAATGTAGCGTCAGCAGTACCAAATTTCAGCGAAAACCATATGGATGGAATTTTAGCATATCTCATCCATGTGGTATGGAAAATTCAGCATGAAATTGGCATGTGGTGCCAATTTTAAATCTGCAGCATGTCAACTGTTTGCTGCATGGGATTGTTTAGCATGGGATTCACCTCTTTCTGAGGCAGGTGAATTCCGCAGCCAAACTTTGCAGAAATTTCTGACTGTTCCATACACCTGAATTGAATTAGCAAATATCCATGTATACGCTACAGGAAGATCACCATCCAAATGACTGCAACAAATCTACCATGTTTGAACATACCCTATTGTATTCAAGGTAAGCTGGACTGAACTGGCATAGTGGCATACCAGACTGGAGCATGCTACTATGCCATATGAAAAGGTTCAGAGTTTCAAAATAAAGGCCAAGGGGTTGACCATGGGAAATGTACATTATCTCTACTTGCAAGTTTCCCAGCTCCCAGCAGTCTGTGGTCCACCAGACCCGTCATTTCAAGAGTGCACCAAAGTGACTTGACCATCAAAACTAATGGTGGGGGGGAAAAGTGAAGTAGTTGGCCGTAGCAACAGTAACATTCCTGCTGAGTGAGCAATTTTCCCAGTTCATGTAAAATGGAGACAAGATTTCACTGTGGAGAGGTGTCAGAGATCACAGTCTATCCACAATGATGTGCTGCATGCTAAACATTATAGTGGTTGTCTTGGAGTTCATGTACATACACTGATCATACCATATGAAGCAAATCTGGACTGGTTTTTGGCCATTAGCAAAGCGGATACTGCATTCATAATGCCAACCCAGAAGGGGTGAAGAACCTGTGATGGCATTATGATCATATTACCAGGACTGCACCGGTCCTTCACCAACTAGTCCAGCAGCAGTCTGAAGACTACAAAGGAGTTACAGTAGAGGTAAAGCAGGAGGCTACAGAGCTCTTCCTACAATTTTTCTCCACCACTAGCATCACATAAGCCATTCATGTATTAAAGGGGTTGTCCAAGTTAACGAAACCTAAGGTGACTGGATTTTCCCAGGGTCCAAGTGGGACAGAGGGGTGCGGTCAGGGGCGGTACTTATCACAACTTATAATTTTACCTCCGTCATTATAAAAAGTACAGGGACATTTAAAAAAAGACAGGGAGCAAATTCCGCAGCATTTCTGCATCCAAAAAACAGTCAAAATCCACACCATTGGTGTGGATTTTGACTGGAAATCAACCGTGTACCTGCAGGAGATTTCAAACAATGCGGCACTCCACCTCACATCCTCCGTAGACTTCCCGCTGTCAGCGCTTCTGGTTCCCAGCCACCTGTAGTGGCCTCACCTGACCAGCATCACCAGACCAGCGGTGCCGTACCTGACCAGGCCCCTGGGAACCGGAAGGCGGGGGAACGCTGACAGCTGGATGCCTACGGAGGATGCCTACATGATTGATTTCCAGTCAAAATCCAAATTTTGACTATTTTTTGGATGCAGAATTTGCCATGGCAATTTCTGCTGTGGATATTCTGCAGCATTTCCACCACGTGTAATCATATCCTAAGGCCGCCTGCACACGGGCGGAAATCCCGCCGCGGGATTTCCCGCGGGATTTCCGCCACTGAAAGTTTGCATAGGAGTGCATTACAATACGCACTCCTATGCAGACGGCCGCACGAAATCTCGCGCGGCAAACAAACCGCGGCATGTCCTATTTTTGTGCGGGGCACGCACTCACCCGGCCGCCGGCTCCGGTCTGCGCATGCGCCGGCTGCGCGGCAGCCGGCACACGAAAGAGCCGGGGCCGCCAGGCGCGGGTGAGTACGCGCTCGTCCCTGCAGGCTCTCGGGTCGGGTCTCGCGGCGAGAATTCTCGCTGCCAGATCCGACCCGCTCGTGTGCAGGCGGCCTAAGTCAGCTCAAGGTATGCTGCCACATGTAGAGTGGTCTCAGTAGTGTCCCCCATATTAGCCCTGGTAGTAATAGTGTCCCCTATATCAGCCTCAGTAGTAATAGTAACCCCCACAGTGGCCTCAGTAATAATAGTAACCCCAACAGTGACAGTAGTAATAGTGACCTTTATATCATCCCTGGTAGTAATAGTGTCCTCTATATCAGCCACACTAGTAATAATGACCCCTACAGTAGCCTCAGTAGTAATAGTGACCCCCACAGTGGCCTCAGTAGTAATAGTAGTAACTCCAACAGTAGCAGTAGTAATAGTGTCCTCTATATCAGCCACAGTAGTAATAATGACCCCTACAGTAGCCTCAGTAGTAATAGTGACCCCCCACCGTGGCAGTAGTAACAGTGTCCCCTATATCCGCCCCAGTAGTAATAGTGACCTCCAAAGTGGCCTTAGTAGTAATAGTGTCCCCTTTATTGGCCACAGTATCCCCAGCAGTAATAGTAACCCCCACGATGGCCTCAGTAGTAATAATGACCCTCACAGTGGCTTCACTAGTAATAGTGACCCTCACAGTGGCCTCAGTAGTAATACTATTACTACTGGGGCTCTTCCATAGACTTGTATAGGAGAGCATGCATGGGACTTTGAAAAGAGTTAGATTTCCGGCTGGTGCATGGATTTCACAGGGGGGCACTGCAGGAACCAGGAAGCGGGTGAGTGTAAAAAATACAGCACTTGGCTCTTAGTCACCTGCCCTAACAGCAAGATAACTTGATTTATGGTGTTTTGGGCAGGTATCAGGTTCCCTTTAAGGAGGTCTATCACATTCCCAAATCTAGCTATGCTTACCCCTCTTCTCTATTCTCCCTCAGAACCTGTGGCTGCTAGCAGAATAGTAGAACGGAGTCAGCGGACCATGCGGTACAACGAGGTATGTACCGCATGTAATCTTATACGTATAGCTGGTATAACTTATACCAGCTGTACATATATAATTATATACAGGAGATATCAGGTTACACCAGCATGCTTCATATCACTATATACCGGACATGTACATCTTCCTGCATATAATGATATGGACCATACTGGTATAACCTGGTACATCACTGTGTACAGGATGTATAACTTATACCAGTAGTACATATATAATTATATACAGGAGTTACCCAGGTTATATCAGCATGCTTCATATCACTATATACAGGACAGGTACATCTTCCTGCATATAATGATATGGACCATACTGGTATAACCTGGTACATCTCTGTATACAGGATGTATAACTTATACCAGTAGTACATATATAACTATATACAGGAGTTACCCAGGTTATATCAGCATGCTTCATATCACTATATACCAGACATGTACATCTTCCTGCATATAATGATATGGACCATACTGGTATAACCTGGTACATCACTGTGTACAGGATGTATAACTTATACCAGTAGTACATATATAACTATATACAGAAGTCACCCAGGTTATATCAGCATGCTTCATATCACTATATACCAGACATGTACATCTTCCTGCATATAATGATATGGACCATACTGGTATAACCTGGTACATCTCTGTATACAGGATGTATAACTTATACCAGTAGTACATATATAATTATATACAGAAGTTACCCAGGTTATATCAGCATGCTTCATACCACTATATACAGGACATGTACATCTTCCTGCATATAATGATATGGACCATACTGGTATAAACTGGTACATCACTGTATACAGGATGTATACTTATAGAAGCTATACATATATAATTATATACAGTAGATACCCATGTTATACCAGCATGGTCCATATCAATATATTGAGGAGATGTATAACAAAGACCGAATGCGCATGGGCGTATTCGCATTCCGGAATCCGGAGCCGATGTCCGCCTCCGGATTCCACAGCAAATACTGTCCATAAATATGCTATTGAAAATCGCTTTTCCCTGTCCACAAGCGGAAATCAGGAAATCAATTGTGATTTCCTGCTCGCAGAGGTAATATCGCAGCATGCTCTATTTCAGTGCGGATTCCGCGCAGACGGCTTCCATGTCAATGGAAGCTGTCCGATCCGCAGTCCTTCTGAAATCATCATTGCGGAAAGGCCGCGGAATCTGCATCATCGCCTAGCGACGGTGCGGCATAATCTGTATTGCGCATGTGCGACAACCGGCATATCTACAATACAGATTATGAAGAATCCGGACGGATACGCAGGGGTCGCCGGCCGGACACAGGGTTGCATTATGATGCGGGATCCCGCATGCAAATCCAACCCAGTCATGTACATTTGGCCTTATACCAGCTGTATATAAATAATTATATACAGGAGATACCCAGGTTATACCAGCATGGTCCATATCACTATATACAGGAGGTGTATAACTTATACCAGCTGTGCATATATAATTATATACAGGAGACACCCAGGATATGGTGGTTTCACATCTGCATTGCGAATTCCACTTTTCTGCTCCATTTGGGGAATCCCTATGGCCAAACGGCTCTGTCTCTGGATGGAACCAAACAGCACCAGGCGGACTCCATTGATCGCTTTCCTCCCAGGTGTCTTTGGACAGAATGAAATGCAGTTCTTTTTCTTCCAGTATTTGGTGCTGGATCTGTGACGGAATCTCTGACCGGAGGTTCTGAGGCAGATGTGGAACCGCCCGTACACCAGCATGGCCGATATCACTGTATACTGGAGTTGTATTTACATCTCCCTGTATATAGTGATATGGAGCATGCTGATATAGCCTGTCTCGCGCAGTCCACCTGTTTTATTTTTTATATTTCCCGCGCATCGCTTTGCAATGGCGCGTATTAATGCCGCCCATACGCAACGTAATTGCGTATGGGCAGTATTGATTACGCAGCCATAGAGAACTATAGGCTCTCTCACGCATAGTATTCAACAAAATACAACATGCTGTGTTCTTTTTTGCGTGTGTGTATTAGGCAGTTTCCATTTGTAAATGTGAGCAGAACTGCAGATGGCAATGTATTTGATTGCCTGCGAATTATCGTGTATCATACGCATACAGTGCACGTAATACACAGCAAACATACACTTGTGTGAGCCTAGCCTAAGGGGCTACAAACAAATTTTCACATAGTCCAGGAAATGAGTCATGTTTGCAAAGCTTATGCCAAGGGGCTAGATCATGTATGTAAATTCATTCTGCAGCTGTAGGCAGCATGGTTTAGGTATGGGTATGGGTACAGGTAGGGTGGAGGCCCAAGCTGAACATTTGCACCTGGGACCCTGAGCCTTTAGTTACGCCCCTGGTTGAAAGGCATGAAAGGGGGACAGTGCTACTGCCAGTGAGGGGAACGGTGAAATGCTAGACCATGCTGCCAGTGAGGGGAAGGGTTGAAAGAGGGACAATGCTGCTGCCAGTGAGGGGAAGGGTTGAAAGGGGGACAGTGCTGCTGCCAGTGAGGGGAAGGGTGAAATGCTAGACCATGATGCCAATGAGGTGAAGAGTGTAAAGAGGGATAGTGATGCTGCCAGTGAGGGGAAGGATGAAATGGGATACAATGCTGCTGCCAGTGAGGTGAGGGGTAGAAAGTGGGACAATGCTGCTGCTGCCAGTAGTATTTGGTTGTTGCTGCTGGGGAAATTATGGGCACTGCATGGTAGTAATTGTTCTCTGGTGAGGTCCCAGCATCACCCTGGATGGACTGGCTGAGTAGAAAAAGTCTGAGAACCCAAATCTCGTGGATTTATCTAATGGATAGCAGCAATGATTTCCCCCCCCCCCCCCCCCCCCCCCCCCCCTGCTCATTGCAGGGCTCCTCTTCAGCCCAGAAAGAAAAGCAGAATTAGTCAGTACACATTGCCCAACATTATAGTTCTGGGATATGGGGGCTGGTTATGTGGGGTTGGGGTACTTTTACATGGACCAACAGTCACCTGAGTAATTGCCCAAAACAGTAATTATGGGCTACTGTCGTCCCATGCAAACACAGGAGCCAACAGGGCGAGTGAGGAAGAATCTCTTGTCGGAGTTACGTGGTTTTCATCTCACATAAAAACCGAGTAACTATCGGTCCGTGTAGACAGACAGCTGTTCATCTACAAACGATTGCCTGTTTACTCTGAATGGAGTCGTCCCGTGTAAAAGTACCCTTAGGCCACCCTCACACACAGCGTCGGCAAAACGCTGCGATTTCGATCATGGCGTTTCCCCTTAATTTAACCGCAGTTTTTGCCACGATTTTTAAGACACCCCATCATTGTGATGGGTGATATGGTGTGTTAAAAAGCCTGAAGACGTGTCAAAATAGAGCAGACAGTGCTCGAAAATTTCGATGTTAGGAAATGCTATGCTCGAGCACGTCTGCGAGGCCTCATTGAAATCAATGGAAGCGCTATGCTGCAATTACCGAGGCATTCAAAATGCTGTGGTAATCGCGGTAAAAAGCGCATGTGTAAGAGTGGCCTAACCGTGTGTTCACACATCGCTGAATGGAGGCGGAGCACACTGTAGAGCTTATCCGGCCAGCCCGCCTCTATTCACTGCAAGTAGGGAGCTGTTCATAAATGAATGGCCCCCTGTGTACACAGCCGATAGCTGCTTGGTTTTTAGGTGGGCAAGAAACCAAGAAACTCTGACAAGTAAGCAAATTCTCACTTAGTGCGCTGTCGGTGGCCGCTTGTGCATGGGACTACTACCAGCTGACTACTACTGGTGCATGGGACTACTACCAGCTGACTACTACTGGTGCATGGGACTACTACCAGCTGACTACTACTGGTGCATGGGACTACTACCAGCTGAATTCACCGTGTGCAGCGATTATTCGGGCAATAATCGCCCCATGTAAAAGTAACTTAAAGGAGATGTCCCGCGCCGAAACGGGTTTTTTTTTTTTTTTAAACCCCCCCCCCCCCCCCGTTCGGCGCGAGACAACCCCGATGCAGGGGTTAAAAAACCCACCCGCACAGCGCTTACCTGAATCCCGGCGGTCCGGCGTCTTCATACTCACCTGCTGAAGATGGCCGCCGGGATCCTCTGTCTTCATGGACCGCAGGGCTTCTGTGCGGTCCATTGCCGATTCCAGCCTCCTGATTGGCTGGAATCGGCACGTGACGGGGCGGAGCTACACGGAGCTATACGGAGCCCCATAGAGAAGAGGAGAAGACCCGGACTGCGCAAGCGTGGCTAATTTGGCCATCGGAGGGCGAAAATTAGTCGGCACCATGGAGACGAGGACGCCAGCAATGGAGCAGGTAAGTATAAAACTTTTTATAACTTCTGTATGGCTCATAATTAATGCACAATGTACATTACAAAGTGCATTAATATGGCCATGCAGAAGTGTATAGACCCACTTGCTGCCTCGGGACAACCCCTTTAAAGGGGTTGTGCCAGAAGGTCAAGTTATCGCCTACCCACAGTATAAAGAATAACTCGCTGATCGGTGGGATCTCACTGCTGACCAGGGGCATAACTATAGAGGATGCAGGGGATGCAGTTGCACCCGGGCCCAGGAGCCTTAGGGGGCCCATAAGGCCTCTCTTCTCCATATAGGGAGCTCAGTACTATGAATAAAGCATTATAGTTGGGGGCCCTGTTACAGGTTTTGCATTGGGGCCCAGAAGCTTCAAGTTATGCCTCTGTGCAGCATGGTTTAGGTATGGGTACTGGTACAGATAGAGGGGAAGGGTGCCCAGCTCACGTTTTGCGTCAGAGCCCCTGAGCCTTTAGTTATGCCCCTGCTGCTAACTCCCGTGTCCTGCTCTCCTGCCAATGCCAGGTCGCTTCTCCCCCTGCAGTGACGTCACTGTGAGTGGCCAAGCATGCACAGCCAGCGCTCCATTCATTTCATTGGGGCTGATGGAAATAGCCGAGCGGCACCAACTCAGATATCTCCACAGTCCCATATTAAGGCTGCTGTCACACGGGTGTATGTGTATTAGCACTGCATAATGAATAATGTTTTTTTTCATCCAAATTCGTGTTTTTTACTGTACTTTCTTCGCACACAAGGCATGTTTATTGGCATGCGCCAAAGATGCACTGATTGAAATGGCTAATTAGTATAATGAGTTCCAGATGTGTTTTTTTCCTGCACAATTGCACAGTGTTTCACGCGTTTCCTAGCATATTTTGCACACATCCCCATTGACTTCTATGGGGACTTTTGATGCGCAGAACAATAGACCATGCTGCCTTTTCTTTTTGCACGACCTAAATGTGCAGAAAAATATAGGCATGTGAACAAACCCATTGAAATCACTGCGTTCTATTCTCTGCGTATTGTGCACGCACGAAATACGCCCATGTGAAGAGGGCCTACGTGAATATAGGAATAGTGTGCTTGCGTGACCAGCGTCCAATCTGTCTCCTTTTCACTGTGGGTCGGTGCAGTAAGCCAATAGTGAAGGGGACAGGTGATATGGGACCCCTCTTCTCAAGATTGGTGGGGGCCTTCTAATAAGATATCCTGTGGATAGGGGATAATTGCAATTGGGGTAGAACCCCTTTCACATGCAAATTCAGTCCATATTGCTTTTGGACAGAGCGTGAAATCATGGATGACCCCCAATAAACTAGTTGATAGAACATAATGTTGCTCCTTGTGTCCATCGAATCAGCCTATTACCCCCCAAATGTTGATCCAGAGGGGTAATAGGTTGTCTGCAGGGGATCTGCAAGAACTAAAAAAAAAACATGAAAAAAGTTAAAATCAAGTTGTGAACTTTAGAAGGAAGTTGCTAATAGTTGCAACTTTTTTGCAGTGGTGTCCCTGTTAGCCGGTGTGTCTCCTTGCACATGTTGTTGACATGACAGGGCAGCCCGGAGCTCCTCGTTCCCCTCCTCCTCCTCCATGAATGAAGTCCGCTCTGTTCTCCGATTTATGAATGAGTGCCAGCGTTCTGAATGGAACGTTCAGCAGCTCCGCCCCTGATTGGCTGGCCGTTCCCTCCCCTCCTTCCATTGGCTGGGCGGGGCTGGCGGCGAGCGCTGTGATTGGCTCCTTCCTCCCAGGCTGGCTTTCATTCACAAAAAAACTCAATGAAACAAAAGAAGAGAAGGGGAAATGTGAGAGCATGAAAGAGGAAACTCACCAATCGCGGCCTCCCCTGGGCAAACAACTGTCTGAGCTGCGAGAAAAACAAGTCCTTTCAAATCAGCACTTTAAATCTGGGGCTGCAGAGCTGCACTCCCTCCCCTCTGTGGTGATCACAGCCTGTGAGACCTTCCCGCAGCTCCTAGAACACCGAGGTGAGGGATCCGATCGCTTTATATCAACTTATTCCACCATCTGCTTGTTTTGCACGGTGCAAGGGAGGTGAACACACCCTGGGCGATCATGGGAAGTGCATTCTGGGGCTTCCCTCCTTCCTAAAACCTAGAGATTCTTGCAGGAATGAAGAGATCAGGTACTTCTAGCAGCAGGGTTGTGTCCTTGGACTGATCTGATCTCTTTTCTTGGAGCTGTGTTGTTGCAGCCATATGTTCAGGCGAGGGAATAACTGTGTTTAGTAGACATGGCGTATGGAAAGTGGAGGTTTCAGATGTGTAATGTGCTGGGAAACACTTTAAAACTAGTTGATTGTTCTAAAAATGGCCACATCCACTGCGATTTGTACGTTGATGCGACCAGTAACGATAATCGCTGCATTGGTGCTGCCAAAATGATCCTTTTGGACGTGTTGTAACATCTTTAGACATTGTAGTTGTGTGAAGTAACAATTGTGTATGGTGAGTTTCATTCTGAGCAGTTTTTCTGGCCTTTTGTGTTATTTCGGGCAAAGATTGCACTTTTAGAGGCTTTTTTTTTTTGTTCACACAGTCTGTTGTTTTGGAATTTTTTTTTTTTCCGTATGGAAAAGGGAAAAACGCCATATTGAGAGAATATCACAGTTTTGAAACAACAAATACCACGGACCCCCAAAAATGAACTAAATGTGCGGGTGGAAAAGTCACTACAGAAAATGCAGTCGCAGGCAGGATGCAGATTTCATCAATTAGTGCGGATTTCAACTGCGGGATTGTTTCATTTTAGTTTTTCTGCAAACTTGTGGAATCATTTCTCCTGTATGTTAGAAATCCGTAACAACACTTTCGCAGGACGCCCTTAATTCGCAGCAGATCTTAAGGTTTTGAAAAGATGGGGAATTCAAGTTCCCATAGGGATAACATTGGGACGCATAAGGGTGAATGCCCGCGGACAGATTTGCACCGCGTTTCCCGTGGCGTAAATCTGCGCGTGAAGCTAATAGCTTTCTGCCTGCCAACGCACACATACGGATTTCTGCTGCGGTAAAAAAATTGCAGCATGTTCTATTTTACCACAGATTTCCGCAGTGGGTGCTCCATTGATATCAAGGAATGGAGAACGTGGAAAAATGCGATCCCTTGCTCGCATTCTTTGGTTTTTAATCGCAGTACTCCCGCGGTTGTATTCCGCATCGTTCGTGGGCATAAGCCCTAAATGTCCGCACGGACTAATTCCACTTTGGGCAAGAGCACCCTCCTAATTTCCTACCGCTACCGTTTGGACGTGGGGTCATTAGCCACAAAAGGAACGCTTCAAAATGCAAAAATGGGTAATTTTAACAAAAAGTGTCAGACGCCGGTGGGACGCAGTTTTTATTTAGAAATAAAGTAACATTAAAAAACTCCAGTATAATAAAAAAAAAAAATCTGATAAACCGTATATGAAGGATAAGTTTTTGCTTCTATTGTTGGAGATCAGTTCCTATTACAGTCCGTGGCGTTTGTGACGCTGTCGTGGCCTAGCAGTGACGCACATTTAGTGATCTGCGTTGTAAGGTTGTATTCACATGGGCAATAATAACGTGCGAGTTTTGTGCGATTCTGAGATTCGCAGAACTTGTGCGTTTCAGGAGCCCATTTTTTTTTTTTTAATGGGGTAATTTACATATTCATGGTTTTTTTTACTTGCACTGACAGTGCGCGATCAAAAAAAATCGCAGCCTGTCCTACTTTTAGGCAGTTTTGCTGCAGGAATTGCCAATTGTTCTGTATGAGAGCCAGAATGACGCATCGCACTCTCATGTTAGGCCAGAATTAAAAACCCGGTGAGCGTGATATGGTGCCGAGTAACATGGCCCGATATTGCACTTGCCAACGTGTTTTTTTTTCTATGGTGACGTTAAGCATTTTTGATTAAAAAATGCATCGCATCACTTCTGTGACGTTACGATCCTCAAGGATTGACTGCAGTGGGAAACCTCACATCACACTTGAATAGCACGCGATGGATTTTAAGGTCACATTGAAATCAATGGGCGAGGCGTACTGAGGGAACGCCCAAAGATAGAACATGCTTCGAAAGAATTAATTTCATATCTGCGCAAGTTTTGTGGCATCGCATGAAACGCGTGCGAGAATATCGCTTGTGTGAATAAGCCTTTAATGTACTTTTCATTTTAGCTGTTGGAACAACGCGATTTTCTGCTCAGCGCTTTAAAAACTAACATACAGTGATGCGAATCGGGCATTTTTAACATGGATTTCAGAAACCTGAAAATTGCAGGTTTACGAGTGTGTGCGTGCGTATGAACATATATATATACATGCATATACAACCCCCCAGCTGACGTCTGTAGAACATAAGAAGCTTTAGGCCTTCTTCACATTTGCACGCACATGAATGTAGCATTACTGCTGGACGAACAATGCTTTTTTGCGCACGTATTGGTGTATACTACTGTTCTTTTTCTGCATGCAAGGCTTATGCGTTTGCCTGTGGCAGAAAAGTAGCCACAGATTGAAATAGCTACTTAGCCTCAGTTGCAGATGGGTTCTTTTCCCTGCGCAGTCACGCAGTGCTTCATGCATCTCCTAGCGTATTTTGCGCATCCCCATTGAAATCAATGGATCCATTCTCTGTATATTGCACGCACAATTTTTGCGTGCGCAAATATGTCTGTATGAAGCCAGCCGATGTCTGCTCCATTCCATTCAACAGAGAGTTGTAATTAGGTGTCGCCTTATGAAAAAAAAAAAAAAAAAAATATATATATATATATATATATATATATATATATATACACACACACACACAGAAGTTGGTTTCCGACCTGGCCTCTGTTTATGCCGTCCTATTGGTTTAAATCCATGGCTAATTGGCCACAGCTTTTCCTTGACTAGACACCCCACTCCCCCTCTCCTCCCCCTCCCCCCTCCTGTATGCATTTTTGTGAATGGGTCTCATTATGTATGCATGTTTGTGCACTCCATTCATGCTCCTCTCTCTCCCCCTCCTCTTTCCTGTCCTTGCAGACTGCCAATCCTCCATGACAACACACAGTTAACAAATGGACCATAGGATGAGAGGTTACCTGGATCAGCAAGTGCCTTATACCCTGACAAATGTGAGTCTTTGAGCTATTCTCCTCCTGCTCCTCCTCCTCCTCCTCCTGTCTACTCACTACAACTTTTCTGCCATGGTCACAAGATCCTCTCTCCTGATTGCTTAAGAAATCTCACGTTGCGATCAAGGTATTTTAATTTGACACTTGGATTTTTTTTGCAATTTTTTTTTTTTTTTGGTAGAACCCTCAAGGGCATGGAGACGTAGACCGATACTGTATGGCCGCTCGGAGAAAATTCATGGATGCAGATCTCCCGCCCCAGGAATCTGAAGGTAACATTTTTAGCTATTGTCAAGAGGGGGGCACATATTTGCATGTCTACAGTAACCCATTGTCATATTGTTTTCTGTAACAATGTATGTTTAAGGCTTCATTGTGGGGGAACATCTCACAATCCAAACATCTCAGTTCTATTGATATTTACTTGTTACTTTTTTATTATATGATGGAAAATATACTACAAACACACATAAAAAATACACAAATATATATTATAAACACAAAACATTGTGTGTGTATATAATAAATAAATATATGATATGTACTTTTTTTTAATATTCTGATGAGTCATCTAAACTCCCATCATCAGGTAAATGTATTATACCACACATGGACAGAATGTAAATTGTAAAGACTCGAGTAATAAAATGCCTTTCTGCCATTCATATAGCACCACTATATACCAAAGCGCTGTCTATTATGTACACGATCTATGTACAGATGCAGCAGAGCTGAGTGTATAACTTTCCATAATTGTGTCTATGGCTTTCCCTACCGAATGAGTTATCATACGATTGCATGACAAACTCAACTCTGCTACATCAGTGTCGAATCGATATGTAGCCGAGTTACATGCGTGCACCTGGTGTATTCCACATCTGTACGAACAGTCATGAGACATGTACATTGCATAGAGTTCCGGGGTGATACAATGCCGTTAACCTATTCTAGGCAATGTACGTATATTACCATACAACGGTCTGCAGGGAGTGTCTGTCTGAAAATGCAAACAATTCTTGAAACCCGGATCCTGGATTAACACTCTTCCTTTCCTTTTTTTTTTTTCAGATCTCTTCCAGGATTTAAGCCAATTCCAAGAAACCTGGTTAACAGAAGGTAAGTTTCACCCTTCCATTATTATTACACGGTCGGCACATCTGTATTTATTCCTCCCCCCTCCCCTCTATTTATTTTAGCCCGTTCCACAGATGAGCGATATTTTTCTTTTCTGCCAACGTTTTGGGACTTGTTTAACTTCGGGATTATGAATAAAACAATTGTGCTGTGTATTTGCTTATGAATAGGATCTGGCTTCCAGCCTTAGCCCCCCCCTCCATCCCCCGCCCCCCTTCACCCCCCCCCCCCCCCATCCAATTTAGAGCATTCCCCTTTTTAAAACTTTTTTTTTTTTTTTTTACATGAATGATACTAGTCTTGCAAGGGTTAAAGCTGTAATTTGTCGATGCATTCGCCGTGTGGTCCTCTTTATGCGTTTGCACTTTGAATCTCTTTCTGCAATGTATTTTTTTTTTTCCAAACATGAGTTTGAAAGGAAAAGTAATTCCTCGGAGTCTAATTAGACTGAAAGCAAATGGAATGCTGGATGGAGATTTTACGCCGTCTGTACGAGCTTGAAAGGAATGATCATTTATTAATCTTGCACCCACCTATTCTGTAGTGTCTGAAACAAATAGTGGAGTAATTGCTACGGGGTTTGTTTGTTGTATTGTACTTTATTGCGTGGGAGCTAACAGTCTAGGGCAGAGGGTCACACTGGCATGTTGGCATGGACAGGTTTTCAGTCTAGCTCCATAACCTGTGTTTGTTTACCCCTGCTGGTATAGGTTATGTCTCACTTTTTAATAAAGAGTGTACTGTATGAGTATTGCTGTGCAGGTATTTCGGTGTAATCTGTTGGGGGTACTTAGTTTAGCAACACTGGTCTAGAGCATAGTGCTACATTCACATTCTAGAGCATAGTGCTACATAAGAGCTTCCAGCCGAGATTACGTTTGTGCATAGGAGTTCACAAAAGGGTTATATTCATATGGGTGAGGTCTTTTTTTCAGTCTCGAAAAATCAGCCTTTTTTTGCGCAACTTTCATCTGTTATGCATCCGTTTTTTATATGCATGAAGGTTTCTACATACTTCCTGGTTCTGCACTTTTTTTTTTTTAGAGGTTACCATGGTAACCATAAAAACGGATCGCAATAAGCAAGTGCAAAACAAATGGTTTGTTTTTTTTTTCGGTTTTTTTTTAAACGTACCCATAGATTTGAATGAGAGATTTAAACCTGAAATTCATCAAAAAGATAGGACATGCTGTGATTTTTTATTTTTATTTTTTTTTTGCCGTGGACTGTTCAACCGGATAAAAATCCAGCACATGTGAATATAACCATTTAAAATGATATTTTTTTTATCTCCTTCCAATTTTTACGGACAAAAAAACCCGTTTATGTGAATCTACTCTGAAAGGGGTTGTACCATTATAACAAGTCGATAGGGGATAACGTGCTGATTGGTGGGGGTCTCACCACTGGGGATAGGTGATAACTTGCATTTGTGGTACAACCCCTTTAAACATAGTGACACATAGGAGCTTGCAGTCTCTGAAAACTGTCCTCTCTGGTAATCCTTTAATTGCTGTAGTCAGGAATCTAGTAGCAAATGGTTAATCTAGTTGGATATTTTGTACTTTTTGCATATTATCTACCCGATTAGCTGCACCAAGGCTTACAAACGTGACGTAGATACCCGCTTGTTATTCCAGCATCTGCTGTGACTAAATATCTGATACTTGACAGTTTTCCTATGATAAATGCATTTTTGATGTCCTCATGACGCCAATCGGACAATAACATGTGGTGTACATTAACACAGGAAATGACCATGAGGGCACCATGCCTATAGCAGACTAGTGCCGGAGCATTGTGATGTGGAGCGCTCTGATTGTTGGTGCATTCATCACTTTTGACTATAAAGGCTTTTTAGTTACTTCTGAAGAAGAGGTTTGCAAAAGGTAGAAGCGTTGTCCATTTCGTGTAATGGGCCCACGTGTTCACTGGCTGTATAGGGTTAATTATTTCACTTTGAATAGATTCCTATATACCTTGTCAGGAAAGAGCTTGGTACAGATTTTCCCCAAGTCTTGTCTATGACTCATTATTGGTTGTGGCTTTGTTGAGTAACATCGACTTGATTGACCCCTCTAGTAGTATACAACCACGGTGATAATGTGTCGGGTTAGGAGGTTTTTTTCCTAGACTTCCAATGACAACGCCGCTGGATAGTCTTGTCTGTTATCATTCTGCACACATTATGGGCTCTTGCAAAGCTAAATGGGTAACTGGGCTCTGCTACATCTGAGCATCAGAAATGTGTTTAATATATAGCTTGTCCAAAAGAGATCGTTAATCTTGAGTGTAACGGACAAATTGATGAGAATCTTTTCAGCCAGAGATCTGTAATTTATTATTGGCACTTCAGCTGCTAGCAGGTATATACTGTGTGTACTGTGCAAAGGTTGTAGACCGGTGTGGAAAAACTGCTGCAAAGTAAGAATGTTTTCAAAAATTGCATTTTGTTAATTGACAAAAATAAACTATTAAGTCAATGAACTAAAGAGAAATCTAAGTCCAATCAATATAGCCTCCTTCAAAATAGCATCGCCTTTTCTAGCTACGCTTGCACACTGTTTTTGTAGAAACTCGGCAGGGAGGTTGTTCCAAACATCTTGGAGCATTATAGATTTTCTGTGGATGTAGCTTGCTCAAATCCCACTCTCTCTATGTAATCTCAGACAGACTGGATGATGATGAGATCAGGGCTCTGTGGGGCCGTGCCATCACCTCCAGGACTCCGTGTTCTTCTATACCATTTCACGAAGTTCTTAATGCCATTAGCTGTATATTTTTGGGTTGTTTTCCTGTTGCAGAATAAATCTGGAGCCGATCAGACACCTTTTATCTTTTGGAAAACATTCTTACTTTGCAGCATTATTTTCACACCTGCCTACATTTTTTTGTGTATTAGTCTATTCTTCCACCAAGCAATACTATATGGAAAGTGAATAACTACCTAAATCCCATCCAGGTATAAAAAAAAATCATTAATTGGATTTTAGTTGCTTTCATAATTCCATTTATCTGTATTTGCTGTATTCTCTATTGATACTGGAGACAGGTATATCGATGGGATATACCATGAACCCAACCATCGGAAATTGCGGACATTGACCTGAAACCTATCATTTTTGCTTTTGCTGTCCAGATTTCAAGCTTTAGTACTAATTAAATGTGCATCTAATTGGCTCAAAATGGTCAAAATAGCACGGGCTTCAGGAGCCACTTGTCAGTTTGACTTTTTTTTAACGGCCATAGCAATAAGAGCTCAATAGAAAACAAGCTGATCAAGTGGATACTGGTGGCAAATGTCTAGACACATTGGTACTGTAGGAGAATATGGATTCCTTTGTCGTTAGATGATGGTGCACATTGGTAGCTAATTGTTTGCTTGAGTCGTTTCCAGAAGACGCAAGACCTACATATACTGTATGCTGCCCATATCGGTCAAGGTCCGCATGATCAATCAAGGGTCAACCAAAAAAAATTAAAAAAACTCGTAATTTGTTCTTTATTTAAAGAGAACCTCTTCTAATGTTCCTTATTTGTGGACCATAGATAAAATCCCTTCTCCCCAGAGTTCACTACTCAACACGCTCCACTTCCCACTACTTTAAAACAATGCAATTTTCTTATTACCCTCTATACACTGACTATTAAATCAGACAGGTTAAAGTGTTCAATCCATTCATCTAGATAGATTAGATGATAGAATGTGGGGACTTGCCTGTCAAATGTTGGAATCATGGAAAGGGTGTATAATAGGAAAAAAAATCGCTATTGTATCTTGGTCAGTGTCCAGCTGTCCTGGCCCTGAAGTCTGAATTAATGCATCAGAGCTCATTGTCCTTCCAATCATCATCTGAAACCTTTAACGACTTCACGTTTGCCACGAAGAGGTTAAAAAAGACTAATGAAGATTCAGGTCTAATGATTCTTACGTTTAAACAATTGGTTCAGTCATATATGAGCGTTTCTTGAGTGTCGCTGGGGTGTAAGACAGTCAGAACTGGCAATTCGAATGCAGGTGAGCATGCAGGTCTCTCTATGAACTACTTAGAAGAATGGAGAAGTTAAGAAGTGGTGCTTGGCACTGCGGGTCCCTAAGCATTGGGACATGAGCCTCTTGCGTCTTCCTCAAAGGACCCATGCTGATGACAACGGCACCATGCTCTTTAATATTGGGATAACTAAATCTCTTCGAGCCCCGGTCTCCATCTGGTTTGATATCACCGGTAGGTTTCTCTTTCTGCCTATCTGTTGCATTTGCTTTTGTGTATCTGTCTGTATCCTGTTGACTTATTGATGTATTATCGAGGAGGGCGGCACGTGGGACCGGAAATAGCCGATTGTTTGGTAGCATCATTGTAAGCTTTTGGGGTTTACTTGGGGATCAGTCGGAGCTTAATTGCATCATGACTTAATAATAAACCAATTGGGTTGCATTTGATGTGTTTAGTGATGGTATATTAATTGATTGGATTGACATTTTAGAAGCGGGTGTCATTTGGTAATTGAAACATTTCCAGCACTGCAGCAATTTTGTGTTCAGCCTTTAGGTCCACAAGTCATGAGGGAAATTTGGCTCTTCCATTGTGGCTCATCTAGATGTGAATTCTTATATACCGGCTGCTATTCACTTGGAGAATTGTGCAATTTTTTTTGGTGTTTTTTTTTTTTTTTTTTTTTCTTGTTTTTTTTTTTCCTTCTGTTTTTAATTAATGGTCAAGTCGTCTTCTTTCTTTTTTTTTTTTTTTTTATTTTGCTTATCTCAGTTTTACCTTTTGACCTGGCTCATTATACATGAGTTGCCTTTCTTTTACCACTATTAGTCTTAATGCATTTTGAACTTTGCCACGTTCCATGTTTTCCATTATCTGTGCTCTCCTGACCCACCGTCTTGTGTTTCCTTATAGCTCATGCACACTTTATGACTCAAGGTGTCAGAGGAAATACAATAAACCCTTCATATTTTATAGGTATAGATCAAGGTATAGTCCTTGCCTTCTTGCAAGGTTTTGTATATTTTGGTGAGATTTGCACACCATGTTGCCTTGAGAAGCCGTATGAGATCTGGCATCCTATTGTTTTGTAATCTTCTGTGGCTTCCCTGTGGGACGTATAGCTTGTACTTAGATTTTGCTGCATTCATAGTCATGGACAAAAAGGGAGAGACTGTGTTATACCCCACCAACTCAACTAGGCAGCTGGCATATGCCACTGCATTTCCAATGTATCCGGTATCAAAATCCTTCAAACTTTAGAGCCAGGGGTGAAGGTACTCTTTTTAGAAAATGGAAACATCTGGCTAGTGTGGGCAGACATGTATTTTGTGGTACCAGCTTTCTGGATGGGTACCATTCTGCATGGCATTCCGGATGGGTATCGGCATTCTAAATCCATAGCAAACAAACTGGGGCTCTTTTTTTAGTACATGCTAGCTGCTCATGCATGATGGGCAACTTGGACTCGAAGAGAATCAGGCGTGATCAGTTCACATTTAAGGTATCAATATCCTTTGTGCATAGCTTTTTCGTTTTTACGTTGCCACAATTCTTGCTCCTACCTCGTGCTATTCCTTGGAGATCTCGGCTGAAGATGATGCATGTGGTGCTCACCATAATAAAGGAGTTAACCGACTACCAAGAATGTTCCTGAACGTTCATGAGAACCAGGAACAAGAAACCTAGTATTGGAAAATAATTGTAGTTGCGTGAGATCTCAATCATGGTTTGATAGCTCTAGAGCCTTCGAGTAGAGGCGGTGATGGATCATGTGCTGGACATGTTGATCCTCTAAAATATTTTAGGAGCTTAATATTTTGTAGGTAGGTAGTTTTTTGGGGTTTTTTTTTGTCCAGATGTATTTCTCGTCTTGTAGATGAAGCTCCATTATGGGAAGCCATGTGAAGGACTTCTATGATGTAGGGCAAGTAGAGTTTAATGGCTATATATACGTGATTGACAATCACAGAAACCGCTCGGATGTAACACTTCTTGTTAAGTATTTCAATGTCTCATTCTCTCTTTTTTTTTTTTAAGCACTTGATGTTTTAATTGGAGTCTTTTGAAGTTCCAGTTCAGAAAATCTTCATTTACAAGTGTCTTTAGAGATACTGGAAGTGGCAGAACTCCTAGATTGTATTGTTGATTTAAGATTGGTCTTATCTGTTTGGAGATCTGTCCTGCCTTTGCTGACATAGGAGCATGTGATATGTGATGTTATGATATTGCTGGGATACCAATTTATAACCTGCATCTAGATAGCAACCGGGTCAAGGTGAACTGCATAGGAGCAGAGTTCTGGTTGCGTCTGACTGTTTTGCTTTGTCTTTTCACGTACGATTAGCTGGAAGAGCCGTTAGGAGAATTTTTTTCTCTTTTTCTATAGGATTAATGTTGTGATGGAAGATATGTTTTGTCTTCACTATCTCTACTGGCTTATAAATGAAAATGGAGGTACATGGAGAGGTCAGGCAATTAGATGAGGCCTGATGCCTGAGGATTAGGTAACCCACAGGCCCCACATAGATAATGAGATCCAGTGGTGGATCCCCGTCGCTGATAGACTTTGACACTCAGCCAATAGATCAGCTTAATGTCTTACCTAAAGTTATTAAACTATGTCTATGGGCTCAGAAATGTGTCCATCAGCCTCAAACTCCTTTGAGATTTAGCTGCTTATTGAGTATAGCTACTTAATTTTTTTTTTTTGAGAAATTTTGGTCATTGGGCACCAAAACTCAACCCAACCTAAATTGTAAATTGTTCAATGCATTGATTAAATTTTCTATATTTTATATTATTTTGCAGATTATTTTTGCATATAGCCATTGATTATTGGATTCAGATGTAAATGTATAAAGTCATTGCAGTGTGTATTCTAAGGTCCATTTGTGGTAAGTCTATACTTTTCAGACTGTGTGTATGACAGATACAAAAAAGCCATAGACATTGCCCATTAGTTCGATTACTTGCTGACGGCCTTTGATCTGCTTTCTCATAGCCATTTGGTTGGGCCTTTGGACTACGTAAGAGTTTGAGCAAACCCTTAGGACTGTAGTGGAGGTCTCAGCTGCAAAGAGCAGGAAGAACTAGGTGATGAAGGGACAATAGCACACTAACTCCTCGGGTCTACAAGTGACATTCCCTTTGATGTGCTAATAATTGTGCTTAGCCAACCTTACTTCCTTGCTCCCCCCTAAACATTATTGCATTTGAGGGTGATCAGGGGTTTGATTTGGTTAATAGTCAAAGTGGTTAAATCATTACATGTGGTCAATGACCTGAAGATTATTTAGGTGAAGAGCAACGTCCTAAGGGCTACTTTAAATGGAACCATAATCGTTGTGTTACTCTCTGGATCGTGTGATAACCGTTCAGTGTAAACACAGCCAACGATTGAATGATGAATAATAATTCCGATCATTTATCAATCATAGTATATTTTATGCGGACATAAAAACCCTTTAAACAGGCAGTGGTTCATCTATGAATGACTGCCTGTTTACTCTGAATGGAGGCGGGTGGGCCGGAAAAGATCTCTGCCACGCTCTGCCTCCATTCAGTGAGTGATTATTGCTCCTACTGGAGCAGTAATCTTTGGGTCGACTTAAGCTCTTGACAGTCATCCCATGTAAAAGAACTCTTTGATGAAGTTGGGGTCCGTTCATGTCTTGTTTTTCAGCCACATCCATAGGTTCCATCGGGATTTACGTCTGAAATCCCCAAAATAGGATCCTTGGACATAAACTGGACAGAACCAACTGCTATTAAGGAGATCTGTTGACCAATAGGTCTCCATTTTGGCAAGTTTCTATCATGTGGTGGACCAAAGAAGGGTTTGTGAGGAAGAAGCAACCATTGGCTGATGTTGTGATTGTTATGGAATCCCTACTTTGGTCTACTACAATTTTTTTTTTTTTTTTTTGCCTGAATTGTGGTGGCCAATTTTCCTTGCCCATTGACCTGTAGATGGATTATTGGAGCTAAAGGTCCTTTTACACTGGCAGATTCTCTGCCAGAACTGTGTTTTTGCAAGCTGATCAGGGCTTGTTCAAGCTCTGTTTACATGGAGCAATTTGGCACAATTGTATTTGCCCGAATGATAATTGATGCTATTGTTCAGGCCTATACAGTTCCATTCTTGTTGGCAACATATCGTTGCTTACACAGGGCGGTCTACTGCCAACAACAGATGATTTTTGGTGCCCCATAAAAGAGGCGATCACCTGAGAGATGATTGTCTGCTCTTTGGTTGGTTGATTGGTGGCATCTTCACACCGGTAGACGATCGGTCCACCAAGCATTCAGATGATCATCTGTACGCTTAAAAGACCCTTTTCTATAGTGGTAATTTCATACAAGGAAATGGTAAAGTGAAGAGGCTTGATCGGAGCGCAGATATTCTATTCTAAACGGAATAGCCCTCTAAAGGATTCTTGAAAAGCTTAGTCCTATCAAAAATGGAAAGCAAATCCTGTGTTTCCACCATTTTAAGAGATAAATGTTGGACAAAATGTCTGCCAAGAAACAATTGAAGCCTATGCTTAGCACATTTGTATGAAAACATGATGCTATGATGTAACCTCTATTATACTATATGGCACTCTGGTTATCGTGGTGCTACATTTTTGGGAGAATTGAGCAGTATCCCATTCCAATTTAACTTGGTGACGTCTGATTTTTTTTCTTTAAATATCCCTTTTTCAGTATCTTTTTTTGGATGTTTTTATATTGTATATGAATGTTTCCTTTCTACGGTTTTGTTTTTTCTTGAAAGCCGAGCTAAAATGGAAATGCCTACATGTTTGTGGTTACTTACTGGCAGCGGCCCTAACTCCGTATTCTGAGTTCTGTTTTTTATATAATTATGCCTTGGCAGAGGCCGACTTAGATCCTCGGATTGCATCATCCTGCCTCTAAACAGGAGATTGCTTCAAATGCAAAGTCCTTTATAAACCAGGGAATCCCATAACAAACTTAGTTTATGATTGCTTATCGTTATCTGTGCCCCATAAAAGAAGACGTCTACCTCCTGCTTCTGCTGGGTGGTTGATGGCAATCCATTTTTGGCTGCAAGTAGCCATTTGATCCTGGCGAAGGCTCGTTGTAGGATTTCTCAGTAGGACAACAGTTTTATGCTGTATATTTAGGTTAGAGATACATCAGGTAAATAGTAGTAGATATTTATTATATTTTGAATTTCCTATTGTTGGCCCTTGGCTCATTAGTATATTATAGAGTAGAGGTCCCCAGATTTGGAGTTGGGAAGGAATATTTTTTCACCTTTGCTGAGAAAAATTGGATTTTATCTGCATGTTATTTTTTTGCGTTCTTCTGGATCAACACCGCAGGTTAAAAGGGCTGAACTGGATGAGCATATGTCTTTTTTCAGCCTTATATAGTATGTTTTTGTACTGTGCTGCACTATACAGAGCCTTGTTATTACCACATCACTACCCACATTGCAACTCATAAATTGAAGGGGTATTCCGGTAATTAAGAATTAAAGTTATATGCTCCATTACCTGCCCTCCCCATACCCTCGGAAAGTTCTCCATTGGTATCCTATAGATTTGTCCTGTATGCGCCGCTGTTTTATTTCTCAAACATGCTGAGTGCCTTCAAATTCTGTAATGATGACACAGCTTGTACAGTTTTGAATGCGCACTTGTCAGTAACTGTCAGGGGAGTAACTATAGGGGATGGAGGGGACGCGGTTGCACCCGGACCCAGGAGCCATAGGGGGCCCATAAGGCCTCTCTTCTCTATATAGGGAACCTAGTATTATGAATAAAGCATTATAGTTGGGGGGGGCCCTGTTACAGATTTTGCATTGGGGCCCCAAATTTTCAAGTTACGCCTCTGGTAACTGGCAATGGGGCATTGTGGGAAATGTAGGTTTTTGCATTTTAAATAGCTAGGTGGAAATGTGAAGCTGGCTGGAAAGCAGCGGTACGCAGGTTGGCAAAAAAAAAAGCTGCTCTATTTCATTTTGACGATTTGGATATTGGAATTATTTTCAAAATTTCCCTGTCTCTGGAATACCCATTTTAAGCTATTAGTATGTTTTAGTTTTTAAGTGTGGGAGGAAACTGAAAGAAACCCTTCCAAACACAAGGAGAACATACAAACTCCATGCCTCTATTGGATTTGAACCCAGGATCCCATCGCTGCAAATATGTCTCATAGCATACTATGAATGGATGTAAATTGATAGCACCAGCGGATTTGCATGCAAGATACCAGTGCTGCAGAGCAGCAGTGCTAACCACTGAGCCACAAGGCTGGCAGATTGATAAGGTTTACATCCGAAGCTATGGTTGCGACTCTTTGCTACCATGTTGTTGTGATACTGGGACAACCTTGGTGTCCCAAGTATTTAGTACTATCTAAAACTGCCAATAGCCACACATTGCTCCTGAGCCACTGGTTATAGAGCCGTTACAACCACTCGTAGTTTGCCCTTGGTACGCATTTCATAGACTGGCCCAAATAATCTCTCTCCGTGTTGCAGAAGTGTGACAAACCAAGTTTCCAAAAGACCTAGTTATTTGGTGCTCATGCCTTAGTCTCATCTATGTTTATCGGAGCCCTACTGTCTCACTACTGGAAAATATTAAATAAAAATGCCCCCCAGAGTGGTCTAAATGGCTTGTAGAGTCTTTAGTAGAGGTTCCCAACCAGTAGCTTGGATACCACGTGTGGCTCATGGTCCCTTGCTGCGTGGCTCGCCTGACCACAGCTACAGGAAAATGACTTTATTGTAGACATATTCTCAACACCAACTGGGCCAACACCAATCCACATTGCGTAATACTAGTGTCAAACTTCACATCAAAATCAGCAAGTGTTTGGTCCCAACACACATCATGTAGTCAAGATCACAACTATGGTCCTACTACATCACATCTTGCTGCTGCTGTAAGAGAATGCAATCACATTAGGACCCAGAAGGTACCGCAAATGTAACCCAACAATTACAAGAAATCCCATCAGGTTTGGATTTCTTGTGTTAGTAGGGTCATAAAAAAATTGAGCGCAGAAAAAGACCACATGGTCCATCTAGTCTGCCCTTGTAATATTTCCTTTTTATTATTCTCTTAGAGCTAATGCCCATGGCTGGATCACGGTGTTTCACCGCCGCTATTAGGTTCTATTGAACCTACTAGCTCAATGTACACGCTGCGGAATTCTGCAGCGTGAAATTACCTGCGGGATGTCCTATTTTCCACGGGAATACGCACAGACGGCTTCCATTGTAGTCAATGGATGCCGCCCGTCACACTATACTTCCACTGTAACACAGCGGAAGTATATTGTGAATATGCGCCCCGCCCACCACCGGCAGCGTCATGTGACACGGAGGGCGCGTCATGCGCTGTACCGTGCCTGCGCGCCAGCAATGACATGCGGATGCTACGCAGCGGATCTGGAGGTGAGTATGGGGTCTTTGGGGGGGGCGCCATGACGGACTCCATTGCGGTATTCCGCTTGCGGAGCCCGTCACGGCCATGGGCATGAGCCCTTAGGATAGAGCTATACTTGTCCCAGGATGCTTGAATTAATTTATTGTTGATTTTCCAACCACGTCTGCTGGAAGTTTGTTCCAAGCATCTACTGCTATTTCAGTAAAAAATATATTTCCCAATGTTGCTTCTGATTTTTTTTCCCCCCCAATCAAACTCCAATTGCGCCCCCTTGCTCTAGTGTTTAGTTTCCTAATAAAATCACTTCCCTCCCAAACCTTATTTTTACCTTTCAATTCATTTATTTGTTTTAATCAACGCTCCCCCCCCACCTCCAATCTTTATTCCTGTAACATACATAAAGGTTTCCATTATGTCCTCCTCTCCCTTCTTCCCTCCTGTTACATATATAAAGGTTTCCATCATGTCCCCCTCTCCCTTCTCTCCTCCTGTAACATATATAAAGGTTTCCATCATGTCCTCCTCTCCCTTCTCTCCTCCTGTAACATATATAAAGGTTTCCATCATGTCCCCCTCTCCCTTCTCTCCTCCTGTAACATATATAAAGGTTTCCATCATGTCCTCCTCTCCCTTCTCTCCTCCTGTAACATATATAAAGGTTTCCATCATGTCCTCCTCTCCCTTCTCTCCGCCTGTAACATATATAAAGGTTTCCATCATGTCCTCCTTCTCCTGTCTCTCCTCCTGTAACATATATAAAGGTTTCCATCATGTCCTCCTCTCCCTTCTTCCCTCCTGTAACATATATAAAGGTTTCCATCATGTCCTCCTCGCCCTTCTCTCTTCCTGTAACATATATAAAGGTTTCCATCATGTCCCCCTCTCCCTTCTCTCCTCCTGTAACATATATAAAGGTTTCCATCATGTCCCCACCCTCTCCCTTCATTCCTCCTGTAACATATATAAAGGTTTCCATCATGTCCCCCTCTCCCTTCTCTCCTCCTGTAACATATATAAAGGTTTCCATCATGTCTCCCCTCTCCCTTCTTCCCTCCTGTAACATATATAAAGGTTTCCATCATGTCCCCCCTCTCCCTTCTCTCCTCCTGTAACATATATAAAGGTTTCCATCATGTCCCCCCTCTCCCTTCTCTCCTCCTGTAACATATATAAAGGTTTCCATCATGTCCCCCTCTCCCTTCTCTCCTCCTGTAACATATATAAAGGTTTCCATCATGCCCCCCTCTCCCGTCTCTCCTCCTGTAACATATATAAAGGTTTCCATCATGTCCCCCTCTCCCTTCTCTCCTCCTGTAACATATATAAAGGTTTCCATCATGTCTCTCCTCCTGTAACATATATAAAGGTTTCCATCATGTCCTCCCTCTCCCTACTTTCCTCCTGTAACATATATAAAGGTTTCCATCATGTCCCCCTCTCCCTTCTCTCCTCCTGTAACATATATAAAGGTTTCCATCATGTCCCTCCTCTCCCTTCTTCCTTCAAGATATACAAATTCAGTTACTTAAATCTTTTCTGATAAGTTTTTTTGTTCTTGAGACCTTCCACCATTTTTGATGTCCATCTTTGGACTTGTTCTATCTTATCACTGTCTTTCTGTAGATGAGGTCTCAGACTCCAGGTGTGGTCCTACCAAAGCTTTATATAGTGAGATCACAATCTCCCTCTTTCTACTGGCAATACCTCCTAGCTATGCAGCCAAGCATCCTACTTGCTTTCTTTGCTTCTTGAACACACTAGGGACTCCTTTTGAGACTGTCCTAAATCAAAATCCCTAAACAGTTGCGTGTGGCAACTTGACGTTGCATTGCGACTCACACTTACCTTAGGATGTGATGTAGCAGGGCCATAATGCGATCTTTGGCCATACAATGTGTATCGTAGCCAAGATGACAGTGTAGCCCTAGCTTACAAATTTTCTCCTTCATTTTTGAGCTTAATACAGCTCCAGACCATCACTAAAAGTTGAATGTGGATCACAAGGTACAAAAGGAACTATGGTCTACAGAAATGTGTCCATCCATGGTTAGAATCCAGATATAACTGAGACTTGGCCAAGGGATTTTCTCATAATGCGTATTGGTTTCCTTGTCAAACAAACCCCAGATCTCCAGTTTTGAATGATCAAGTGGTTATTAATAGATGGTTGACAAAGTCTTTTTACATGTCTCAGTATAGCTATAGTACAGGCTTTGGCTATGTTGGTCTGCTTCATGCTACAAAACTAAGTACTTAATACCAGTGAACGTGGACAAAGTCCTCCTGTGAAGTTACAGACCTAGTTGGAAGTCTAGAGTGAAGTCTACATTCGTTGTAGTTACTGCAGCCAAACAGAAAAACTCATGAACCTTAAAGTGGCCAAAAACTTGTTTTGATTCCCGGAACCTCTTGCAGGCATCTGGTTCAAAGTTCTGGATGTTCATCACCAGCGAGGCTCAGGTCTGCCGGTCTTTCCACTGTTTTGCTACCAGTACAACATTGACAGCCCTGCAGGTGCTCTTACTTTAATATGCTTTCTGAGGACCTTAGCAGCGTTTATTTTTCAGTTTCCTATTTGGAAACATTGGAGTAATGGAAGTTTTTGGGCAGGATTGCCTTGTTTATACAGTTCTACTTGTTAAAAAAGCAAGTCCAACATCAGCATTTATGAAAAACAGGACACATTAAGCTGTAGTTAATAGTAAAAGGATTTCTGGCATTTGTGGATGGAAAAAGACAATTTGGAAAGGAGTTTTAAGGGATGTTAAACAACTTTCTGCTCCCCCCTGGCTCAATTTGCACATGATCTGTGATTCTTTCCCTGGGACTTTATGAGCTTTCAGAGATGTTTCATGTGGCTGTAGCGGCAGAAGGGAGCTGGAAGCTGGATTATCTGGAATAACCTCCACCATGGGGTGTTGCTAGTCTGCTGGTATATTATGCCATTTCAGGCCAACTTTTTTTTGCTTCTCGTAAACTTGTGCTTTATGGTCAGTATTGACTTGTAGACTTCACGTCAGGGGGACTCAATCAACTCCCCGGTATTCATTTAATTAAATTTACCTAATACTCTGCTTTTAATAATGTGGTGTTTCTTTTACAATATGCCCATTGCCTTTATATAGCAATGGAAGTCATTTTGCGGTTGGAACTAATATTTGAGAGATACATTGTGCCTCTGGATTTCATGACATCACCACCTTTCTTGGGAAAATTTCTAAATTTCTTTAGCTCCTGAGTTTCATTTTGGACATCCGTGTGGGTTCCTAGCTTTAACTAGTCATCACTAGTATGCTCCTTTGAGTCAAATGGATGTCAAAGAGCTGGTTTCATAGCCTATCTATTGGCCACAATGGAGAATTGCTAAAAAAAAAGTATCTCTCACTCTGAAGGACCTGGTCAGTTCATGTGTTACTTGGTCAACCATTTACTTTAAAGGGGCTGTCTAGGACTTTTGGGACTTTTACAGTTGATGAACCAATCAATAGTAAAAGTCTAGGACAACTTTAATGGCTATGCGAACATAAAATGTTTGGAGAAATGGTTGTAAATGTTTTAAGAACTGTCAAGCCGAAGATTCAGGTTGAACTGTTCGCCGTCCATGGTTTGGTCTTCCACGGTTTGGGGACATGGCAACAGTCAGATTGGTAAGCACTTGGTATGAATGCTGCTTAGCAATGCTTGGCTTCCCCTAGCGGCGCTGTTGGCTGAAGCACAACAGTACCACTAGATTTAACATAGGAACTTTGACCTGGCCTGACATCACTCAATGTATCAAACTCAACTTTTATGATTTTATGGCGGTGGTGAGGATATCACAAATCCAACGACACCAAAAGCATCCACCAAAGGTCACGCAAAGGGGTCAGTGTGGGGCAAGAAAAAGCCTGTAGACTTTTTTTTATATTGGATGTAGGATAGGGATTATTCTAGAGACTTTATAAGTAAATGGGTTGATTGATAAATGCTTGATACATTGAGAAACATTCATGGTGGACTCTGTTGAAGTCGATGATTAAAGGTGTATTTCCATCCCAGTCAAACTGCTTCCATAACTCCCGAGTTGCAGAACTCGCTGTACTATGTGTTTTTCATAACTCACATTCACTTCTATTCATAGAATGGCCAGTTCATCTGTTTCTGTAATCCCAACCATCGCTGACCATGGAGGTGAGCCAGGATAGGGTTGTGGGGTCTTTCCCCATCCTGTCAATAAGTGTGAGCCCCAGATGTGGGACCTGGATTTAGCAGACATTTATAGCATGCTGTATCTTGTCAATTTACCATAAATATTTGAGGCGGAAATACCCCTTTAAGAACCAAATTTTTAGACAATAGGAGAAGTTAACTAAATGTTTCAAAATTCTGGTTCCATTTCAATAAAAAAAACTAACTTGCCTGCCTTGCAACACATTTATAGTGTGTATTGGACACTTTCTACATCCCGCTCACCAAGGGGGCATGGCTTAGTGGAGAATGGGCATGGGCTGTCAGGAAAGAGGTGTGACATCATGTGTTAAAATTTTGATGCAAAATCAACAATTTGGATCTTTTTACACAGTATCGCGGGAATCTGAATGACAACCATTCACTGTAAATGCCGTCAGCGACTGAGTGACAAACGGTCATTCGTTTTGTTTCTGCAAGCATAAAAACTGCACTACGATTGGCCGGTGTACAGGGGCAGTCATTCACCAATGAACGACTGCCTGTTTACTGTGCAGGCAGGAATGATCCCCGATACGCTCCACCTCCATTCACTGAGCGCTGTGTAAAAACACAGGAGTGATTATCGCTGAGACCACTATTGGGCACATCTGCGCCCAACAGTTTTTCCCAGGTAAAAGGGCTTTGGGTGGCATAAAGTTGGGCATAGATATCTAAATATGCACCAAATTTCTCACCCTGTACGAGCCCTTGTGATACATTTGGTGCATTTGTAGACTGCCTGGTCCAAATTCGTACTTTTAGACATGATTAGCAAATCTGCCCCACTGTATATTAGGAAGGTCCTAAGCTGTATGTTGCTTTGAGTCTCCTTTGTGAAAACAACAGATTGAACCCCCTATAATATAGACTTCTCTTTATGGCTGTTACATCATTAGCAAAAGCCTGAGTGCTTTAATCAGTCAAAAAAAAAAAAAAATGGAAGCCGGATCCTAACGCTGGAGCAGAAAACATAGACGAATCTCTGGGGACCCTTTTGGATAATGAAATATTTGCTTTTCAGATTATGCCATTTTTATATCTTTATGGAATAATAGTTGCCCTTAAGGCACTGCTTTCTTTTTAACAGCACATAAAATATAAATCTCTCAAGCTCCTTGGCCCACCCAGTCTGTACCCCCCTCCTACCTGCTATAAAAGAAACCTCAGACCTGGCGTGGCAAAACCCTGTAGAGCCTAGGAGCCAGTCTGACGGAGTCCATAGAGAGCTCTGTAATGACGATGGGAAGCTATTTGCCAGTAATAAAGGCTTTGGGGAGTTGATTGGGCTCTACGAACACACTGGATGTAGCCACGGCTTTGACTGTCTATTAAGACGTATATTAACCAGATTTTTACAATGGATTTTATCCTTATTTTTCTGGTTCTACATTTTGTTCTCCATGCCAGATCTGTAAATCCAACTCTCTCCACCTCCTTCTCCCTATATCCTTGAGGCATTCTCATAGGTACGCAAAACCGGGTGCTGCCACCTTACTGCAACCCCTCCAGATTGATGTGCACTCGTCTAGATGATACATGGGATTACAGCTCTGGTGTGGAGAACCACTTGGCTATAAACATGACTAATTACGTTGTAAGATGAAACATCTGAAGAGGTAATGAATGGTGGTATCTAGAAAAAAAGGAACTACATCCCATGGAGACGTTCCCTCCCTTCTAGAGTTGTGTGCCGATTTATAGCATGACTCAAAAGCCCCTTTTATTAACCACACCAAAATCTCGGAACTTGGTTATCTCAATCAGCGGTGGCTGTTGATGACTATGACATGAGGAAAGCATAGACACAAAAACTTGGCCGTGACCAGATAATCCCCCTGACTAGATAAGTTCCTATGAGATTATCTAAACTGAGATGTGACTGAAATCAGAACAAATCGTTATTGTTATGTCAATGGTCACCTAGAATATCACTACAACATTCTTTACAAATTAGGACTAATGCAAGATGTCCTATTAAGAGTGAGTTAAATTAAAGGGGGTGGGGAAATTTTTTAGGACCTTTCCCCCCCAATACACATTGGTGTTTAATTGGCAGAACCCACTGATAATGACAGAGCAAACTCCCATGTGCATGGGGGCTTCTCAACCTTCTGTCGAGAGATAATGTATGGAGAAATAAGGATTGGGGAAAGTTGACTTTCAATTTCCAAGCCTTTTGTTGCCCAGGAGATAAGTCGCCCCTGGAGCTGTCTGGTTGAGGCTTGTAGGGTACTTCTTCAGTTGTCTAAGTGCCCGACAGCCATCTCAATGATTATATTTCCTGTGCATTTACACAGGAGCGATGATCGCTCAGTGAATAGAGATGAGGCTCACTTGAGATCTCTTATGGCCACCAGCCGCCATTCACTGTGAACAGGCACTTGTTCACAGATGATGCCCGTTCAAATGAGTCGGCGGTCGCTTGGTCTTTAGGTGAGATAAAACCAAGTGACTCCAAGAAGTGAGTGATTCTGAGTGGCCTTTCGGGTTCCATGTTTGGTCGAGATTGACAATCAACCGTTAATGCTCTTTTGAGTGATTACTTGGGCAACTGTCGGTGCATGTAAAAAGGACCCTTATTTCCCTAAACACTTGCTGAGTGGGTTGGGCAAAAGAGGCATTTGTATGCATTGTGTGCTACTTTTTGGCAGCCATTCAGTGATTAGAAATGAAATGTCTAGCCGTGGAGTCACACTAGCGTGTTGTGTCCGTTTTGGCTATCCGTGTCTCTGTTCTGATTTTGGAGTAGAGCGACCAAATTAAACGGATCCATTTTTACCATTAATGAGTTCACATACGCTGATCAGTGGGGTAGACCTAATATCAGACTGTTCCATCTATCGATTGACATGTCACATTGTGTTGGCCAACTAGAGCGATTTAAGGTGTCTTCTCTTCAGGCTGGGTCACATCAGTTTTCTTTTATCCGTTATTAAGGAGTCTTCTTTTTTTTCTTTTTATAACATCAAAATGGATATCTAAGAACTCGTTCACATCAGCGTCAGAGTTTCATTTTGGAACCATGGTTGCTGCTTTTTTCTGGAAAAACATGAAAAACAATAGCACAGCAAGGTGCACTATTTCTTCCTGTAAATTCTGGAAAAATAGCAGATTGCTGGCCTTTAATCAAACAGACCCCATTACAGTCACTAATGTGGATCTGTGCAGCAGGTGGGGCGGATCTGTGCAGCGGGTGGTCTGTAGTCCAAAGTGGGTGGGATGACTGTGCAGTGAGTGGGGTGGGTCGGTCTGTAGTGCACAGTAGGTGGGGTGATCTGTGCAGCGGGTGGGATGGGTCGGTCTGTAGTGCACAGTGGGTGGGGTGGATCTGTTAAGCGGGTGGGTTGGGTTGGTCTGTAGGGCACAGTGGGTGGGCTGCATTCTATGCAGTGGGTGGGGTGGTCGGTCTGTAGTGCGCAGCGGGTGGGATGGGTCGGTCTTGTTGTGCACAGTGGTTGGGGTGGATCTGTGCAGCGGGTGGGGTGGATCGGTGAAGCGGATGGGATGGGTCGGTCTTGTAGTGCGCAGTAGGTGGGGTGATCTGTGTGGCGGGTGGGATGGGTCGGTCTATAGTGTGCAGTGGGTGGAGTGGATCTGTGCAGTGGGTGGATCGGTCTTGTAGTGCACAGTGGTTGGGGTGGATCTGTGCAGCGGGTGGGGTGGATCGGTGAAGCGGATGGGATGGGTCGGTCTTGTAGTGCGCAGTAGGTGGGGTGATCTGTGTGGTGGGTGGGATGGGTCGGTCTATAGTGCGCAGTGGGTGGAGTGGATCTGTGCAGTGGGTGGATCGGTCTTGTAGTGCACAGTGGGTGGGGTGGATCTGTAAAGTGGGTGGGGTAGGTCAGTCTGTAGGGCGCAGTGGGTGGGGTGGATTCTATGCAGTGGGTGGGGTGGTCGGTCTGTAGTGCGCAGCAGGTCGGGTGGATCTGTGAAGCGGATGGAATGGGTTGGTCTTGTAGTGCGCAGTGGGTGGAATGGATCTCCGCAGCAGGTGGTCGGTAGTGGGTGGGGTGGATCTGTACAGCTGGTCGGGTGGGTCAGTCTTGTAGTACCCAGTGGGTGGGATGAGTCTGTCTGTAGTGCCCAGTTAGTGGGGTGGATCTGGGCAGAAGTCAATGGAAATGCATTAAGTTTCAGACTGAACATATACAGTAAACTCCATTTCCTTCTTCCACAACAGGGTAATCGAAGTCCTGTGGATGATCTAGTAGCCGGACCGGTCTGTGGCCAACATAGTAACCAGCTATTCTCCTCTGTAGCTGCCATTCAATAGTTTGGAAAAGTTGAATGACAAAATCTACCCGTAGATACACTGATGGCCTTAAGTTTTTGCTCCTGTATCACTGGATTAATTTGGCGTCTAGGAAAGCTGGGAATTAACCCCTTTGTGGCGGCCAATGCACCTGTTTACTCACCTCATTAATGGGCTTTATACCTGCATATACATCTTTTTAAGGCGGTGACTTGGCTGACTACTAACTACTTTTGATCTGGCAGTTTAACCTGTTACATGCCACAATCAATAGCAACTGCGGCATGTAAGTAGATGATAGGTTCATCCTTCTGTCACCCATCGGCACCTCGCAGTGTAATTGCAATGGTTCCCATGGCAGCCAAAAGCCTGTATAAAGGTCCGTTTACACGCAACGATTATTGCCGAAAATTTGTTCAAACGAACAAATTAGAACGATACTTTTTCAGTGTGAATGCGCAAGAATTGCTCACATTTTTCGTTCCGAGGTTTTTAAGCTGACTTTTCACCATCCCTGGATCGCAGGCTTGTCGTTTCATGTAAATGCTCCCGGCTCACATAAATGTGAAGCTCTGAGCGAGCAGACGATGATGGAATGTTCATGGCTGCATGTTCTGATATTTGCGGACAGCCCGACGCTCTCTAGTGAGGACCATGTGAGAATGAATCTATATTTTTGGGGCTCCCCTCGGTGTCCGTATGAATGTACTCGCTCAGCACAGATCCTTTGCTTCCTATATCGCTTTTCAGTAGTCGGTGCCAACGTGCCAGCTTTAAATAGTTTGTGCTATGTGCGGCTGACGTTTGGGAATGCACCGGAAGTCACACTGCCACTTTAGTGCTGGGTCTTCTGCTAATGTTACTCAATGACCAGCAGACAATATAATACTTCCTTCCCAAATGTCAGAGTGCAATCTCTAACCCATTAACCCAGGGACTAATTTTAGACTCGATCTTTGCGCTGCTCCTTATTTTTCCCACTTTAGGAAGTATTCACCCGGAGCGGTGTTGTGCGTCGGTGTAAGAGTGAAGACTGTTTGGTCAGCAGGTGTATCCTTGAGAATGCCACTGTTAATTGGCACAGCTGCACCTGTTTGTTAATTGGGCACGACGTGCAATGAGCGTTACATCCTATGCCAGCAGTGGGATTCATTACATAGGAGAGAGGGGTCCCATAGCAAAAGATAAACATGCCAGCCGGGACATAAGAGGCTTGTGCTTTCTCTCCTTTATACCCTTCAGGTTAGTTTTATACCCCCTTGTTTGGTGACCATGCATTCTGCTAGACAAGGGAGTCCGCTATAGGGTTTTGGGTGACTAGTCAGGGATTAGGCTTTCCAACTTTGCCACCGAAAATTACCGGACAAGTTTAAAGGTGGCATGGCCTATGGGTGTGGGTAGGGGCATGGCTTATCACAGCATATGTTTTTACCTTTGTAGTTTCAGTGATCCCAGTGGTATTAGTACCCCCTTTATTGGCTCCAGAAGTGATGGGGCTCTTGGGAGTAATAGTGGACCATTTTAGTAGCCCCAGCAGTAATGGTGACTCATGGCCCTAATAGCAAGAGTGGCCCTTTACAGTGGCCCCAGCATTAATAGCAGTCCTATACAGTGGCCCCAGTAGTAATAGGGCCCTCTTTAGTGGCCCCAGCTGTAGTAGTGCCTCGTAGCCCCAACAGCAATAGTGGCTCCAGCATTAATAGTGGCCCCAGTACTAATAGTGACTCATGGCGCCAACAGCAATAGGTGCCCCAGCAATAATGGTGGCCCTCTATAGTGGCCCCAGTACCAATAGTGACTCATGGCCCCAACAGCAATAGGGGCCCCAGCCTTAATAGTGACCCCAGTACTAATAGGGCCCTCTTTAGCAGCCCCAGTACTAATAGTGACTCATGGCCCCAGCAGTAATAGTTGCCCTCTTTATTGGCCCCAGCAGTAATAGCAGCCCTTTTTAGTGGAGACTGTAGTAATATGGCCCTTTTAGTGGCCCCATCAGTAATAGTAACCCCAGCAGAAAGTTGTATAGAAAGTCGTGTGAAAGTGGCTTCTATACAACTACATGCTTCCATCATATCCCATAGAGCGGTCTTCAAGACGATGACTTGCGTAATCGTTTACCCATTGGCCTCTTCATGGTTTTAACAAGATCTCGGACTTTGCTGGCGGGACACAAGACATTTCTCACCCATCTAGTATGTGTCTGCGGTAGTGGCGGTGCTTGCATTCTCTGACTCCAGTCCATTAGAATGATGCAGGTGCAGTCGCTGACCTTTCCCAAAGTCTCTGATCATGTTTTATTGCTATATAAATGAGGACTAGTGGATCGGCTTTCAGTTTCACAGCTACAGGCGAGCGCTCACTTTTCTGCTTACAGTGCACCGAGAACTTGACACTCTTCAATCGCTATCTGACTCTACAGAGGCTGTGTTCGCACACCGGAGATGCCAGGCACAAGGTGCAGAAAGACTCGTTCCATGCTTGTCAATGAGGGTGTGCAAGGAATTCTGCAAACCCCGTGAATGGGACAGAAATGTATCCAACAAGGGTTGTACATAGCGAATAGCAGGAAGGGTTAATATAAAAAAGTAACACTTCAACCCCCCCACCCCCCTCCATGTCTTTTGCTGCCATTTAACTAGTCCAGGAGATTGTTGGGTCTGCGTGCCATCCTATTGTCAGCCAGCTGGATGGGCGCCAGTGTTATATGCTGTTAACCTCTAATGAAAATTGACTCGGAATTTATAATTGTCCATCTTTCACAATAGTATCATGCGAGACTTCGAATTCCGTCTCCAGCGCTCGTCGTAAAGGTGAAATTGAGAATCTCGGCAGATTGCATTGCTATGAATTAGTAAAAAAAAGTGCAATTCAGTTTGTAAAATCTCAATATTAAATGGCTTTATTAACCCTTTACAGTGGGGATCATCATCGTATTACCGGCATTTTCCATTCCGGGTTCGAAGTGTTTTTTATTTTTTAAAGCACCAACTTGCATTATCTTTATTAGCTTTTAGTGGTAGATGAAATCTATTGTCCACTGTTATCAGCCACTTGAGGCTGACTATAGTGTTTTTCAGTGGGATTAATGGCAGGAAATCCAGGAAAATGCCTGATCACTACTTTTATCTTGCAGACTGTTACATACATATGTGTGAATGATATTAGCAGCGTGCCGTGTGATTTGAGGGTTATTTAAAAAAAAAAATATATATATATATATATATATATATATATATATATATATATATATATATATATATATAATATAATATATATAATTATAGTAAATCAGGTTTTTGGTTTTTTTTGTATTTTAATCACTAATTTTATTTTTCCTTTTTTTTTGTTTTTGTGTGCAGCTCAAGTACCAGACGGAGATGAACAGTTTCTGCAGGACCTGCAGTCAGAAAATCGTAAGTAACCGTTCAAGTTTCGCTCATTGTTATAGAAGAATAAGCCACAAATGTGAAATAAGATTGGCTTGTGCGTGGCAGGGGCGCTGCAGCGAGAGCACGGGGTTAACGGTTTCAAGGACGGCGGAACGTTTCCATGGGGGAGTTTGCTGGTTACATTCTTTGTAACCATTTGCAGTTTGGATATTCCTTCCATGGAGCAGAACAAAGGTCTCTGGCGCACCAGCTGCTTTTATGCCAGACAAGTAAAAAACGGACAGCCTTCGGCCCCGCGTTGGTCACTGTGACATCGCATTTATGAGATTTGTGCATGAGGTCCTACACATCAGTGATTTAGATTTTTTTTTTTTTTTTTTTTTTTTTTCAATCGAACAACCGAGGTATGTGCAATCACTTTTAACCCAAACCCCTCGCATTCACTGGGACATCACATGGTGGCGAGCGCGATATTAGGCAAAGTTCCACGACCCGATATCGCACTCGCCCGTGTGAAATTAGCCTTAGTGTCATTTTCTGGCGAATTTTGCCCATTCGAGTTAATAGTTGTATTAAAAACAATCTGCAGGTAACTATTTCCAGGCCGGTGTCACGCGGACGTCAGCGTATTTGCACCGCTTATTAATGCAATCGGCATTGTTTATTTGCAAGTGCGGGTTTTACTGTACTTCTTGTACTTGCAAAAAAACATGCAACCATGCCCCCCCCCCATTCATTAAAATGGGTAATTAAGTCAATTAGTTCAATATGTGCAGGAAAATAGAGCATTCTGCATGACCGACTTGCGCAGGTAAGATACGTGCATGTGAAATCAATGGGTTCTATTCACTGCATATTGCGTGCAAAAATTTTGCATGCACAAATCCGCCCGTGTGACGCAGGCCCGCTGCATGTTACCATGGGGACCAAAAAATAAATAAACATGAAAAAGGAGGCGCAGAGCCTGTATATTTTGCGTTTGTTTAATACGTTTGAAAAAAGATGCAAAATGGATGGAAACCGCGCGTAAAAGTCGCGAAAACACAGGAAAATCGCATGAAAAATCAGAACGCTTTTTACAGACCAAAATCACAATCGGACGTACATGTGAAGCCTTAAAAAAACGGACGGACTGACCACATACAGATCGTACGCAGTCGCGGAGGGAAGAATGTTTGTTTTTCGTGGACCAACACAGATGAGTTTTTCTTGAAGGCCTTTTCATAAATGTCTCCCGTTGAGTCTCTTGTGAAAGTCAGAGACTTCCTAGTATTAAGTCTGTATTCTGTGCATTGTGCTGCTGATCGCTGACCAGATGGAGCCTGTCTGACATACGGACCTATCTGGTGGAACAAGAACCGCCGTTGGGGTCATGTGTTCATTTTTACATGTATGTTACAAGCTACATAAACACCAAAATGATTGAGTTCTGTTGTCTCCAGCCCAAGTATCGTCACTGGAGCCCCTAGACTCAAGTCGCTTGAGCAAAGGGGATGAACGTAATACTAGGAACCCCCTGCTCTAACGCTGAGGGAATCCCAATGGGATTAGTTTCATGACTCAAAATCATTTAAAGGGGTTGTCCTACGAAATGGTTATCCCCATCCACAGGATGGCCTGCACACGAACAGAGTTTGTCGTCTAGGTAGTTTGCAACATACTTGGGATGGATCTACACACACATTTAGACCTTGTGATTGGGCAAAATCAGTGTGCTGAAATTTCAACAAAGATCTACGTTAAGGCCTCATGTCCACGGGGAAAATCAGGCCCGCCACGGATTCTCCATGCAGAATCCTGCAGCGGGTCCCTCCTTTCCCACGGACATGAGGCTAAAAAATAAGCATTACTCACCTGTCCGGACGCTGCAGATCTGCCCTCCGTCACGGCCGGATCTTCTTTCTTTGGCACGGCTTATGTGCTCGGCACGCCAGCAGCGTGCCGCACGCATGCGCCGGGCACTCCGGATCACAGGGGTGTGCGGGTGTGCCGCGGATCCGGACGGCTTCCATAGGCTTCAATAGAAGCCTGCGGGAGACCCGCACTAAAATGGAGCATGCTGCAGGGGATTTCCCGCACACGCAATCCGCGCCTCAAGGGAAAATGACATCCGCAGGTATTTAATTACCTGCAGGTGTCCAATGCATCCCTATGGGGCGTGGATCACACGGATCACGCGGATCAACCTAAGGGCGCCCACCCACTGGCGATGTTTTTTTTTTTTTTTTCCTTTGCGTTTTGCGTTTTTTCTCAAGAGCAATTAGTATAGAATGTGTTCCTGTCCACTGGCGTTTTTTTTTTCGGTCTGTTGCAATTTTTAACATAGGAACTGTCAGTTGCATATGTGTCCTTATTTTTCTTTTAATGCACCCATGAATGTCAATGGAAATGGCCGCAAAAAATGCCGCGGAAAAC
This sequence comes from Eleutherodactylus coqui, assembly GCF_035609145.1. Taxonomy (NCBI): domain Eukaryota; kingdom Metazoa; phylum Chordata; class Amphibia; order Anura; family Eleutherodactylidae; genus Eleutherodactylus; species Eleutherodactylus coqui. The sequence continues at coordinate 62,082,110 of NC_089849.1, forward strand.
GCTGCGTTTTTCACACACGAAAATCGCAAACGCCAGTGGGTGGGCGCCCTAATAGTGTTGAGCGAACCCAACCACTAGGACCCTCATTGCAGCTCCAACTTTGCTAAAAGTTCAGTTCGGCACAAACCGGAACCAAGCTTTTAGCAAAATTCTACCTAAAATTCAGTTCTACTGCTTCGGTTTTGCTCAACACTATACCATAACAGTCTAAGAGCCATTCTGAGTATTATGCAGGGCTTTTTTTTGGCTCTTAGGCAGTGTTATACACCAGTTTTGGGGGGTTTGGTAAACTTTTGGTTTGGTTCAAACTAACCAAACCAAATTTTTCGAAAGTTTAGTCATTACTACACCATGTGAACATATCCTAATGGTGGTTTGCTATGTGGGGACAAAAGTCATGGTTTTCTTTTGGAATTTCCAAACTTTCCCTCTTCCCCATTGGTAAACATTGAGGTTACATGACCAGAAGTCACCATAGAACCCAAACCTAAACAGGTTGTTCAGTTACTGGGGGTATATGGACATGCCAAGGTAAAAAAAAAATCCTAAAGAGGTATTTTCATCTTGACTTTTCATGACCATGATGGGAAAACCCTATGCTCTGTGTCACCTACCTGCCAGAAAGAGCCAAGCTCTTCAGCCCAGCGCTGTTTTTGTATCTCTCATTGAAGTGCTATGGAAATGACAGACAGGAGTTACAGAAGCGGCGTAGGACGATGTCCCTAGCTCTTAATCACTTCAATGGGAGCTACAGAAACTGAGCTCGCCCTTCCTATACTTTCCAACTGGGTGGCCGGTACCCATGCCAGCATTTTTCCATCTCGGCTATGAAGAGCCGAGATGGGAATACCCCTTTAAAGTATTGCAATCCCCCAAAAAAACGGATTCCATCCACTGTGTAGAAAAGAATATTAATTTTCCCATGGCATGTGGTTTTCTCGAATAGATTTTGATGGGTGGTTTTATACCATGCCCCATTGTAGATCCTACATGCAAGTTGGTTCCTCTAGACTGACCCACCCCTACCATACAACCCTTGCGAATGTCAGATTTGATCTTTGTCCTATACCTACCGCCTGCATTGTACTACGCTTTGTTCTATTGACCTCTTGTGTTATAGGCTTGCAATTCTCCCTTCATTAACACAGCAAACAATCTGTAAATGATCCTTTTAGGTGACTGAACAAATTGTGCCGTCTCATAAATGGTCAAGCTGGAGATTTGTAGCTCCACTTACCCACTAAATGCACCAGCCCTTTGCGCCATAGACCTGCCCTAGACTAATGTGTACGATTCCATTAGAGGTCATTAGAGCTCCGACTTCCCGCTCCTCACGTGGATGGAGGACATAGACTCTGTATTGACTGGTTATAGGACACCAGCTGCACACCAGGCAGGCTTTTAACCATGCTGATTTGATAAAAGGAAAGAAAGATTGTTTATTCTTCTCTCATTTCCAACTCCCACGTATGTAAAACTTGGTTGCAAGTTATTTCCTGAAACGGTACGGAGAAGAAACGAAAAATTTTCAAAAATGTAGCAATGCAGGGGTTAAACTGGATAGGTGTGCAGCCGCCTCTATTAATAGGCTTGTGAATGGGGTTGTATGATCCGGCGTGATAAGTTCTCTCCGCAGCCCGGGCTTTCTCCATGTTATGGATGACGTCTTTTCAAAGGGTTTATGTTGCTCCCATAACAGATTGTGTGGCGCTGTTTCGGAAGTGTCTGGTCTGGCCTGTGGGTTTGTCATGCTTAGACTTGTCCCTGAACAATGCACATTGCTTTGTGTGCCCTCGATTTAACCCCTTTCTAGCATAGTTTTGCACAAGTTTTTACCATTACTTTGGAAAAGTTTTTTTTCCTTCCCATTTCTTATAGTGCCAGTGGTGAAATAGATATGATTGACGGCTGTGGCATTATGCCGTGCCCTTAAAAAAATGGCCCCTTCCTTAGGCTTCATACAATTGTACGCTTTTTTAGGGTGAATTTAGCCTCTGTCACTCGGGCAAATGAGACACATGGTCCAGCAAGTATGGCCAGAGCATTATGTATCCTTAACAGCACACTGGGTCAATGTCCTGCAGGGGGTCGTAAAGCTGAAAGTGGTGGTCCACGTTTTCATTATTGAGCCTTGTGTGGCACAGAGTGTTAGGGCAGCAGAAGTGCAGTCCTGAGCTCTGACTTGAAGGTTGCAGGTTCAGGTAGATAGCTTAAGGTTGACTCAGCCTTCTATTCCTCCGATGCAAAAGGAGTACCCAGCTAGCTGGGGTGTAAAAGATGACTGGGGGAGGCAATGGCAAACCACCCCGCAAAAACGATGTGACATCACCCTTGGAGTCTGACACGACTCGGTGCTTGCACCAAGAAACTACATGTGGCTTCTGCATGGGCTGTATTTAGTATGGCGCAGATTTTCATTGCATTCAATAGTGCATCTGCTGCAATTTGGGGTTTAAAGTTCACAGTGGGCGGTCCTATTGGTGATTGACAGTTATCTGCTTATAAGTGCATCTGTCAGTCACTGATAGCTCCGCCCATTGGACTCTTCAGCTCAGAATGTGCAGAGATATAAATGAATAAAATACAAGTTCTACTGAATCTTTCCCCATAAACTATCATTCTGCTCGGCTCCTCCGGCTCCATAACATGATGCCTGCAATTTGGACAGCAAGTTTGAGCTGACAGTTTCCCTTTTAGTATTACTATAAAATCACAAAAACAATGGTATAGCATATGATGCGGTAAGTTACAGTGCAGTAAACTACTATACTGGGTACCACAAAAAAAAAATTCAGAAAATATCCGAATGACTTAATATAAAAATGCCATATATTAAACGATAATATATTAAGCACCTTTTTTAGCTTTAATATACATTTTGTCATATATTAAATTATACTTCTTTTTACTATTCTAGAATATAGATGACATTTTTTTTAAATGAACTAAGCAAGAATAGAGACATCTTCCAGAGAGGGAAATGGAGAGAAGTTGGTCCCATCCTCTTTTTGTGGCTTTTTTTGCACCCTAAAAAAAAAAACCACATTAAAACAAAATACATTCATTTTTCATTTGTGCCGTCGGACATGTGCAGTACAGATTTTAAAAAAAGGTTGCTTTACCCGTGCCATCGCTGGACGATGATGCGGGTACCCGCGACCAATGCACAATGTCATCTGCGGATGGTCCGCAAGTCAGACGGCTTCCATTGACTTCAATAAAAGCCTCAGTGCGGAATCCGCACTAAAATAGAATATGCTGCGATTTTTCTTCCGCTCGCAGAAATCGCAGTTGGTTTCCTCGAGTGTGCAGGAAGAAGCAATTTTATTTTTTATTTTTTCTTCTTCCCTCCATAGCTTGTTACGAACAAAATTTGCTGCGGATCCACGGTTTGTGTGCAGACGTTTTTTTTTCTTTTTTTTTTTTTCCCCCCCCCCCTATGTCCTACACCTAAAGCCTGCTGCGGTTTTGAAGTGCCATGAACCTGAAAAAACACCAAAGCTAAAAAAAACCACACAAACCGCTACTGACTTACAACGAACATAAAGCGTTATGTGCTGGAAAAGGACAAAAATGTGACAAAAATAAAAGTGACATCAGCCAAAATGGGATCTGTGGCCCTTGAGATACATTCCCCTACCATTCTTACTTAGGGTTCTTGACATTGGCAGTTTTTTTGCGCATGTAACTTCGGCGCAGCAGTACGCAATGCATACTTTTCCCGGTGTTCTTTTTATCCTATACCTCAGCAACGCAGGCCGGTATGGAGTAATTGGGATAATGACACCCCCTACAGATTTGCTAAAGCCCCTGCTGAGGACTGACTACCCTAATGACCTCGTCATCCGTGTTCGCTCCCCGCTATGCAGCGATTACTCTGCACTTACTACAGATAAGAGAAAATGGCGAACCCATCTGCCGGACTACTTTATCTGCATTTGTTACTTAGTTAATTCTCCTTATAAAATATTAACACGGCAATAGAGGGGACGGCTCTTAAATACTTCCTTTACAATATGGTGCCTTTAGTTTTGTTGTGTGGAGGAGGCAGAAGGTTTCTGAGCTCCATATAGTTTACAATGATGTACTGGGGAAAGTCCGAATATTTTCAGAATTTTAGGAGGGACACTTCTGAACTATTGCCTCAAGCAACTGCTGGCTTTTTGGACTACAGAATGTCCCACCCAGCCGCCCACGTCTCTTGTGAACCATTGTCTACACAACACCCAGCTCTTATAATTTATACTAGTATGGTACAATGTATCGTAGAATACAACTGGGCTCCTGGCCTCTCAGGAGACTCGAAGTACAGTTCTATGTCTCCGGGCAACACGTCCTTAGACCTCACCGTTGAGGATTATGGTCTACTTGTGAAATCACTTCTGAAACCTCAATTCTCCATCCAAATCAAGCTCACCCAATAGGCACTAATTCTTATCAATCCGGGACTATTTACAAAACAATATTTCAAGTAGACCTCAACCTAAAATAGTCTTGGTGGGTCAATGGCATGACTATGAACTTGCTGTTTAATATGGTTATGGGTGAAGAAAGAGAGAACACTTTTTGGGATTTATTTATGGTGTCCCCAGGGGTTGCCAGGCTTTAGACCCCAGGTCATCGACCCAAGAAAGACCGTTTATGGTTTTTCATTAGTGTGTTTGTGATACTGCACCTTCTCTGATGAGGTCATGTGGGCTTATTGGGGTTTTTCGGGAGTGAGAAAAAAATTCTATGGGCAGCAAATAGTGGAAAATAGGAAAGTTAAGCATTATGGTCCCCTGGTCCAGCATAGAAGTCGCAGTCCCCAATGCTCCAATTCCAGGAGATGAGGCAGTTTGATGCTGCCAAACCGCGCGATTTCCGCCGGGAATACGTCCTGTGAGAACCCAGCCTTAACCTTTCCCTGCCCATGTTATTTTTTTCACTCTGGAAAACCACTTTTAAATACTTTCAGATGGACTTGATCGGTACTTAAAGGGGTTGTCCAGGGTTAGAGAAACCAGGCTGCTTTCTTCCAAACACACCTTTGTCCAGTTGTAAACTAGTAATGGTCTATCCTCAGGATAGGCCATCAGTAGTAGTCTAGTGGGGTTCTGTCAACTAAGACCCCTGCTGATCAGCTATTCTCTTAAGTTTATGCTCTGAGCTGATTTTCTGCAGGAAGCAGACAGCCCCATTCCCACTGCAGTGGTCAGGCTTGGTATTGCAGGCCAAGTTCCTTTTGAATTACAACTTGGCCTGCGATACCAAGCCTGGCCACTGCATTTGGAACAGAGCTGTCTATTTTCTGCAGAAATCATCTCAGTGCATCAAACCAGCAAACAGTTGATCGTGGGGGTCCTGGGAGATGAAACCACCGCCAATCTACTACTGATGGCCTATTCTGAGTATAGGCTATTAATCATTTACAATTGGACAACCCTTTGAAGTCTTTGACCTGGAAAATGACCATTAGGAAGGAATTAAGAGCCATTGGTAGTCTGGACTATATTCCATAAAACAGTACAATTTTCCCTTTGACGGAGCTCCGTACAATACTGTTTACAGGCAGCAATAATCTTAACGCAGTCTGCCCTGAAGGAAGCAGCATCCCCAGTGAGAGCCTTGCAACTGGATTACACCATCCCCTGATGTTTGTCACATGGCTACACTGGGAATCTGCAAACAAGCAATTTCTGTGAGTAGTGAGAGAAGGACCAATAAATACGTCATTGCCTGCTGTCTAATTATGTTGCATATGCATCACTGAGCGCCTCCGCTGTCACAGCCTCCCACAGGAAAATGATGCAAAGACTCTCATTTTTACATTTATCTAAAGTGGATTGTGTTTTATTGCTGAACAAATAGGTTTCCTTGTCCTGCTCATTATTATACTTGTGTTATTGAATCATATATTGTATTGATGCAGAGGTGTAACTTTAAGCTCCTGGGCCCCAATGCAAAACCTGTAGCAGGGCCCCCAACTATAATGCTTTATTCATAGTACTGGGCTCCCTATATGGAGAAGAGAGGCCTTATGGGCCCACTAATGGTCCTAGACCCAGGTGCAACTGCATCCTGTATAGTTACGCCCATTGATGTATATATTAGTAAGGCTAAAAAATGAATAGCTGTATTTAGAAGCCATCCCACCAAAAACATGGGAGCCCCAGGGATCACGAGAACAGACTCCCCATGGTGAATGGAGCGTAGCATGCAAGACTAGCGCTCCACTCACGGTCTCTAGAGATGACTGTGGTCTCCTTCAGTCAGGTAGAGGTGTATAGAGTGGGTTGTTGATCCGGGGATTATTCTGATTGCCAAATTGGGCTCAGGAAGGAATTTTTTACCTTAAATGGGGCTGAGGGGCGACCTAATAACCATGTATAAATATATCAGGGGGCAATACAGGGATCTCTCCCATCATCTGTTTATACCCAGGACTGTGACTGTAACAAGGGGACACTCTTTATGCCTAGAGGAAGGAAGGTTTCTACACCGACATAGAAGGGGGTTCTTTACTGTAAGAGTAGTGAGACTGTGGAACTCTCAGCCTGAAGATGTGCTGATGGTGAACTTGATAAGAGTACAAGAGGGCCTGGACGTATTTCTTGAGCGATACAATATTATATGTTCAGGTCACTGATTAGTTCAGAAGGGTCGGTGATCCGGGGATTATCCCGATTGCCAGATTGGAGTCGGAAAAAAAAAATTTCCCCCTAAAATGAAGAAAATTGGCTTCTACGTCATTGAGTGTAAGAGGCTAAACTGTATGGACGCAGTCTTTTTTTCAGGCTTACACACTATGAAAGTATTGAAATCCTGGAAAACACCATTTAAAGGGTGGTTCTTGCCCTATAAAGTGATGGCACATCACTAAGATATGCATCACCTTAGGATTGGTGGGGTTCCCTACTTTATGCTGAGAATCAACCCTTAGGGCTCATGCCCATGGCCGTGATGGTCGTGCATATTACCACAGCAAATAGGACATACCACAGTTTATTTCACGCTGCGGAATTCCGCAGTGTGAACATTGAGCTATTAGGTTTAATAGAACCTCATAGCTGCGGTGTATCGCCGCGGAAATCCGACCGTGGGCATTAGCTTTGAGTCAACACTGCAGCCCCTTCTAAATGTTCCCTATGTAGCTGCCTTGCTTTTCAGGGAACTGGAACCAACTAGTCGGCCACATTCACTTATGCTGCAGATAGGTAATATCTGCCTGCAACTGATCAGTGGGTCCCCAGAGTAAATTTAACTGGTAGGCCCCAGGCCCCCCCAGTCTGGCATTGATGACCTATCCTAGTGAGATGCCATCACTTTATAGGATGTGATTACTCCTTTAATGTAGGGACGTCACGGCACAGGCTTAGTGATGTGACAGTATAGCAAATAAACAGTGTTGGCTTTTGGGCTTTTTTAGGCCTTCTGGTTGCAACCTCTGCATCCCCTGCCTAGTTGGATATGTTACAAAAACTTCAAGCTTTTAATATGTGAAGTGTTTTCTGCACGCAGGAGGTATGACGCAGCTAAATGAGTTTTTATATCCAGAGGATCAAGAGGTCAGTAGCCAGGCAAGACTTAAACTACGTCATGGAAGGTAGAGTTGGAAAAGGAAAAAACAAACCTAGTAGACTAAAAAAAAAAAAAAAGGAAACTAATGTAAAAGAGTTGCTGCGTTACGTCCATATAACTTTATTGTAAAATTAGTGAAAATGTGGTAAACCTTTAAAAATAACCAGAACATCTAAAATAAGACAATCTAATAATCTCATTCCTCTGTAATATTAATTATTACCCTTCGATAGCGTTTATGTCATGTTACCTGAAATTACCTTGAAATGTCCTCCAGGCCTGTACTTCAAATGTTGGGTGGGTCTTCTAAAGGCATGCCAGACTACTTAAACGTCTTTATAATTGCTGTTAATTGCTAAGTAGGAAGTGCAGTTCATTGCTTTCAGGATTAAACTTGGTGCTGCATAAGATAGCATCAGCCAAGCATTTAATATTAAATAGTAGTACAGGCTGCTAACTCTCCAGTAACTAAGGGCGGCCATAGACATCAGATAGCTGCCAGCTGAATTTGCCATCTTGCCTGGCACCCCAAAACGCATGCCAACATACATGTTCTCTGAATGCAAAGAGGAGAAAAAAGCTGCTGTCAGATTCCTGGAGAACAAAAGGATCATACAGCTGATATCCAACTGTCTGATCCTTAACCCCCCCCCCCCCCCCCGACCCCCTTCCCCGACATCTGCCGTTGAGGGAAGTTGAGAGGCCTCCATACACATTAGATGATCAGCCAGACCTGCCAAATATGGCAGACCTGGAGAAGCTCCATCTAATAAGTATAGATGACTCCTAGGGTTGGAGTCCACAGGCCGCCATGGCCTCCTATATGTGATAATTGATTGGTTTGTTTTTTACTTTTGGGGACCTTTTTGAATATTTTTCCAAACCGCAGAACCATTTGTTGACTACATTACTCACGTACATTGCTAGTGCGTTTTAGCAGACTCTATAGAAGCCATAATCCCTGATTTATGGCTTCTAGAAGTTCCTACTCTACATCTGTGATCTTCTGAAATATGACATCCAATGGGGTATACAATGTAATCAACCCTATTCTATAGAAGCAATGCAGTATCTTACTGCAGTGCCATATGGATCATCATATATCTGCACATGGACTATCTACAACTCCATAGTATAAAGATGCAAGGTTCTGTATTGCCTCAAGCCATGTGTATAAGACATGAAAATGACCTCTTTCCCATTGAATGCTAGATACTATAGAAAAAAATACTGATCTTTTTGTAAATTTATGTAGTCAGAAGTTTTACTGGTTTCTTTTTAGTCCATTTACAGAACCGTTTGTTTTCCTCCCAGTTGCTTTTCACAGCCCTCCGGTGAAAATCAAAAAGGAACAGCCGAGCTCCTGTTCAGACCCCAGTCTTTCATGCAGCCAGAAACCGTTTCAATACCGTAATGGGGAACAGTGCCTTTATGCCAGGTGAGGAATGCGGAGGCTTTACCGCGTGATTTATTAAAAAGTTGCGCAGTTGGATACTAGTTTGTGGATTGGGTTGAAACTGCAGTTAAAACTTTTTATTTCTGTCTACAGTGCCTATGACCAAACATCAAGACAAATCAACATAAAGTCCCCAAATCAGGGTGCTCAAGCGTCCCCAATTCCTCACTTTTCCAGACACGACAGAGGATATGTCAATCCACAGGGCTCATCACAGCCTGTCCAGTCTGGAGGATATCTCATGGAACATGGGTACGTGTAGTTAAGCAGAAATGCTAGCAATGTCACCATCAGCAGAAGTCGTCTTCTCTAGAGGAATCCCATACCTACCTTATGCAAAATCTATGGTTCTCTGAGATGTCTAGCCATTTCTAAACTAAGAAAAAATCATGCCTCTGACACAACCAAACCAGAAGTCTTCTAGAGAAGACTCTGGCTTTGGCTTATATTTCCAGTCATTGTTATAAGGCCTAACATTGATTTGTAGAAATATGGCCTTCCAATAGGTAGCTCTGTAGAGGCATTGTTCCATTTCTGTTATTTGCATATTCAGATTGCACAGAGGTGCATGCATGACCTAATTTGTGTCCTAACATCTTCTAGGTGCTCTTCCCAAGGGAAAATTATACCATTCCTGACCCTCAAAATCCCCAAGACAAAATTACTAGTATTTTGGTCTTTACTTTAGAACCAGGGCCTATTGTATCGGCTTTGAACTTTGAATCTAATATTGATATTGTCTTACTTCATCTAACCCTTCTATTGTAACATTCAGATCCCGGTACCAACAGCAAATGCCAGAGATGTGCCACTCCTTTCCATCCACACAGAACATGACTAGGGAGTCTCCAGCTAACTACCAACGCCAGATGTCTGAGCCATGTCTCCAGTATCCACAGCAAAGCTTTAAACAGGAGTACCATGATCCCATGTATGACCAGGCGAACCATGTTGGAACAAGCAGGACTCAACGATACCCATCCAATGTGATAATAAAGCAGGAGCAAACAGACTATGCATATGATTCAGGTAACACATATTTTCATCCATAAAGAGGATTAGTTCTGGTAGAACAACTCTCGTGTGTAGTATGTCTTGTTAGTAAATTTTCCAAACCTTTCCTATGCTTTAGACCATTGGTCCCCAATTAGTGGCTCACAACTCCTTGCCTTCTGGGCATACAGTTGAGCATCTTGAGTTTTGACCATATGTACTGACAATTGACATTATTCCAAACATGTCCTAACCACCAAACAGTGCTAATTCGAATGGCATATTACTAGTTTTAAATGTCACATTGAGATATTTATCAGCAAACACTTGCAATTTCACAGTATCTTCTTTCTTCACATTTAGGCTAGGGCTGCATGGGAACTTTGGGCATAACGTATGTTATGCGGCTGAAGCTCACAAAATGGTCCTATTGCATTCTAATGTAAGTGATTGTGGTTGCATTGTAAGTCACGAGCTGCTACAACCCAACAGTTGCATCCATAATCCATCAGTTATGGATATTTTATGATCGTCTGGTCATGGCAGGTTGCAACATGACTGCATTCAATTGTAGCAGGGCCATAGTGTGATCCTCAGCCAAAGTCTCCGTGTATCCCTAACCTAAACATTTTTCTTAATTTGTGAGTTGCATGTGCTCCCAACCATCACTGAAAGTTGAATGTGGCTCATATAGTGCAAAAGGTTGAGGACCTTTGCTTTAGACAAATCTTCTACATCTTAATTGGAATGACACCTTTCCCAACCCTCTATGCCCTAGAGTCCACTTCAAAGACCAACTTCCTCTGTGGTGGACTCGATGGGAGCAACTATCCCCTTGTCTACAATCCACTTGAATGGGCACCATGTATGTGTCCTGCAGGAAATTAGATTCGGGGGGTCGGGGGCAGCGAGGGGGAGCTGGGAGGTGAGTGAGAGAGATCCCCCCCCCCCCCCAATCTTCACGGTCGAGCCAGCAGGTACTCGAAAAAGGCAATGCTCTCTCAAGTATATCGCCCTACCGAGTATGCTCGCTCATCTCCATTGCAGAGGATGGTTTCACACACTGATGAGTTTGGCAAAAAGTTGCAGCATTTTTGGTTGCCTGGGGTTTTCTTTTTTGTTTGTTTTTTTTTGTTTGTTTTCAGTTGCCCAAGCCAGAAGTGGATACCCAGGTAGAATAAGTTTTTCCTTTATATTTCCTGTATATTTTGAATCCACTTCTGGCTTTGGTTCAAATATCTGCATTTAAAACTGCCACAAGAACTGCATCTTAAAAAAGAAAAAAAAAACGTATGTCATACACAGTAGATGGCTGTTGGCCAAATTCTTATTCGGCTGATGGCTATCTTGTCCAATCTCCCTATACTCAAGCACACTCGGCTCAGCTAAGTGTGCACATGCTTTGATTGTAGAGTGGGGAAGAAGGCTGTCAGAGTCCTCAGGCAGCGGCTTATCTCCCCAAGACTAAAACAATCGGGAAGTTGAACTCAAACTGTCCAATCATTGTCTTCTCTGATATCTGCTGTCAGGGAAGAGTGAAGAAGCCCACATGTATATTAAATGATCGGCTGGACTACACTGATGTATGTCTACTGTATATGGCGACCCTTAGAATAATGTTGGCCAAGGCTCATCAATGTAGGTTCGACTTCTCTAAGAAGGGGTTTTGTATTTGGGACAATGTCTTGAAGTCAAGTCTTGCAATCTATTGTCCTATTACCTGGCCTGGGATTATTTTGTGTGGTTTCTTCCAGACCTTATATGCATCTATGGAGGAATGTTATTTCTCAACATAGAGTTGCAATGTCCATGGTCATTTTTGTCATTGATCTAGTCAACCCAGTTGATTTGAAATCATTCGTCAAATGAATTATGGAGATACTTGTAGGGTCAACTCTCGACTTCATGCAAGTAGCTATGTCAAAGTGTAAACTTGCTACCTAATGGGTTAAATTAAAGATTTCTTAGATGGGTGACAATTCTATAAGCTGAAAGGTTGAAGTCCAAAGGTTCACTGTATGGATGGAGGAGGTAAAGGCACTTACTGCTTTAAATACTTGCCTGTCCTTGTATTCCTGTTGCCTTCATGCAGTCTGTCTGCGTTACTAATGAGCTAATGTCTGTCTGGTCCATACAACGCCGCGCCGCCACATACGTTGGAATGTAAATAACGGCTTGTTTCAGGCACCTATATGAATTGAGTAAAGTGTGTTATAAAAACTCCCGAGAATGACTGGCCGTGAAATGACACAGCTAGACCTGTCAGAAGCCTGGTTTGTGTTAGAAATGGAGTTTTAATTTCCTCCGGTTTCCTCGGCTCTTGGAAAGCTATAATGTATAAATGAATAAATGGTTTTGTCTGCAGGGTGATACGTTTACCTGCTTTCGTCTCTAATCTGGTTTTGCTCTGTGCAGTTGGGTGTCAATTCTGATTTCTACATTGTGCGTATCAGATGGAAAGTATATTTTATATTATATTTACCTTTTTATATGTAGTGACATAAAAGTATGAATATATAACGGTATATGTTCACATTCACACAATGACTTATCTGTTTGGAAGGGTTTTCCAAGATTTCAGTTGCATTAAAATGATCTGAACCTGACTAAAACCCTTACCAATATATGGTGCATACAATTCAGCCATAGTCTTCCTCCGATGGACACTGTATGTTTACAATTTGGCCATGGTGATGGTATGGCTCTTGCTCACGGGACATCACTTCATCCAATAACGAACTACACTTGAGCCACTGGCCTATATGTGATGTCAATGTGGTGGAAGTTTTTATACAAGTATATTGGTTGGTGCTTTCTTTTTGGATTCCCCAGAAGTTCTCACCATGGTGTTAATAAAATCTAAGCCCCGGACAACTCCTTTCACAAGTACGGTAGACCGTTGACCTTTATGATGTAGGATCAAAGATGTTCAAATGGAAATACAATGGCAAGCACAATCTACTGCCATAGACTGAAATATAAAGGTCTGATGAATGATTTTGCCATTGTTAATGATAGTTTTTAGCTCCACAGATGGCAATTATCAGATCAGACTTGTGGAGATCATCCTCCCCCACAATCAGGACAGTTGCCATACACTTTAGATAGCTGTCGAACAAATGCTCATTCAACCAACAATTGTTCCTCTCAAGCCCTTCATACATGCGTACACTTGTCTGAGCATGTGTAGATGTTCTCAATGGTGAGAAGTCAATAAGAGTCTCCAATCCAGACCCCTCAGGTTTGTTTTCAAGGCTACAACCAATCGGGCATGTTAAAATACAACATGGATTTCAATATGCCCAACCCTTCTTTTCTTCATCTTTAAGAGGAGAAACGGGACACTACCATATACTTTATGGTTGACTAATCCCTTCACATTCACCTAATGTGTTTGACCAACTTAAAGGGATTGTCTGGGTGCAAGACCATTTTTTTAAGCAATTAAACAGGAGTACTTGGCTGTCCTCTCCCTTGCCGATCCATCATTGCAACCATGCGGTCCTCCCCAATCTTAGTTTAAGGAAGGCTACCACCAGACCACTACAGCCAGTCAGAGTCACGTGCGGTTCTCCTGGCATCACCGCTCAAGTGTTGAAAGCCATAATGCCAGGAGAACAGCACCTAGCCATTCCTAAACAAAGACTGTGAGGACCATGAGGCTGGATTGCCGCGAAGAGGGCAGATAAGTACCACTACTTTTATTGTTATAACAGATTTGGATGCATCTTTAAAAAATTGTCTCCCATCCGGACAACCCTTTAGCTCAACAGGACAAACCATTCTTTTGCTGGTAGAGATAAGAGTGACGGTTATTGGCCAGAAGGGTTGAGTGAGATTCTTCGGGCACCCTACTGAAGTCTATAGACTCTTATGACTAGAATCCAATGTCTTTGTCATTCTGAAATCTATTTCATCGGGACTTCAATTTGTTCTCCGGCTTTGTAGTGCTATCCTACTTGCTTGTGGTCGGGTTGCAAAAATGAAGACCTCGCATGTGAGAGAACTTTCATTACAGAAGAGCAAAACGATTGTATAGTACAAGTAGAGTTAGGAGAAGAGGATAAAGTTTGTGGTAAACCATCATGTGGCGGGAGGACTTCTATAGTTTTCCATTCTGACCTTTCCTTACTGTAGGAAGTGACTCTACATGCTCATGTCTGTGTAGTAGTAGACGGCTCTGTCCATGAGTTTACATCTTGGGTTATATGTACACGCTTATCAAGAGTGAGTTAGGAGAAATTTGGCCAAAGTTCGAAAAAATAACTCTGCAGCCAAGTCGGTTCTTGCCTTTTGCGGCTGCACTTTCTTTACTGTCTCCTGACCTTGCATTTTCAAGCTACAAATTTTCTGCATCCTCTAACAGGATTGCATTACGACCTTGAATTGTAGCTCGCTCCCTCCCACCTGCCTGCGAGTCACTAACACTCATACATGGGCTCCTCACTCTCTGAATGGAGTCTAAGGAATTTCATTCACAAAATGGAGGACGAGAGAAAGACAAGAAGTCCCCGTAGGGCTGTTCTGGTGCCGGCTTACAAAACTCGGCTGCTTTTTCATAGGCAGCTGACATCATACCAGAAATATGGGCTGTCTTGCGGTAACACTATCTGTTACTGTATTTTTGCCCAAGGCTATTAAGGCGCTGGGGAAAAAAAACATCCCTGTTATAGAGGTTACAAATACTCGACTGACACAAGCAAACTGCAGTCTACATTTAAAGGGGAAGACACAGAAATAAGAAGACTGCTTGGAATTTAGAAAAAAAATACAAGACTTATTAAACTCTCGCATTTGGAAGTCTTAAGCCAGGAGAGTAATCTACAGACGGTGCAACGTTTTATCAATAATTTCACTTCTAGCTTTAGAACTTGAGTCATGCTTGACAAATCTATTATGATTGTGGTCAGACCAAGATCTGGAGCTTTTAAGAAGCTAATAATGGCCAATTTCAGGCTGCAGTTGGAATTGAAATGCATCTTGTACCTACAAACATTTTGTGTTTCGTGGCAACCAAATATTGGATGATTGTGCCAAGTTACAATGGGCAACTGAAATCTAAGGACTCGTTCACATCACTGTTAGGATTTCCATTTCAGGAGTCGGAAATAAATGGTAGCCCTCACTGACTTTAATGGGTTCCATCCAGCTACAGTCATGCTGTATAGCACTTTCCCGGACAACATAGTGCAGCATGCTGCACTTCTATCTTATCATACTGGATTTTTAATGGAGATTTGCAATGGCGGGTCTGAATGAAGCCTCCAACATAGATGCGAATAAGCTCGGACCGCGGGCAGATTGTTGGTATCCAGAGGTGTGGTGCCAGTATAAGTAAAATGGTCACATTTGTTGGTTGTTCGTGAAGCCCAGTATTAAGAGTGTACCATGACTGGATAGACCAAGGACAGACATCCAACAGAAGATCACACAGTGATGGGCCATGTGTGAATGATCCTAGATGCGAGGGTCATGTGGCACGTCTGGTATCTCGGCAACAATGTGCCACAGTGGACCAACTGACCCAGCAGTACAATAGTGGGGGAAGAAGTTAGTCAAATCTCCACAATGACCATGCATTATACCTCAACTGGGGTTCAGTAGCTGAAGACTAACAATGGTGCTTCTGATGACCTCAGGTCATCATCAACAACGCCTCGCATGAGCCCAGGATGGGTGTCAATGGCCCTTGGACACATGGCAGATGGTCCTCAGGAGTGATGAGTCCTGTTTCCTGCTAAACCATACGTATAATTGGGTCCACATCTGGTGTCAACAGCATGAAACTGTATCCCATGGGTGCACCATTGGCATTCAGCAAGCCTGTGATGGCTGTGTTACGGTCTGAGGAGCATTTTACTGGCCTAGGACCATTGGTCATTTATACCACGATCCTTGAATGTTGAACACTACAGATAAGTTGAATGTTTGCACCCATATCGTCAAGAAGCCTTCATCAATCACACTGCTATCTTTCGACAGTATATCTCTCGAGCTCAGATCTTTAGGGAGTGGTTGTAGGAACCCGACAATGATTCTTTATACATACTGCCTCGGCCCCCCCACAGATTGTAACCCCATTGAACATGGTTGGGATATGCTGGAAAAGGGTGTGAGATCTGCTCCCACTTATCTGAAAATGCAACAACTCACGGAGCTTCTGCAGTGAGCATGGGGCAATGTTGGTCACCTAGTGGAATCTGTTCACTATTGTCTAAAAAAGTGGACCTACTTGTTGTTGAATAGGTATTGCTAATGTATTGATTGCTCAGTGTACTTTGGAATGGTGGCGTTTCCCAAGTGGTGCAAATAGTTGATGGGTGGATTAGTAGAGATGAGCGAACTTACTCTTTTTGGGCGATTTCGCAATCGAGCATCGCTTTTTTTTTTCGAGTAACTGACTACTCGGGCGAAAAGATTTGGGGGGGTGACGTGGTGAAGCAGGGGGTAGCAGTGGGGAACAGGGGGGTGCTCCCCCCCCCACTCCCCACTGCAACCCCCGGCGCCCCCGAATCTTTTTGCCCGAGTAGTCAGTTACTCGAAAAAAAGCGGTGCTCTATTGCGAAATCGCCCTAAACGAGTAAGTTCGCTCATCTCTAGTGATTAGCTAACTAATATCTCGAGGTCTACTTCTCTCTGCAGAGAATTCCAGTGTAGCTTTTTCCCCTTCTTGAAGATGTCCATGTTGCATGGAGTCTGGTGGAATTTTTCTATAGATATCTACAACACGTGAACTGATTGTTGGTAGATGTCTACAAAGAGCAGTAAGAACTGCTGGTAACAAATGAATGTCAAAAGGTTCCCATAGTTACACAAAACCCGACCACGCTACCGGTGATCTAAAAAATATGAGGGCCACGACTCTTTCCCGACACAGCAGATGTTAGAGGGATCAACTGCATTGGATTTGAAGATGCCCAATTCTTTGTTCCCATGGGAGAAAAGCCGCTTTCAGAGGGGTCTTGCAGTGGATTATTTCCCCTCTTCCCACTGAAAGAGACGCTTATATGGCTATAGTTTGCATGTTTATGGGGGAGTAAGGAGAGAGAGATTGTTTGTTCAACCATTGTCATAGGGTCATCTTAAAGGGTTTTTTCTGGGCCGGTTTAACTATAATAATTTTTATTTGTATAGCGCCAACTTATTCCGCAGCGCTTAACTACACAAAATGCAACAAAGCAAGGTAGATTAGTCCTTTTTTCAATAAACTTATAGTACCTGCTCTGCACTGACCTGCTTCCTAGACTAACCCTCATGTAATCCGTCTCTCGTGTATTGTCCGGCTCTTCCACCAACGTCTTGTCTGTTGCCATGATCTTTCAGTCCTGTCTTGGCTTCTCGCTTCCTGCTTGAATCTTCATTAGATAGACTGGAAGACAAGACCGGAAACTGCCATCTCTACAGAGCATGTGCAGTCCCATCATCTGAACTTTCAACTGCACATGCTCCACTTAGAAGTGCCAAAACTGGAGGTCAAGTTTGTTAATCTTTGTGGGAGCTTCAGGATGGTGATAGACTCCGAAAGGAGCCAGCCAGCAAAAATTGCAGGATATATAGTGATGAATTGGCCATTTTTAAAAATTGATTGCAGCCTTGAAAAGCACCTTCAAAACTGTTCAGACCATAACTGTAGAACAACCGCTTCCTCTCCTGACCCCAAAGTAAACACGCATGCTTGGTTCAACCTATCTAATGGAATATGGCTAGCTTATGGCTAATTCTTGGTGTGGAGCACTCCCTTTTGCATTACGATTTTTGACCACTACCATCAGGCGTCCATATGTAGAAGACTCTGGCACAAAGCTCTTGTACAGTGATGTAACTTTATTTAATATTTTCGGCTTAGGTGAGGAACCGCTGTATTATTTTATTTGCTTTTATTTATTGTATGTAAAACGTCCAAACATCTGGGGTCTGGGATAATATAAACTCGGAAGGTATCAGAAACGGAAGCGCCATTAGGAATTTCAGATGTGTTTATAATACATTTCTCCATTGATTTGGTCTAATGTAAACTGACAGCACATCTGGCTAATTAACTTGTTTGCTATGTGTATTATTTCGCACCAGAATTTTCATCCAACGTAAGAACATTTGTAGGTTACATCTTACTTTTTTTTTTCCTTTTTGATCAACTTTATTTTTTTCCCATTTCTTCTTGACAGATGTGCCTGGATGTCAGTCCGTGTACAGGAACGTGGAAGGCTACCCAAACTTGGATGGTAATTATGACATACTATTTTTGTGTGTTTTTATATAGTTGGGCTTTTTTGGAAAGTAGGGATGCCGCAGTTATAAAATATATGTTCTGCCTGTAGAGTAGAGATGTCCAATCACATAATTGTTATTACTGACAGTTCAGGGTCTTAACCCATTAAAATCAAGACACTTTATGTACCAAGTTCCATGAAATAAGCTAGTTGAGCTTCTTTGGAACTTAATGTTATGAAGATCATAACTAGGATAGGAGTGGTGGTTGTCCACTTAAATGGTTAGGGATAGGGGAGAAATGCCAGATCTGTAGGTGGACACCCCGTCTACCTCCCAATCATGACAAAGCCAAGAATCCCAGAAACATCAATGGAATGCATGCTTAGCAGTTCCTCCATTTGTGCATTTGTGGCTCCAAGCATTTGGACTCCCACAGATCAGACATTTAATCTCTATTCTATGGATAAGGGGATAAGCTTAAATCTTATATTATAACCTCTCATATAACCTCTTTTTCCCTCTTCTTTACTACTTAAGCTATACTTTTGCTGTCCCATCACCAGAAAATAAATGTCTGACTTGATAGAATTTAAAGGAGTTGTCTGAACTTTTACTATTGATGAATTCTCCTCGAGCAAGGTTATCAGTAGTTGATTGGCAGGTGTGCGCCGCTCAAGTTTCCCGCTGATCAGCTGACTCCCAGCACCATTGTCAATGTGGGTAGAGCTGGAAGCACATAACGCTGTTGGTATTGCCGCAGCCCGGTTTGATAGTACTGGCAGTGCTCCAATGGAATTCAATGGGAGCTATGCCTGCCACACCAAACTGGACTGCTGCAGTACGGACCGCGCTATCTGATTCCAGCAGTGGCGGCAATCAGCTGATCGGTAGGGATCCCGAAGGGTAGACTCCCGCTAATCAACTATTAATGACCTATTCTTAGGATAAGTCATCAATCGTAAAAGTCCTTCAACCCTTTTAATTGTTTATTATCGGCCTATAACACCTTAAACTTTTTCTCTGTAGGTTATGGCTATGAAAAGTCCATGAGAAGTTACTCTGATGATGCTTGTGTTGTGCCAGAAAAATTTGAAGGTTGGTATGTCCCTTGATATTTGGGTTGTATAAATGTTTACATATCACATGTAGTTCTCTCTTTGGTAGATGTGATTAAAAGGAAAGTAAATTCAAGCCCCTTCCCCATGATTTACTTACAAATGGTCCATTGGTTGCCAATCTTGCCTAGTCTGCTTATTTGTTCTCCGTGCCAGATGACCAAATGTCTGTAAACAATGTGGTAGACAGAGTTGCTCTCCATGTCTCCATCATATGTGGTCAACAGGCCAACGATAGTGGGACCCATGAAAGTTCTGTAATGTTCTTATTTTCTTGGAGGATTTATTAAACCTGTGTTAAGGGAGTGCATCTTAGGAAAGAGGACATGTAATTTGAGTCAAAAGGAAATTTGCAAAATTGTAAAAAAAAAAAATAAAAACTGTGGATGTTTTTGCGCGACTATGTAATATTGTTTCTCCAATGTTGATGATGTGTGTTACCTGATCTTTGTTGGGCTTACAGCTGGTGATATCAAACAGGAAGTTGGAACTTATAGAGATGGACCTCCATACCAAAGACGTGGATCCTTACAGCTATGGCAGTTCCTTGTGGCTCTGCTGGATGATCCCTCCAATTCCCACTTCATTGCCTGGACAGGTAGAGGCATGGAGTTCAAGCTGATAGAACCAGAAGAGGTAAGATTACAGGCTTTCCATTCTGTTATTTTGTTAAATGTAGTTCAGCCCCCATAATTATGTATAGATCACAGAATTTTTCATGTATATATCACAGAATAAAAAATTCTACAAACAGAAAATTAAAAATGTAATATGCTTCTCTATCTGGTTTTAATATATTTTTTTGCTAATCTAGTCCTTTTAAAAAGAATGGTGCAGAAGTAAAGCTGATTTCTTCATACATAAATTGACATACAACAGTCAGAATGAGATGAAAAGATAGAACTCTTCAAGTTTTTATTGCACCTCACAGATGTTAGCTGCGGGTGCTGTTAGTGACACTAGACAACCTAAAACAACCCATCTCCATTACAGTGGAATTGATAAGAGGATATGCTTGGAAGCATCTGGGCAGAACTGGACTAGTGACTTGATATCTGCCGTGTCACCAACTACAGCCACATCTGTAAGGTGCAATACAAACTTGAAGAGTTCTTCTGTCTTTTCACGTCATTCTGGCTGTTGAATGTCAAGTCAATGTATGAAGAAATCCGCCTAACTTTTGCAACATTCTTTTTTCGATCACCCTGCATTTTGGGTAATGTGCATTTACAAGTAAAAATGAGGACCATCATGGTAGACGCAAATATTCCCGACCAGGTTACCATCGTTTTTTTGCTTCTATAAGTTGTGATAACGTTGAGAAGTCAAATCGTCCTCAACCTTTAACTAAATGCTTTCTTTAAGACAGTGTTTTTTGATCTCCACCCTTAAGCTTGTCCATGCAACTAGATTAGTTCTCTTCTGAATGTCACAGCTGGGTGAACCTAAGTGGTATCCGTAAAGGCAAGCTGTATTTATTGCCTATAGGCATAATAGACCTTTTTAGAGTATGAAAAAAGGGAGGAAAAAGATTGTTGTTAAGTTAACCTATTTCTTGCTCTTCAGACTTTTGAGAGACTGTTTTGACGCTTGTGACCTATTTTTGCAGGTTGCCAGACTCTGGGGCATGCAGAAAAACCGGCCAGCCATGAACTATGACAAGCTCAGCCGGTCATTGCGCTATTACTATGAGAAGGGAATTATGCAAAAAGTAAGTAGGTCCAAGAGGTCAAGATACCGTTACTAAATGTGCTGTCTGATGTCACATCTTAACCTGCTCGATATCGGATTCTCAAAATTGAGTGCCGTTGAGTAGTAGTGTCCACACAAACCCATTCAAGTCTTAGGCCAGGTGCACAGTAGCCATAACTGCAAATTGCACCCAACAGTACTTGCACATCAGTTTGTGTGCTGTCTGATATACACGGACACGGCACATTCACATGCATCGGCATGTCCTATTGGTCTGTGAAATGGACCGGAATATGACATGCCATGGGTTTTCTTGCACAGACCATTGGTTCTTGCAAAAAAAAAAACCATCAATGTCAATAGCCTCTTAAGCTATAATTGAGCAGTATGTCTGGGGCTGCCGTCTGTGCAAGCTCTAAAAGCCCTCTTATAATCTAACTGGGGCAGATTGATGAGACCTTAGGAGGACAGTCGGAGCCACAGAAGGGTGGGCATACTACTCCTTCCTGTCAGGCTGACTAGCACTAAAGATACTTTTGCACGGGATGACTGTCAAGCGCTTGAGCACCCAACAGGCCTCCCATTGACTATTGCTCCTGTGTTTTCACACAGGAGTAATAGTCACTTATTGAATGGAAGCAGAGTACACTTGAGAGCTCTTCCGGCCACCTGCCTCCATTCACAGTAAACAGGCAGTTATTCATAGATGAATGACTGCCTGTTTCCCCAAGCCGACTGTTGCTTAGTTTTTGGTGAACTGAAAACTAAACCTCTCCAAGAAGTGAGCATTTCTCGCTCTCTTGCCCCATTGGGTAAGGTACTTTTACACAAGCCAATAGTCACTCATAATAGCTCTTTTGAGCAATTTCTTGGACAACTTTCGCCCCATGTAAAAGTACCTTAAGCCTGACGCAAACAAAGAGTGTAGTATTGAGTTCTAACTCCCCACGACTGCGCTCCTCCCATGTACTGGTCTCCACTTCCTTCTGTAGCGACCCATAGATGACATTGGCCACATTAAGAAGATATAACCACTATAGTCTATCTTAGCTGCAGTAGTCACAGGTCCCATTGTCTAGATGTCCTCACCACTGGCACCGAAACTGAAGACCATTGGGGACAGAGGTGGCAATGCATTGGGTGAAGAGACTATGGCTTCTTTTATGTTTGTGCAGCACTTTTTTTTTCTACCCAGATGAGCTTTTTGCCTAAAGAGTCTAGAATATTGTAGATCCAAAAACCGAGACAAAGTCATGTGTTTTTTTGTTTTTGTGTATGAACCTAGACTGACCAACTATGTCATGTCCTATTCCAGGTGGCTGGTGAACGCTATGTCTACAAGTTTGTGTGCGAACCTGAAGCTCTATTCTCCTTGGCTTTCCCTGACAATCAACGTCCTGCCTTGAAATCAGAGTTTGATCGGCAGGTCAGCGAAGAAGATACTGTCCCCTTGTCACACCTGGATGAAGGCGGCATGTACCTTCAAGACGTGGGAACGGTCCCTTCCCAAAACTATAAAGGCAGCTACAATTACTAGACGTGACTGCCGTGTAATCTTGTATATATGGATACATTTTGTTAGGAATCATATGAATGTAGATGCTTTTTTTTTTTGTTTTTTTTTGTTTTTATTGCCATAACCTGGTGTTTAAGCAACATGGACTCTAGCGGGTAGGTGCTGAAGATACCGCTGTTAGTTATTAAAACCCAGGTTATATTTGGGCGTTTGTAACATGGCCTTTTCAAGATACACTCCTTGGCTGTGGTGTATTTAAGCACCCGGTTTTAGATTTCTCTTAATACGGCTAAGCTTATTAATGATTGATTTCAGGAAATGCATGTTCTCCAGCTTCGAGCGTTGAAGACAAAATCCTTTCCTTCAGTCCTTTTTTTTTTTTTATTTTTTACGTGGCATTTTATTTTTTGTTTCATCGGAAAGGATTTTGTTGAGTGGATTTCAGCAAAGACCGCATCAAACCAGTGCAATAATCGTGGGATCTACCAATGCTTCTGTTTTCTGCCTTTTGAAATTAAACAGTTTGAAGGAATCCCGCCTTTCCTTTCTTTGTACGGTTTGTTAAACTTTTCCACATATGAATATTGTACCTGTTCAGTGTTAATAAGTCATCTTCACAGTTTTACCATTTCTTGCAAATTATCTGGTAGTTTTAAGGGCCTCTCTCAACACCATTAACTAAGTTAGGGTGCTCAAAGCTGAGAGAATGGGCAGTCTGGATATGTATGTTTTAAGGCCCTTTTACACGCAACGATTAAGCCATCTTTTGAGCGATAATCGTTGTGTGTAAATGTGTGCCCATCATGCACTTTTCATCCATCACTGAGTTCAGCTCAGCTTAAAATCCATCGGTGCTGATAAGACGGATCACACGCTCAGTTCTCCACGGGCAGCGCTGATAACATTCTTTTGGCTGCTGTCCCGTTGGAGAACAACAGCAGGTAGTCTGTTCTCTAAGGACATGCAAATGAAGTACTAAAGGGCTGATTAGCTCATTAGTAACTAATGCAAAATGATCGCTCAAAGCTGTCCATTTCTGATGAATTGTGAGCGATCATCTGTATGTGTAAGTGCACCTTACACTCACCCAGTCCCCCGTTCTTGCATGAGCTTGGTTTGCACACAATGTGACTTTTAAGACGGCTCTGTGCACATGATCTTCCTTTCATCTCAATGGGGAAGCACGTGCACACAGCGGTCTGAAAGGAATCACCCTGTGCTCACACCAAGTTTACGGGAATGGGGGACCAGGTGAGTATACAACATATCTCCCCGTTCCTTGACCTTTGTGTGCCATAATGTAGTTTATGGTGCTGAAAAATGCCGACAGAGGCCCTTTAAAGGAATTTGCTAGGATATATGAAAAGGGACCCCTTTATTCTCCAGCAGACCAGCAGCGATGTTTCGACTCACACTGGAGTCTTTGTCAAGCTAGTCGAAACGTCGCTGCTGGTCTGTGGAGAATAAAGAGGTGCCTTACGGGATGAATTTGCACCCTTTATGCTGTCGGATCTTCCCTATTGAATAGACTGTGATTTTGGATCTGGGTTGGATCCTGTATCTGGCGTGCACCATTTAAAACCACTCCGCTACATCTGGTTGCTGAGGAGTGCTGCACATATCATTGCCTTTTAATATGAAAAGGGTTTGTTGTCTTAGGAACAGCGCCACTCTTGTCCTTGGGTTGTGAGTGGTACTGCAGTTCAGCTGTATTTACTTATTGGGCTGTGCTGCAATACCTTAAACATCTCATGCACAGGGGTGCTGCTGTTCCTGGAGGAATGTACAGGCTTCTCTAACTCTAAAAACCACTTTAAGGATGGCATCACATACAGTTTCTTTATGGCAGTTGCACATGGAGTTTTTCTTTAGCCAAAGCCAGAAGATATGGGAAATATAAAGTAAGAATTAAGGATACTTCTAGATGGACCAACTGTCAAGCACTTATTCTTTTCACGCAGGAGCGATAGTCGCGGTGGAGCGCCCTGGGATCTCTTTTGGCTGCCTGCTGCCAATCACAGTGAACAGGTAGTCATTCAAAGATGCACAACTGCCTGTTTATTCTGAGCGAGAAGTTGTTCATTAGTCACTTCAGTTTCTCACTCCGTCCCCTGTCAAGTCCCGCTTTTACAGGGGATGACTGTAGGTCACTGAGCGATTTTATTTTTTATTTTATTCTTTTTATTTTCCCCTTTGCCTGTAGTCAGTATAAAAGCTCCTTTACACTCCTACCTGCTTGATCCACCTATTCGTTTTGGCTCAAAAACAATACTTGAAGAGCTGCCACAACAGCCTGCGTGTGAAATGACCCTATGTATTACTTTTTGTAATCCAGTCTTCTGTCGTACAGAAGTAGCAATTTTGTGGACGCTCCAAAATTGTGACTTTTTGGACTTTTACACAAAGCCCTGCCACTTTTTCACAGATCCATATACTATCATTTATGCCAGACGCTGGTGTACGCTACAGCTGATGCCTACACTAACTTGGAGGTGATGTATATTTCAATGTGTCACACGGGTGCCGCCGGATAAAACGTATTTATTAAAAGATGCAAGCCTCTTAAGAGATTTGTTGCAGTTGTCCTGCCGCACACTTAGACCGACATTTCATACTGCGGTCTACGAAAATATATCCAGACGATAGCTGCACATCCATAAAGAAATCTGAAATGTACTGCAAAGGGCGCTTTTTTTCCCTCATGCATAATTTGGGTCAGTGACATTTTTTTTCACTTGTAACAGGCTGCAGGTTTCTCATTCATTCTTGTAGTTATTACATAACTTCTCAAAAAGAGGAAAAGGCCAGGAAGAGGACCCACATAAAAAGAGTACAAATGGGGAAAAACGACACGCAGAAATGCCTCTAATAATGCAGGCACTGGTTGAAAAAAAAATTATCTATCTATCTATCTAAAGATACAGCACTTACCTCCGAAGTCTTTGGCTGTCAGCGCACTCTGCCCGCTGCCTGGCAGCCTATGGTAAGCGCGGTACTGTTGGCCAGGTGATGGCATTTCTGCATTACCTGATCAGTGATGCAGCTCTCACTAGAGGCAGCCGGGAACAGAATTAAGAGTGCGCTGATAACCGGAAACTTCGGAGATGAGTGCTGTTATCTTCTGAAATTAGCTGTGGGTACGCAGCTGATTTTGAGTCAGAATCCACAGTGCCGCATATTTTTGACTCTGTCAGATGTGGAAAGGCTACGTAATTCTTTGCTGTGGACATTCCGCAGCATTTCCACCATGTAATACCCTAATAGGGTGGAGAAATGCCAAGAAAAACACACTGGTTTTTTTAGGACTTACCGCTAACATCTGGCTGTAGAGTTTTTCCAAAAAGCAAATTTAGCGACTCACAGAGTGAAGGAAAAAATAAAGAGTTGTTTGGCTAATTGAGAAAGTAATTTAATCGGCCAGATTGTCCTTGTTCTAATTTAGACTTGAAGAAAGTGAGGAAGAGGCAAGAGCAGAGCTCCTATTTTTTGTGGCACTACCGATAACCAGTGGTGGTGATGGGATACTCGGTAAGTAACTAGTGTGTGAGGAAGTCACTTGATTGGAAGATGCTACGGGCCCAAGTTACATTGTCCACATGGTGGGATGGCATCTAAGGCTATGTAGGATGTGAAAAACAAAAGCCATGGGTGGTGATGCAACCTTGAGAGGAGTAATAAACGTGACTTGGAGCCAAGGATAACATTTTGCTTCTCTTTTATTATGCCCATCAATGAAAGATTTTAAGGTAAAAACCCTTTCCTCGGGCTGCTAGAAGGTAGACTAGACTTTTTCTCCACTTGTCCGATTCTGGACAATACATGTACATCAGCGTTGGGGGCTCTATTCGCAATCTCCGTTCAGTACCTCCTTAATTTCTACTTAAAAAAATGAACTGTTCTGCCCTGTAAAATGCCGGAAGCCCCGATGGAAACCAAATGGACTCCATTATAGAACAACCCCAATTCCAAAAAAGTTGGGACGCTGTGTAAAATGTAAAGAAAAAAAAGAGTGCAATGATTTGAAAATCTCCTTTAACTATATGTTTAGCATAGAACACATGAAGGTGAAAGTGGGACCTTTTTTTCCATTTCATTAAAAAAAATTAACTCATTTAGAAATTGAAGGCAGCAAATAGAGATGAGCGAGTATACTCACTAAGGCATATTACTCGAGCGAGTAGTGACTTAGCCAAGTATCTCCCCGCTCGTCTCTAAAGATTCGAGGACCGGCGATGGGTGACAGGTGAGTTGCGGGGGGGAGAGAGGGAGAGAGAGATCTCCCCGCCGGCCCCCGAATCTTTAGAGACGAGCGGGGAGATACTCGGCTAAGGCACTACTCGCTCGAGTAATGTGCCTTAGCGGGTATACTCGTTCATCTCTAGCAGCAAACCTTTCAAAAAAGTTGGGCCATGTCTACCATTGTGTAGCATGCCCTCTTTTTTACAACAGTCTGTAAACTTCTGGGCCGCTTGTCTTCTGCATCCAGCTGTTCTCTGCTCGGAGCGCCCGGCTGTTGTATAATTGTTTGGGAAATGGAGTCTATTTGGCGCCGTTCAGTTCCGTCGGAAGACTGATCCATTCAGCCAGGGATTTCTATTTCCTGCTCCCTGAGTGGAGCAGGAAAACAAAATCCCCTAGTGCTAACGTTAACAAGATGCAGAAATGGTAATGTACATCTCCATTCTCCAAAATCCTACGTTCCCTCTCTAGACCTGACTCTGCATGCAGTGAAATTAGTAGCCTATTCTAAATTCTTTGTCATTGGTAAATCGGGGAATGGCGCAATATCCAGCAGCTCATTCCTGGGAAGCAAAGCAATTAAAGTGACCCTCCGATCCTGGAGAAACAAAGATGGCTGTACAGCATTTCTGCCTATCTAATGCATACTGTACATCCGTATGCATTGGTAGTTAAGACCCTTCATTCTCACCTGACTGGCTTTTGCTACACATGTTGGCAGCACTGGACAATCAAAGCAGTGTGTAGTGTCTTATACTAATGATGCATACTAATTCACAGTATGCATTTGGTAGTCAGAGAAGCTAGTGCAGCCATTTTTGTTTGTCCAGGATTGGAGGGTCGTTGGGTAGAGCCATATGTAAGGCTACAATATTCATAGCCTTAAACATGGTTTTTCCCGAATTAATTGCATTACTTACTGGGAATAAGTTATTGGATATTGTACTGTTCTCCGGCTTACCAATGATGAAGACCTTAGGAGTCTGCAAGTTTCACCGGATGTGGTTGTGCCATCACCCAGGGTGTTGATTTTTCACATCCTGCTTGTCCAAATTTAGATCAGGCTCTAATACAAATATTCTGGCTAAATATGTAATGCAAATAATATAATAGTGTATGCCTTAAATGTAACACCTAGATGGGCCCCTCTCCCGATGGTCTCATTGGTCTACTACATTTGAATGATCCGTCTCTTGCAGAATGAATGGAGAATAGAATTTTTTAAATCTCTTTTTGCTCATTTCCCCATTGGCCCATACAACGGCCACCTCTACTATCTTTAAGTAACAAACTTGTGTCAAACGTTGATATTAAAGGGCACCTGATTATAAACCAAAGCCAATGTGGTAAAAGTATATTTTAAGCTTTGGAAGACGGATTAGACCTTAATCTTCTCGTTAAAGACTAATCAGTTAGTTAATCCCTATTTACCGTACTGTGTAATCTTCTTAACACAATTATAATTTTTTTGTTATCGGACAAGCAAGAGTGATTTTTCTTATTTTTGCTTTGAATCTTTTGAGAAAGAGGAATGAGACATGAGAGAACAAGTCACTTTCTGCTGACATGAAATTCAATAAAAACTAACTTAGAACTTCATAGAAACTGCATAACAATAAAAGTACAAAAGCTAAAAACTAATGAGTCGTGTGTTTTTTTTTTTTTTTTACTTAACTTCCTCATGAATTATATGGTGTTGGCTTGGCTCATCAAGATGTTTGGGATTGCATTGGCTTTGGGTAAAGTTCCGTTTGAAAGCCTCCCTCTTGGAAATGGCAGTGCTACAAGTGCCGTATAACACTACAAAACACCCGCGGCGCTGACAGTATGTGGTTGGACATGTTGGCCGTCACTGCTCTGTTTTTCTAATACGGAGCTCCAAATCTGCATAGAGATATTTAAAGTGGTATTCTGCAGACAAGTCATTTTTGTCACCCATTGACTGGACAGGTGAAAATTGATGGTTCAGGGAAGGTCTGGGACCCCCACCAATCTTGAGAATGGAGGGTCTCGTTTTCTCCACTTCCAGTCACTGCTGTATTGCTACATAGACCAGAGTGAATTGAGTGCTATAGCGCGGCTATTTCTGTCGATCCCATTGAAATGAATGGAGTTGCACTGCCAGTGATCAATTCACTCCAGTCAGTGCAGCAATACAGCAGTGACTGGACATGGGGCAAACAGGAATCCCATTCTTGGGATCAGTGCAGAACCCAGTGGTCGGACCCCCACCAATTTATCAGTTTTCACCTATTCATTGCATGAGTGAAAACTGACAAAAAAACTTTCTGGAATACCCCTATAAGGCCGGCTGCACACGGCCGTGACGGGCTCCGCCACGGAATTCCGCGGCGGAACCCGTCACGGTAACCCCCCCCCCC
This sequence comes from Eleutherodactylus coqui, assembly GCF_035609145.1. NCBI lineage: Eukaryota > Metazoa > Chordata > Amphibia > Anura > Eleutherodactylidae > Eleutherodactylus > Eleutherodactylus coqui. The sequence continues at coordinate 62,111,273 of NC_089849.1, forward strand.
CCCCAGGAGACCCCAAACTTACCTGCGGATCCGGCGTCCTCGCTCCCGCATGACGCTTCCCCGCCCACCTCTGCCGCGTCATGTGACACGCCCACTGCGTCACATGACGCGGCTGGCCGTGTCACATGACGCACCGGCTACGTCATATGACGCGGCGGGCGAGGAAGCGGTTTCACGCTATCTTTCGCTGTGCTACAGCGTGAACTGCAATGGAAGCCATCCGCGCGTACACCCTCGGCAAATAGAGCATGCCGCGGGTAAGGACGGGTGAATTCACGGTGCGAAATTCTGCGGTGGAATTCCGCACCATGAGCCCTGAGCTATTAGGTTCAATAGAACCTAATAGCTGCGGGCAACGCGGCGGAAATCGCTCCGTGGGAAGGAGGCCTAAGTGATAAAATTATGGTTGTGTTCTGTCACCACCAGAGGGAGCCTGTGAGCTTGCTGCATACATTGAACTCCATTATAATAGCATACAGTAAGCTTCCCCTAGCGGAGGCTGGAGGCATCCAAAAATGTCTTACTTATGCTCTGGACAACCTTGGGAGAATGCCTTGGGCTGCTTTTACACACACTACAAAATCATTTGACTTTCTCGCGATGCAACCGTGCTACAAATCGCATGTATGTGAAGCCACACTTTCCCATGGGTTCTTTCACATTAGTGATGTTTTATAGCATGCTTCATTGCGAGACTACAAAATCGCGGCATGCTCTATACCGCCGCAGTTTGTAATGTTTTGTACCCCATGTTTCCCAATGGAGGCTCCTTGTTTATCGCATCGCATAACTTGCAATGTTCGTGCGATGCGATTTTAACATTAGAAAGTCCTATTAACTTTCAAGTGATAACATTGCTTAATTTTATCACGGGTAGTAGCGCCCAGATGCAAGATTTTTTTCACAAGACTAAGCATCACTGATGCTACAAAATCACGGGTACAAAGCTGCAATATCGAAGCGATTTTCTTGCGGCAATATCACGGTCGCCGTGCGAAAGAGGCCTCAATCACCTATCCACAGGATAGGTGAAAAGTGTCTGATCAATGAGAGTCCAACTGCTGGCACTCCCAGCATTCATGAAGAGGGGGATCCTGAGTACCCTCACATGAATGGAGCAGTGGTCATGCATACCCACTGCCACTCATTTCATCTCTATGGGACTACCAGAGATAGAGTTGAAACACTCTCCAGCAGTCCCATATAAATGAATTGAGCGGTAGGGTCTGTTAATCAAGTCAGGGATCTTTAGAACCACCATTCTTGTGATCAGTGGGGATCCCACTGGTCAGCTCCCCACCGATCAAATACTTATCACCTCTTCTGTGGACTTTAGGTGATCACTTCTTTTCATGGGGTCAACCCTTTAAGACTCCTTGTGTACTAGCATTCGGGCTTTCCATTCTCATGTTTGCCCGACAGTGAGAAACACAGTTGGACCCTAGGCAGAAGAGTTGCCCAAGGCAACTGTCCGATGCCCAGAAACTAGCTGGGTGCCAGATGGATGTCTCAGCAACTGTCCCACTCAGTGTGCAGTGGGGTCTCTCCATGCTCAATGTCAGATCAGGTAAAGAAAAGTGTATGGACAACCCCTTTAATGACCAAAAATAGGAACAGAAACTTAGGTCCTTGGTTAGATAACCCATTGAGGACTAGGGGTTTTGGTACTAAAGGACCAGACACTTTTTAGTGATTTTAGTCTTCATGTCCTGTTTTTTTATTTTTTCAACTGCCAAAATTATTTATGCTGCAGGGTTTTTTTTTTTTTTTTACATGCATGTTAATTTTTTATGCTCCCCCCCCCCCTTTTTTTGCTTAATCAGGGGAAATATGTAGAAAAAACAGCTGTAAAAAAGTTGTTTTTTTTAAATGTATAGCCTATTTTTAAAATTACTGTATTTAAGCTATAATAAAGTTCAGGAATGGGTTCTTCTTGTTTCAGATGTCTATATGTATAATTTGTATAGTCTGTGATTACAGGGTGGGTATGGCGACTGTTTAGATTGACAGGGGTGGTGTTTATATATATGTGTATATAATATATATAATAATGCATAGATAATGCTTTATTTTATTCAGCATTTTGCTTTACTTATTTTTATCTATGTCTCCCACGAGTTCAGATCAGACTTCTTGGGAACGTTCGCACTGACATTTTTTTCTAATTTTGCGGTTTCCTCTGTAGCTGATGCATTATTATCTTCAGGATAGATCATCAATAGTTGATCGGTGGGTGTCCGCCGCTTGAGATCCCCGCCAATGCGCTCCGGGCCGCTGTCAGTTCAGTGGGTTTGGATGTTCACATTGAGCAGAAGGTGCAATAAAAAGCTTCACTTCCATTGAAATCAATGGGGGTGATGCCTTCCATTACACTTCCTGCTCCTCATTGATTTTAATGGGAATGAAGCCTTCTATCACACTTCTGGCTCTATTTACTGACAATGGGTGGAGGATCAGCTGATTGGCAGGGATCCTGAGTGGTGGACCCCTACCGATCAACTGTTGATGACCTATAAATTCATGGAAAACCCCTTTGCAGATATACAAGAGAACACACAAATGCAAGTGATCATATAGCTTAAGGCCGGCTTCATATGGTATATAAAAACATGTGATATTTGTGTGTTGCGAGACGCACAAATAGGAGTCTCATTCTTTTGAATGGGGTTATACACATCAGCGATGTTCTCCCGCATGGCACCGCGATGCGAGAAACGATCGCCGCAAGTTCTATCTTGTGCGTGCTCTTGCGTTGCAGTGCCCATTGTTTTCAAGTGCACAAGATACAAGGTCTCCATTAAAAAGGGGAGCTCTGTGAACCTCCGCCACCCCACAGTGATGTGAGGCTGCTTTCACCGCTTCAGGTATTTCACATGGATGATGATTGCGATATGTGGGTGGGATTACGCCCCTTATCACGCTCACCTGTGTTAAGTTAGCCTAAGAGTGCTGTCACACATGCAGGTTTTGTTCAGGCTTTTGGATGCATCAGTTCTACGCTGATCTTTTTCTGCATCTGATGCATGACAGTTGTTGAAATCCACATGGCTTGTACTGTAAATGTTGTAGATTTTTCCGTAGCATTTATGCTACATGTGAACATAGCCTAAATCGGAACTAGTGTATCTTGTCTCCACCGGAACTATGGGTGGAGACCTGGGATTGTCCTGGTGAAGTTCTAGGCAACACCCACAGCTGCCAATTGGCTGCTACATTTGCTGCTGCTGTACCATAATCTCCCCTCCAGGCTTCTGTCACTCTCACGGCCGCTCTCCCTTCTCCCCCCATGGCCTCCCATATCAGCTGTTATGGGTGCTGCCCTCTCTGAAGACGGCTTCACTGTCACCTTACCAACCCCACTGTCTCTGTCCCAATCCCCCAGGCGGCTGTCAGATCTCCCTGTTTCCCGACAGCTGTCAGATCTCGTCATCCCCCACTGGCTGTCAGAATGCTCTCTCTCGATGGTCCCCTGGTGGCTGTGGGTGTTCACTATAACTACACCCTGACAATCCCAGGTCTCCACCCATAGTTCTGGTGGAGACAAGATGCACCAATGCCGCCTAACTCTATCACAAATACTGAACTTAATACCTTTTACAGCCAGACCCTCAGTAATTCGTCTGGCGGTTCATCTAGCAATTGCCCCCATTACTATCAAAGCCCAATACTAGTCTTCTGCCAAGTGGGTGGTCTCTACCATCCAGTGTCAATGGCTGATATGATGTTTGACACTGGACAATAGAGACCATCCACTTAACAGTACACAAGTGTCTGGTTCTGAAGATATGGGGAACCATGTTGAGCGATTTGGTTGGGGTTGGGGGTTACAACCAAAATAAAACACTGGAGAAATAAGCTGGGATGTGGCTGTTATTGTATGTTGCCTGTTCTGAGGACGTGAGAAGCCCTCTTTGGAGGGGGATTGCACAGAGTTCAAAAAATCATGCCACACTTGATCACAGGCCATATGTGGTATTGCAACCGAGCTTCATTGAATTGCAATACCAGACAATCCATAGACAGCTGTGGAGCTTTTTCCAGAAGAAATGTTTTTCACACTGATCAGGGGCAAATACCTTAAGCAGTCTGTCTCTACATGGTTTATCTTTTCCTTCTGGAGAAGATTTTGTCCTTAGCTTATATTCCTAGGCGTTCTTACAAGACTTGTTATAAGTCTGACATTGATTTGCAGTAATGCTGCTTTCCAATAGGTGGTGCTGTAGAGGCATTGTTCAATTCTCCATTTGCCTAAATTTCCTAGAGGAGCCTGGGTAGCGTTATAAGTCTCCTCACACCTACTAAGTGCTCTCCCTAAGGAGTAACCATACTTTTCCCGACCCTCTATTTTTAGACATCTGCTTTATCCCTGGAATGGTGCGCTGCATTCACCCCTGAGGTCTACTGGCTGAAACCAGAATGATTTGAGTCACATCTTGCTCTGGTGGTGGAAGTGTTGATTCGTAAGTGTTTCCGGCTGCCATACAGAATTAGCAGTTCCTGCAGTTATCAGAAATAATCTAAATACAAATGTCAATGTAAGTGCTGAGGATAATTGACTTGTCCAACACAAAAGCAAGATAGAAATAAGCAGGCGGTGATCTCATGCGTGCCATAATTTACACTATTCAATGGAGGATGCTGTAATAAAGGCTGCACCACATGTAAATATAGAGATGCGGGTAATTATATTCACAGACGAACAACTGGAAATCCCCCTAGTAGGACGGGGAAAGCAGTTTAAGGCTATGCCTATGTGTTCCATCATGCCATAACCCTGAAATGTATGTAAATATATACTGTAATGTGCCATAGGTTTCTATGGGTCAACTAGTGAATATAAGCAATTCAACACAGCAAATACATAGATTGATACATTCAAGACATATACAGTACAAGAGTTACAAAATGGCCTTGCATTTATTATACAGAGTAAGTGAACCAAAGCTCATTAATCAACTAAAAAATGTTTGAAAAAGAAGAAAACTTGTACTTTGGAATGGCCAAGTCATTGTCCTGACCTTAAAGTATAACTAAACATTTCAAAAGCTTTCGAAATGTCACAGTGACATGTCAGAAGTTTTGATCGGTTGGGGTCTGGGTGCTGAGACCCCACAGATCGCTATAATGAACAGGCAGAAGCACTCCTCTGGCCGGTGTGATCATTCAGCTGTTTCTGGGAGTGCTGCTCCACAGAAAGTCTATGGAGTCTGTCCATCACTCGCTGGCACCTGCACCCCCAGCAATCAAAACTTCTGACATGTCACTATAACATGCTTGAGAAAGGCTCCAACAGGGTTAAAACATCACTTTTGTATATGTCTGGCTTTAAATAAACTTGCATGTTTTATATGCTGACCTCCTACACAACTTTCTTCTAAAAAGCTACACGGATGTGTTAAGGACTCAGCATCCAGGACAGTCTGGTGCATTACTTCTTAAAGGGGTTGTCTCGTGCCGAAACGGGTTTTTGTTTTTTTCCATAGGCCCCCCGTTCGGCGCAGGACAACCCCAAAGGATGTGTTAAAAAAAAAAAATTTATTACTTAAAGAATCCCCGCTCTGCGACGTCTTCCTTCTTCTTCCTTCACCAAGATGGCCGCCGGGATCTTCACCCACGACGCACCGCGGGTCTTCTCCCATGGTGCACCGTGGGCTCTGTGCGTTCCATTGTCGATTCCAGCCTCCTGATTGGCTGGAATCGGCACACGTGACGGGGCGGAGCTACGAGGACCAGCTCTCCGGCACGAGTGGCCCCATTCACCAGGAAGAAGACCACACAGCGCAAGCGCGTCTAAAAAAGCAAGAAGACATCAGAATTAGACGGATCCATGGCGACGGGGACGCCAGCAACGGAGCAGGTAAGTGAATAACTTCTGTATGGCTCATATTTAATGCACAATGTATATTACAAAGTGCATTAATATGGCCATACAGAAGTGCTGAACCCCACTTGCTGCCGCGAGACAACCCCTTTAAGTAAGGCAATAGTGCTGTGCCAGTATCCTATTGTCGGTATGTCACTATTACACGACAGAAGTTTTTTTTAAACATTTAATTACACTTCAAGCCTATCGAGATGTAAGGGACTACCATAAAGGGTTAAAAAGGTTGCTATGATGATGGACTGAGATATTAATTGGAGGCTGGTACCCAGAAATGTCAATTTAGTGCTGCACAACTAGAGAGAGCACAGAGTGTGGAACAGTGAGAAGTGCTGCCAGAGCACTGCAGACTAAGAGTGCAACAGACTGCAGAGAGAGAGCAAAGGGAGTGAGTGGATGTGAAAGGAGATTCTGCCTGTAAGAGGCAGAGGTATATGCTGCACCACTGTGGAGACTGTAAAGAGAAATCAGAGACTGCTTGCTGCAAGAGAGAAAGACCACACTATGTCCCCAACCCAGTGGGGCATCTGGACTGCGACAAGGATCTAGGGTCAGCAGTGGTAGAGTCTCACTCCTGACCCCAGACAAGCCTGGGCTGCTAGTAGTGACAACTCCCACGCAATGCAACTGTAAGTGAGGTCGACCTCAAACCACGTTGTAGGTATGCACACCATTAGGCGTATAGTTAAGACTCAGCAAACCTGTTGTATAAGAAATACTTGAACTGTTTAGCTAAGTGACATTACTCCAGATCACAGACTCAGGGTGGCTTCACGCGAGCGTGTTTTTGTGCGTGCGTACGCACGCACGCACAAAAACACGCTTGTATTTGCAACATTGCATTCCCTATGGTGTGTGAACATGTCCGTGCTTTACAGGCAAGAGTGGTGAAAGCTGCCTGTGATTTGCTGAGCACGTCAGCCAATCACAAACAGCTCTTTCAGCAGGCGGGGATTTTAAATCCCTGCCCGCTGAAAGATCAGCACTAGAGAGCCGGGGACAGCCAGGAGAAGACGCGCCTGAGCCCGGCAGCCAAAGGGAGGTAAGTATGTTTTTTTGTTTTGTTTTTACAGTACTTTTACTTGATTTTCAGGGAAGGGCTTATATTTAAAGCCCTTCCCTGAAATCAATTAGCAGCAGAATCCTCTTTCTGTTCAATGGGACTGATTTTTTGTACACTACTAGAGATGAGCGAACGTGTTCGTCCGAACTTGATATCCGTGTGGATATTAGGGTGTTCGGGATGTTCGTTATTCGTAACGAACACCATGCGGTGTTCGGGTTACTTTCACTTCCTTCCCTGAGACGTTAGCGCGCTTTTCTGGCCAATTGAAAGACAGGGAAGGCATTACAACTTCCTCCTGTGTTGTTCCAGCCCTATACCACCCCCCTGCTGTGAGTGGCTGGCGAGATCAGGTGTCCGCCTAATATAAAAGTCGGCCCTTCCCGCGGCTTGCCTCAGATGCCTTGTGAGTTAGATGAGGGACAGTGCTGTTTGTACCGGAGCTGCTGTAGGGAAAGAATTGGTAGTTAGTGTAGGCTTCAAGACCCCCAAAGGTCCTTATTAGGGCCACTGATAGCTGTGTGTTGGCTGCTGTTAGCAGTGGCAATTTTTTTTTCCTCAAAATCGCCTCTGCAGAGCGTTGCACCCGGCATTAGGGACAGAAGTGTTGCATAGGCAGGGAGAGTGTTTAACCGTGTGCAGTACTGTGCTGGCTGCTGTTAGCTGTGCTGCATATTTTTTTTCTTCTCAAAATCGCCACTGCAGAGCATTGCACCCTCCATTGATACTGCAGGGAAAGAATTGTGTAGGCAGGGCCACAACACAGTTATTATTCATTGAATATACGCAGTGCTGCCTTTTGCTTGTAAAACAAGTGAAAATAATTCTATTTGTCCTGCCTCTGTCCGTCCTAAGGGCGGTGGACACGTGTCGGCTGCGTGTGCAACGTTTAAAAATCAGACGCACCCAGCTACGGTTTACTGCTGGCTTCGCCATTTGCTTTCCTTAATTGGGAAAAAAAATACCTGCTCTGCCAGAGTTATAATAACTCTGCTACCCTCAAGTTCTGTGCCACATTAGCAGGGCCACAGCACAGTTATTAAACTTCTCATGTTCATTGAATATACGCAGTGCTGCCTTTTGGTGGAAAAAAACTGAAAAAAATTCTATTTGTCCTGCCTCTGTCCGTCCTAAGGGCGGTGGACACGTGTCGGCTGCGTGTGCAACGTTTAAAAATCAGACGCACCCAGCTACGTTTTACTCCTGGCTTCGCCATTTGCTTTCCTTAATTTGGAAAAAAAATACCTGCTCTGCCAGAGTTATAATAACTCTGCTACCCTCAAGTTCTGTGCCACATTAGCAGGGCCACAGCACAGTTATTAAACTTAGATTATTCATTCACTAGAGGCAGTGGGGCCTTTCGTTTTCAAAAAAGGGAAAAAATTATATTTGGCCTGCAGTCTTGCGCCAATTTATTTCCTGCCTGTGAAATCAAATCACTGGTAATACAGCATGCTGAGGGGTAGGGGTAGGCCTAGAGGACGTGGACGCGGCTGAGGACGCGGAGGGCCAAGTCAGGGTGTGGGCACAGGCCAAACTCCTGATCCAGGTAACTCCTGATGCAATGGGATATTTTTGTGTACCGCCGGTGGGTTCCAGGGAGCCACCCATGCTGTAGGTGCACACGGAGTGTAACCTACATGTGTCCACTTGTAAAGAACCCCAGTCTGACTGGGGCATGCAGTGTGGGCCGAAGCCCACCTGCATTATGCACGACATTACTACCTCAGCTGTGTTGGGCATTGCAATGGGATATTTTTGTGTACCGCCGGTGGGTTCCAGGGAGCCACCCATGCTGTCGGTCCACAGGGACTTCACAATAGGGAGTTGTACCTGCCTGTGTCTATGAATTAAAAAGCCCGGTCTAACTGGGGCATGCAGACACCTTGACAGAATGAATAGTGTGTGGCACATAGGTTCCCCATTGCTATGCCCACGTGTGCAGCTCCTGATAGCGGTGGCACAGGATTCTATTTCTCATTGCTTCTGTACAGCATTGTGGGCTATTGCCCCGCCCCTTTTAAAGAGGGTCGCTGCCTAGCCGTGCCAACCCTGTGCAGTGTGTGCCTGCGGTCCCTCGTCATGGCAGACGCACTTCTAAATAGACATGAGGGTGGTGTGGCATGAGGGCAGCTGAAGGCTGCGCAGGGACACTTTGGTGTGCGCTGTGGGGGGGAGGGGGGGGCGGTTGGGCAGCATGTAACCCAGGAGAAGTGGCAGTGGAGTGTCATGCAGGCAGTGATTGTGCTTTGTTGGAGGTAGTGTGGTGCTTAGCAAAGGTATGCCATGCTAATGAGGGCTTTTCAGAAGTAAAAGTTGTTGGGGGGGGGGCCCACTCTTGCCGCTATTGTGGCTTAATAGTGGGACCTGTGAACTTGAGATGCAGCCCAACATGTAGCCCCTCGCCTGCCCTATCCGTTGCTGTGTCGTTCCCATCACTTTCTTGAATTGCCCAGATTTTCACACATGAAAACCTTAGCGAGCATCGGCAAAATACAAAAATGCTTCGGTCGCCCATTGACTTCAATGGGGTTCGTTGTTCGAAACGAACCCTCGAACATCGCGGGAAGTTCGTTTCGAATAGCGAACACCCGAACATTTTGGTGTTCGCTCATCTCTAATTAACACTACCATTAATCCTGGTCTTTACAGCATTATTATATATTGTGTACAAAGTATTATTAATCCTAGGATCCAGTTAGCCATAGCTAACGCCAAGATATTTTAAGGGAAATGTTTAATTGCATAACCATAATTGCCATTTCTGTGTTTATAAATAAATATTGTAAACTTTGGTTACTCCATCTGCTGCTGCGTCGCTATAGCACCACCTGCAACAGAGATACTGTGGTATCACTTAAAAAGACTTCTACAGAAATACTGATCAACTGAAACACATTTGCTTAGGAGAAATGGTCCAAAACTTCTCCTCAACATTGTGAAAATCTGATTTGTAGCTACAAGAAACATTTGGTTAACAATCACATGCATGGTTATTCTAGCTTTGACTTACAATTCCCAGTCAGTGTTGTAAGGCTTGTTTAAAAAAGTCGGACACTGGCTGACAGGAATGCTACCTTCCAATAGGTGGCGCTGCAGAGGTATTGTTCCATCTTCCCATCAGCCAATCTCTGTAATATTTGTAGCTTATAGTGCAGTGGTGAATAGATAGTAGACTTGTATGGTCAAGAAGCACAGATCATCATCACCCAACATATAGCTGAATGTTATTTTCTATCCATACAAGGCATTATACATTACATTACAGGCTTTATCTTGAATGTAGGTGTTCCGAAAGTGAAGTTCAAACACAAGATGTGAACAATCACCTAATGCGTCTCCAGAACATCACAATATTTAATATCCTGCAATAAAATTAATTTGCTTCAATTTGATAAGAATTGGATAATTTCCAGCCACCCAAACCCAGCCTGAAAGCGATTCAATCAAGAAAAGAATAGAAGATAATGTTACGGGGCCTTTCTTAGGTCAATGAGAATTGGCCTTTTTTTTTTACTATTCTTTAATATAAGCTCCCATAAAGATTATTAACCAGCTCCTTAATGGGGGACATTGGAAAGCTGGCTCCATCAGATCTGAGATCATCCCAATATTGGAGATTTCCTTACACTGAAACAATTTAGAAATTAGCATGAATTATATGATTGTATTAATTGCAGCAACATCATAGATGTACAGAAGTGCTGAAGATCCTTTTATTATAAAAGTATGTGAATCTACAATGTATCTCACAGCTACATGTTAATAACATAAGAAGCTAGCAATAAAACACAAATAATTAATTACTATTGTGTAAGAGGAATGAGTGAAGACCAGTGAAAACTATTGCTATACTTGTAGAGTTTATTTAGAGAGTGAGAGTAAGATGATAATTAGAGATGAGCGAGCACGCTCGGTAAGGTCAGTTACTCGAACAAGCATCGCTCTTCTCGAGAAACTGCCTTCTCGTCCGAGCGTGCTTGGGGGGTGGCGGGAGGGAGAGAGAGAGATCTCTCTCACCCTCCCCCCCCCCCCCCCCGCTCCCCTCTGCTCTCTCCTGCCACCCCTCGCTGCCCCCCTGAGCACACTCGGACGAGAAGGCAGTTACTCAAGAAGAGCGATGCTCGCTCTAGTAACTGACCTTACCGAGCGTCCTCGCTCATCTCTAATGCTAATGTCTAATGAGAAACTGATATAAACGCTGATGCTTTACAGGAAGATGAGCTACAATCTTCCGGGGTCAGCCAACAGCCTACCTCTTTTTTCCGTACAGACGGTCATGGTCTTTCTTCTCACTCTGACAGATGCCAAGCAGATTAGTGGAATAATCGGTTTGCGTCACTGTTAGCCCAATTTCACAAAAATCATCGTTAATTGCAATGGTCAATTTCGACTCCTATTAAAGTCAATGAAGGAAAAACCGAGTTCACTAATTTGCTCTCAAGAAGGTCCCCAATGCAGCCGAAAGCAACCAGATTGCATTGGAATACAGTCACATATCTGGAGAACATTGTGCTCCACAAATTGGTGCAAATAGTGTACAGTGGTGTAGGGGTCATTCATAGCACAGGAGTGTCACTAAAAATAAAAGAAAGCCCACATAGGGTCTCCTAGATCAAAATTTACACCAACGAAGATAGAAAGTGTGCTGCTTGTTTTAAAAGATGGAAATAGTGGTGGCGTAGAAGAAAAGGGAGGAAGTGGAGCTACTCCAATGAAGGTCCAGTGAGGAGACTGGTGGAGTAATTGTTCCAATAAATGGTTTCTTATTTCCATATGTGGTGAAGAGGAATAGGTGCAACAAGTTCCAGGTGCTGCCAAATCAGCAACTGTGCAACCTAGATAGGTTGGCCAGTGAGATAATGGGTAGAGAAGAAAAAGACTCTGATCGAGTGGAACAACCTTTTCCTAAAAAAAAAGGTCACATCACTCGATCAGATTGTTTTAAAAGCAATGTCAGAAATTTTACAAGGAGAAATGTTTCCAGGTAAACAGAACAGCCAAGCACGGAGCTGCTCAAAGGAAAAGCTGTAGAGCTTCAGCTGCTTCTTGTGCTTTAGGAAATGTATGTTTTGGAAGTAAAAGGAGGAAACATGGCAGAAGCAGAAGAGCAGCAGCACCTTGATGGCAGAGTGTGCTCCTTTGTGGAAATGAGAGCTGTAGCTCCATATTTCCATAGTTTTCATTTGAGGGTAGCAGAAAGAAGAAACATGGAGGAAGCAGGAGAAGGAGAGCAGCAACAGCACCACTACCAACAACAGCACCTTGAGGGCACAGTGTGGTCTTTGATATAAATCTATGCTGAGTCATATGTGAGTAAAATCTGCCAGCGTGCTAACTAATCAGTGGGATCTGCTATGGGGATGCAAACGGCAAGTGAAATCCACACCTGGTTCACTTTTATAAACGTCAGGTGATCCACATTTTCTTTGAATAGGTGAATACGGGGTAGATGTTAATATCAGTGATGGTGGTGCTGGTGATGGTGGTGGCTCAACTTCTACTCTCCGTTTCCCACTCCTGGCTTTGAAGCCTGCATCCCGATCGTCAACTGCAGAGAAGACGCCAGAAGTAGCCATGCTACTGCCCCTACACAAGACTGCCTCTCTGTGCTCAGAGGCTACTGCATGACCAGGGAGGGAGATGGAGGAAGAGGCAGCAACAGCAGTGGAAGAGGGAGGAAGATGGGACTGACTTTTTGCCCTGTGGCCAAAGTAGGCTGTCTAAGTAAGCAGGTGGTGCGAGTTCATATGGCTGTTCATACACGTTGTGTTGAGATTGTCTGCATTCTTGCCGTTATTTAACCTCTTACCACAGATCTTACAGATGGCCGGTCTATTGACATCACGTGCGGTTTCAAAGAATGTCCAGGCTGCACAAGTCCTGTGAGCAGATCTAGATGTGGCCTAATGTTGCTGTTACTACTAATACCTGAAGGTGCTGGAGTAGTACCCCAGAGTAAGGTACTCAAGCACTTTCTGTGCTGACTATACCCTTACAATTAGCTCTTAATGTGATATTTAATAAGTGTGAAATGTTATGATGTTATTGTTCATATTTCTCCACTGTAATGTGTGTTCTGGCAATATACTCCAGGCCCTGGTGTGTACAGGTCACCTAGCAACAGTCATGGGAGTGTTGAGCCAGGCTTAGCAAGAATAGAGGGCCTAGGATTGGTAGTTTAGAACCCCATCACAGGTTGAGCTAGCTTTGCAGTATAAAAGGTAGAGAGTAGGTGGAGTTCAGGCAGCCTAGTCCAGGGAAGCCTGAGATAGAGACTGGCGAAGAACCAAGAGAACATCTTCACTAAGTTTTCCAAGTGCAGAGCTAAGCTTTAGAGAGAGCTTTGAGAGAGATCGAGGAACGAGGAGAAAGCCAGAGTGGTGGGAAGTTGAACATCGAAAGTTTGAGCAATCAAGAGCAAGAATGTTTTAGTATAATAGGAGAAAGAGAAGAGGAAAGTAGGAGATCTAAGTCAGCCCATTCTAGGCACCAAAGAGAAAGTAAAGCAAGTTGGTCTGAGTCAGGCCCAGCCAGGAAACATAGCTGAAATGCAACGCACAGAGGATAAATGTATTACCCTGTATCAAGTCCCTGAGGATCTGGAGAAGTGATTAATGCCTGTAACTGTAACTGTTTCTACTAAAGTCTGTCAATATGAACTGTATGCAACAAGTCAAGTTTATCTCTCATCTGTTCTTGAAGAATAAAACAGTTTTGGTTCACTGTGCAGCCCAACTCCTGGAGTCACTTCCTATCAACAATTCCATCTTTATCATCTGCACTGAGGTACCACACTAAGAACTCCAGGCAGGACAGAGGTTGATCCTTCATTTTTGTTTAGTTCTTCACTTTTTATAATTATTATTTTGTTCAGAATGGGTCCCTACCCATATACGGACTGGCATCATGACAAAACATCTTCCCCTACCTAACTCCACAGGTAGCGCCCCACTGGGATATCACTATCTTACCCTGCCTGAACACATGGGCAGCACACAGTGAGTACTGCCAAAATCTTACCACTGTGCTTAGCCGCGCCAGACTGTGTTTTACCTTCTGAGAGGAGTAGCAGAGCCACCATGACTACCATCTTGGTTTCCATCATTGCTTAACCCCTCATAGGTCTGGCTCGGTCATCACAGTGGCACTGCCCTTTTGTTTCTCTTCTAGCATGGAGAGGCAGAGAGAGTCATCATAGCAGCACCCTGTTGATCAAGTACTTCATCCTCTTCTACCTGCTCTTCCACTTCATTAGCATTCTCGTGAGTGGACTCTGTCAACGTGAGCACCGAGAGCTGCCACTACCATTTCCAAATCCCCTGAGTACACATTGCCTGTGAAAGGCATGCACAGACCCAACCTCATCTTACTCTTTTGAGGAAAAAAATGGATAGACATCAGTGCATTCAATGTCTTAGTTTTCTCCCTCTGGTTGTTTGGACTGCCCTGTTGACATCCATGACACTGAATGACAAAACAGCTCCTCAGACTGATCCATGTGGACTGCTTCGGAAAGTGCAGGGAATTTGGCACGTGGTGCTAGCTCACATTTTCTGATGCTCTGGTTCCTGATTTCAGCTGTTTCTGACTTTGCTGCATTCTCCACTCCTGACCTCGGCTTGTTGCATTAACCATTTTCCTGTCTGCTACTTGCCGTAACTCCTCTCCAATAGGTCTAGAAATAAGGAGTCACTTTTTACATGAACCAGTTGCTGAAGTGAGATTGTGACAAAGCTTGTGACTTTTTGAAAAGTCGCATTTCTTAAAGCTGCCTATAAGGGAGATGGAATAATACCTCCTCAGTGCCACCTATTGGAAGGCAGCATTCCTTCAAGCCAAAGTTAGACTCTTTATACAAACCTTGTAACAATGACCGAGAATTAAAAGCAAAGACAGACTCCATGTACATACAGTTGTTCCAGGGTATTTGCCCTCCATCAGTGTGCAGTAGGAGTCTGGTTGCCCTCCATCAGTGTGCAGTAGGAGTCTGGCTTTGCTAGTGAGAGGGGGACAGAAACATTATATTTTCTCCTTAGGGAGAGCACCTAGATCAGGAGTGGCGAACCTATGGCACGCGTGCCAGAGGCGGCACTTAGAGCCTTCCCAGCTGGCACTCGCCGCCGTCAGCCGCTCACCACATTAGTAAATACTACCGCAGCCTCCCTGCTGGTATTAACTCGGCAGCGCTGCTAGAGGCGCTGATCCCGGCGCACACTGTGATGTCAGTGTGCAGCCGGGATCCTTCTCCCCCTCCTCTGACGTCTCCTACTTGGTTCCGCGAGAGTAGGGAAGGGGGGGAGGTGTCCGTCAGCACGTCACAGTGTGCTCTTAGGATCAGTGGCAGCAACAGCACCAAGCAGAGGAAGTGTGTGTGTGTGTGTGTGTGGGGTTGGTTCTCAGAGGGGGTGGCGGCGCTATTACTACAGGGGCCACTGTCGCTATTACTACTGGGGATGCTATGAAGGGTCACTATTACTACTGTGGACCACTGTGGGGTGTCACTATTTCTGCTGAGGCCGCTGTGGGATTTCACTATTACTACTGGCTATCGTGGGATGTCACTATTACTACTGGGGACGCTGTGAAGTGTCACTATTACTACTGTGGACCACTGTGGGATGTCACTATTTCCGCTGGGGTCGCTGTGGGATGTCACTATTACTACTGGGGGCTGCTGTGGGATGTCACTATTACTACTGGGCTGATGTGGGATGTCACTATTACCACTGAGACCGCTGTGTGGTGTCACTATTACTACTTGGGGGGCCACAGTGGGATGTCACTATTACGACTGGGGCCACGGTGCGGTGTCACTATTACCGCTGGGGCCGCTGTGCGGGGTCACTATAACCACCAAAGACGCTCTGGGGGGGGGTCACTATTAGCGCTGGGGCTGCTCTGGGGGAGGGGGGGATATGTTTACACGAGGTGGAAATGCTGCAGAATGTCTTCAGCAGAAATTTCCGTGGCAAATTCCACAGCATTTCTGCATCCAAAAGAAGTCGAAATCTGCACCTGGTCTAGTTTGAAACAGCCTTGTCCTTTTAAGAACGACGGAGGTAAAAATCATGCGTCGTGATAAGCCCCGCCTCCATACATGTTGGCACTTTACAATAAATAAGTGGGTTTTGAGTTGCAGTTTGGGCACTTGGTCTCTAAAAGGTTCACCATCACTGACCTAGATAGTGCGTGAGGAGACTCAAAAGGCCATTCATGCTCCTCTGGATAATATGCAAATAAGGGAGATGGAATAATACCTCCACAGTGCCACCTATTGGAAGGCAAAGTGCCACCTATTAAAGCTGCCTAAAACCTCCACCCTCTTTTTCTAGACACTTAAGAAAAGTGGAATGAGAGTCAACAGCAAAATATTGCAGAATTTGTTAGCAAAACCCTACTTGTGCGAAAACATGGGACTTTTTGACAACATAAAGACTACTGCATGGTCTTGATAAATTTCTTGTGTCTTTGGAAGTTAGAAGTAGTTATATACGGTGCCAGAGCCGTAATCTAACAGTAGCGTTTATAGGTCAAGATGCTGGTCATCATTTAGTATTTGAATGGGCATCCCTTTGTGGTCATACCACGTAGAGCAGTCCAGTTCCATAGGGCCTCGGTGGTATATACAATGTACTTGCTATGCTATAGTTTTACGTAGGTTCCTCTTTAATATCTCCCTTTGAAGTATGTATTATACCTTATAAATCTATACTACAGTCTGCTCTACACTTCATAAAGCATATAGCGTAATAACATTTAAGAGCTGTTTTAGCATATGGCGATCTATTGATATAGATTTAGCTTCATTACTTAGTTAATGCAATCAGTAAACCAGTTGATGTCAGCAGGAAACGGAAAAAACAAGATTCCATTTCTAGTATAGTAATAAGGCCTCATCACGGGAAGCGCAGAAGGCCAACGCCGTCGGCACGCCTGCCACTGGTGACACATTTACTGTGACACACGGAGATATGACAGAACATTTATACAGTGTCACAAATGTCTGAATCACATAAAATGCTCACCTTATATATAGTATGGGAACTTTATATACACTAAATGGCCACTTAATTAGAAACAACCATGAAGAAGCGCATTGAGCCTCATTTGCCTTCAGAACCGCAGCAATTCCTCATGACGTCCATCCACCGATATCGGTAAATCCAGGGTGTACCAAGAAAACCTTCTCAAAAAATGTCCATATACTTACCAATGTACCACCATAATCCAAGGGGGCAGGTAAATGAACCACATCCCTCAACATGCAGACGGCCAAACTGCTATATGGAGGAGCAACTGTGCAGGTGCAAGGTACTGATGGACAACCAATCACACACCCTCCTTTAACTATGTCTGTGCTGGGAATTTGGTGCTATGTATGAGAAAAACTAAGCTCCAAGTGCGATAAAGTATATAGTAAGAAATAAGTCAGCACAGAATATTGCCGCTTCCACACGGGCGACACGATATGGACGTTAGAAAATCGCAGCTATATCACATTGGTGGTCGTTGCAATATCGCTGCGGTTTCTCGTGCCCATATAATGATTTTGTGTCGCTACAAAGTCGTGCCACCTTTTAGCGCTCTTTTGGCAGGATTTTCTGGGGAGCTTGAATGGCTGTGATTGGTTCACCGAGCGTTGGCTCTGATTGGCTGAGCACGGCGGCGCTCAGCCAATCAGCGGCAGTACTTCCTGGAGGCAGGGACTTTCCAATCCCTCGCCAGAAGAGATGCCTGAAGACAACTTCCGGGGATCGGTGAGAAGACGCAGCAGAACTGACCGCGCTTCTTAGGTGATGTATTTGTTTTTTTTGTTTTTTTTAATGCAGCTAGGGTTTATTTTAGGGCTTTGACAGTAGGACTTCCTACTGTAAAAGTTGCATTGCACTTGATGAAAACCGCATTGTTGCGATGCAACAGAAAGGAAGGCTCCATAGGAAAACATGAGCTACAAAATATCGCAAATCATGGTTGTATAGAGAATGCTGCGATTTTGTAGTCTCGCAATGTCGTAGGCTACAAAACATCGCTCATGTGGAAGAACCCATAGGAAAGCGTATCACAATGCGGCAAAATTATGCAAGAAAATCGCCCGTGTGGAAGTGGCCTTATAATGATAAACGGTGAACATTTACTTTAGGAAGAGTTTAAAATCTATTTTGTAAATTGGTCAGTACTATAATAGAGGGACATTCCCAGAGGAAAAAGTTTGCAAGGACCAAGCTGTTAAATCTGGGACTGCCCTTGGAAATTAGAGACAGTCACTATGCTTTCCAGCCTGCAATTGTAAAATAGCCTATGGAGATAATTTATGATGTCCACTTGCCAAGCCACACCACTAAGCTTATTTTTAGTTGTCGCATGCCTCCGTTCGTACAAGTATAACTAGGTTTCCACCAAAGTGCAGAGGATTAAGGAATATATGTGTTTACGGAGGTTTCTGAAGTTTTAAAGAAGGGTGGGGAGGGTTATTGTTGGGCTCGAAAATATGAATTTTGCTCGAAAATCCTTTCATCCATGCATATCTGATCTCTGAGCTACACCTCTATAGGTGCCCATACCCCCTCAATAGTTGTTGGATGAACAGCTATTCCTCCCGACTCTATATACATTAATACACTCAGCTTGACACTTCTGCAGCAGCTTATCTCCTCTGAGAACAAAAGAATCGGCACTGAAATTCAAGCTACCCAACCCTTCTATCCCCCAACATTATCTGTCCTGGGAGAATCAAGAGGCCCTTGTATATATTTAGGATAGGCAAGCAATCCTTCCGAAGTCTGTGAATTCAACTGACATTTTCAACGTGTATGGAGGCATTAAGACTAGGGCTACAGATGACCCAGAAATTGTTAGCTGATTAGGTGGACTACACAGTCAAGACCATGACTCGCGAATAGAGGTATACACTATCCTATCAAAAGTAATTGGCCACCTGAGCAAGAATCAAAAGTAGTACTTACCTATGATAATACTTAGTGCAGCCTCCTTCAGCCGTAATCAGATTGGATGTTCTCCATGGCATACTTTCTACTAACATCTAATACACTTCAGCTGGTATTTCCCTCTATTCATCCTGCAAACATCTGGTGTGTTTTCTCAAAGACGATTCATTGGCTCATTTACAATTGTGTAAGGAGCGTCATCATTGGACAGTTGAACAATAGAACATTTGCGTGGCATGGTCTCAGTAGGTTGGTTGTATCGGTAAGAACCATGAACATGAAGATGTATCTGGACATTCTAGACAATAATGTGCTGCAGACAATGTGGTAACTCTCCAACCATCTTCTCACAAATCCAATGCTGTTTTACATTGGTTCGAGGATATGGATGTCCCATGATTGGACTGGTCTATACAACCCTACTGAACATCTTTAGTATGAACTGGAATGTTGGGTCAGGAAATATGAATAACATCCATCTTCTTTGAGGGAATCTGCAGACGTTTGCAGGATTAATGGAGGGAAATGTATCAGACGCTAGTAGAAAGTATGCCATCGGGAATATCCAATCTGATTGCGGCCATTCATTTCAACGAGGCTGATGGAAATACACGAGTGCTTGGCGCTCAGTTATCTCCGCAGTCCCATTGAAATCCATTCTCCTCCTTATTGAAAGGGATGCAGTGAGCCCACAATAAGGACAGGAGAAATGGGACCCCCGTTCACAGGATCGGTTAGCGTTGCAGTTGTGAGACATCCACGGATCAACAAGTTATCCCTGCCCTGTGAGAAATTGCTGGACAGTCCAGTGAAAGGAGTAACACGGTGGAGTGCAGGAGCAGTCTATGGGCTGGGCCCTGGGTACCAGTCCTGATACAATGCGTGGAGGGTGTACCCAGACGACCAGTTGTGCAAGAGAGAGAGTTGGCACAACATCAAGGCTAGACAGTATTCCGAAATTATCCAGGATAGCAGAAATGCCAGCAAGAGATACAGCTGTCTGATTACCTCTGCACTGGCCCTATGTACTAAGACTGCCTTAAGGTATGTTCACACAGCGAAACTGCACACAAATTTTGCATGGGGAATTCCACTTCTAAACACCATGACACAAATCTGCAGCTGATGCAGCACGGAAGGCACATCAAGAAGTGAGGGGTTTCCTATATTAGTATTAGAAAGTCTGCTTTTTTGCAGTAATAATGCAAGGGGACAGTGCTGCGTGGCACTCCCCCTTACACAGTAGTGGCATGCTGCCGCTTTGAGAAGCATCTGACTGCCACTCTGGGTAGCCTCAACCCCTCCCCATCTGAGATATGACCAGAAGAGGGGGGACAGGGAATGCACCAAGCACCCCTCTGCCGGTCAGGGGCCATGGCCAGGAAGAGGAGGCAGGAAAGGTGTGACTTGTGTAGGCGCTTCAGGCCCCACATAGCACCATTTTGTCCTGGCAGATAGCACATCTGATGAAGAACCCCCATGTAGAGAATAGTGTAGGCTAGACCCCTGCCTCGTCTTAAAGTGCAAAATAGTAGTTTTGGAGCCATGGTGCGCGATATAAATTGCGGAGAGCTGCGTCACAGCCCTAGAACAAGGGCAGACCCAGCTTCACAGATACAGAAGAGACTGTGGAAGCTGCATATATCGTGAAGGTAGCCATTGCAAGGGTAGTGTTGGTGGGGCTACATCACAGGAAAAACCTGCCAATAGTGATGCAAAGAATCACGTGCCTTGATGCTACCAGGAACTAAAGAAGTAATTGAGATGGATACGTCGGTGAGGCATGAACATGTGTATTTGGTGTCACCGTAGACATTAAGAGTACTGTCGCTTTAAGAGTATTGTAGCTTTAAGAGAGTTTTTTTTTCCAGTTATTGAGCAACGTTAAAAATTCACGAACCCTCCTGAGTACAGCAATTACATTTATTATGCCAGAATTCAGTATTTTTGTGAACCTGTGTCTGTGCCCACCACCACCCGCAACAGCCAGTCTTCTCCATCGGTTTGGTATTGCAGCTCATCGCCTTTGAGGCTAAGCTGCAATACCAGACACAGCCCATGAGTGGCGCTATTTCTGCAACAACACCAAACCTTTTATTCTAATTCTAGACAACCTGCAGAAGACGACACACCAGCTTAATACCTCGGTGGAACGGAGCTGCGTACCCCACCCTTACCAATGAGCAGAACGTCTATGTGGAGTCAGATGGCTGCCAGTTACAGGCTCTTATTGATCACTGCAATATTTCATGATCTTCAGAAACCACAGAGAAAACTGCTGGCATGAATGTCACGGGCGGACTCAGGGGAACCATTCTGCTGAATAGATGAGCTCTAATGACAGAGATACTCGCTGCTCCTCCTCCCCACCCTCCGCTGCACTTTTCAATCACTCTTATAAAGAGATGTATTATATAGCTGGTCACTTCTTGATAGAATTAATATTGATTTCCTTATACCTGGGCTTTGATAGGAGGTGAAAGATATAAATTACATTAAAAAAAACCTCAAAGATGAAAGAAGGGACAAAACTGTAAAATGACTAAAAAGGCACAATAGATTGGGAAATTTAAATTTCATTATTTCTCAAGGTGACAAGGAAAGTACGATTTTTATGTCTTATGCCTTTAGAACTAGAAGTACATTATCCGTAGAGCTGTGGTCTACAAGATGCATCACACCATCACATCCTGTCGTAGTAATGCCACTCGCATTTGCCCCAAAGGAGACACAGTGTCTTATTTTCGGGGAGGTCTTATTATAGTTACCTAGCAGGTTCGGTCCAAGTCCCTCGTGCTGCTCTCCAGAGGATCAGATGGTCGCTTCCACAGAAGATCACTTCCTGATTACGGAATTCATAAAACCCGCCTCCACGAAGCGATGACTCTGATTGGTTCTTCGAGTGCGGCTCAGAAGAACAATGCAGTGCTGGATGAACCAATGCGATGGCTGTGATTGGTTCATCAAGCGCTGCATTGATTGGCTGAGCAGAGCTCGAAGAACCAATCTCAGCGATCGTGTTGTGGAGGTGGGATGTATGAATCCCGTAACTAGGAAGTGATCTTGTATGGGCGGCCGATGACTGCAGGAACCATGCCGGAGCTCTGGAGAGCTAGGGCTTATTTTCAGGGAATGGTTTATATTTCAAGCTTCCCTGAAACCCTGAAAAATCAGGGTAGGTCTTATTTTGCGGGGTAGGTTTTATTTTAGGGAAACACAATAGTTGATAAGCTGGGGTCTGCCGACCGATGAGTTGATCAGGCGCCCGCTGTGAGCACCAGGATACACAGGGGTAGGAGTGGAAGCTGCCCTGACCCCTGTGTAGTGGCCAGCGCTTGTAACTGCAGGTTTAAAATCAGTGGGAGTTGTGCTTGCAGTTATAAGCACCAGCCACTACATAGGGATCAGACCAGCAACTTCCACTCCAACCCCTGAGTATGCCGACACTGACAGTGGGCACCCAATCAGCTCATCGGCCGGGATCCAGAGCAGTGGACCCCAGCCAATCAACTATTGATGACCTATCCTGAAAATAAGTAATAGTATTATGAATTGAAAACCCCTTTAATTTCATCACGGAGAGCTGTGTGGGACCCCCAAACTCCAATCGTGTCATTTAAATGCTGCTGTCAGAATTGACAGCGGCATTTTAAGGGTTAATGCTGAATGCGGCTTTTGCAGGCAGGTGTCAGCTGTCTAGGACAGCTGATATCCACCATGTATGGAGCCGGATGGGGAACCCCCACCTGGTGAGTATACAAGCTGGAGGAGCCGCCATGGCAATGAGATTTGCGTCTGCGGTGAGGAGAGCTTAAGAATTATCCACAAAGCCGCCCGAGGAAACCGTGGAAGAG
The DNA here is from genome assembly GCF_035609145.1 of Eleutherodactylus coqui. NCBI lineage: Eukaryota > Metazoa > Chordata > Amphibia > Anura > Eleutherodactylidae > Eleutherodactylus > Eleutherodactylus coqui. The sequence goes on from NC_089849.1 coordinate 62,134,019, forward strand.
ACGGTTGGCCTATCCCGATGGGAATGCTGCTTCCCCGCCCGCTTCGCAGGTCTTTTGGCGAGACGAGTGGGGAGAGGGAGTGTCGGGAATCCTTAGAATGTGGCGGCAACAAGTCCAGAGCCCTATCTGACAGAAGAAAGACAGGGCCCAAGTCCTCCAAAACCATGGCTGGGACTAGCAGTGCAGGTGAAATTATTTACTAATGCAGAGGTGAATCCTGTGGGTTCTCAACTAAATCCTCACCCTCTGTACCGCTATCAAAAAGTGGAGGTGGAAGGCCTGGGGGAGCATACGTATTTTTGTAGTATCCCCCCTCAGGTCTCACTTGTCTCAGGAGACTAGGGGAAAAAATACTTAAAAACTAATATGCTGACATTTAGTTGCTAATTTCCCTGGATTCGGGTGCGTACAGTGGATAGGGAGCGGGGCAGAAAGGCAACTTAAGGTGGCAAAAACCTTCAATAATTGGGTTCAAGCATTTTCCGGTTGTATTATTAATCAACACTGCCTTTTCGTTTATTTGGACACTATGTCCACTACCTACAGGGTCTACAGTGGCACGACATGGTGACGATATGATGAGGAATTCTGCCATTGGTTATCCCTACATCCAGATTTGGTCTGGGATACAAAGCCTATGAATGTTTGATTGTGGTTGATAACTTTGCAGTGGTCCTTTCTTGCTCCCTCTTCCTCTGTCAGATCCATGGCTTCTGTCATGGGTGCCGGAGCGGCTATTCACTGGTGGATTACCTGTTGGTTATTTAATGAGGGACATTGCAGGTTCCACACTATCTGTAGATTCTGTCACGAATGTGCAACCTGTGGCGGCGGTCACTCCATACTCTACTGCCCCCGTCGCCTTACCACCGCACTCTGCCGTCAGAGTCTTGGTAGGCCAAAGGATGCTGATTCCTGTTTCCTGTTTCTCAGTATCCTGAGAATGTGAGGGCCATCCTGCTTGTTTTTTTTAAATTCCGTTTGCTTACTGTTCTGCTCCTTGTTTTTCTAAGATTTTACAATCGGTTTAGGATTTTCAAGAAATCCCTCGACAGAAAATCCATGAGGTGGAGTTGGGTTGTATGGCAGGCCCCTTTGACACCTTGCCATTTCAGAATCAGCAGCTTGGTATAATGCCCAAATCAGAACCAGAACCAGGGACTCCTTGTCTGAACTTCCTGTGGCTTACCATGGGAGCCAGCTGCTCCCTTTGGTACCATCAACTTGGAGTGCTCACGGTAAGGTGTGGAGGGAATGGGTTGTACATGTCAATGGGAGTATAAATCAGGTTCACTAATTTACCCTCAAGAAAGTCCCCAATGCAGCCAAAGCCCCCAAATTGCATGGGAATACAGCCACAGATTTAGGGAACACTATATTTCTCAAGAAAAATTGGATAATGTACAGTGGTGTAAGAGGTCAACCGTAGCACAGGGGTGCAACTGAAAACAAAGGAAGGCCCATATAGGGTCTCCTAGTTCAAGAATAGCACCAAGGAAGACAGCAGGTGTGTTACCTGTTTTAAAAGCAATGCAATACATTTATCAAGGAGACATTTTTACAGGTGAACACAACACTCAAGCATGGACCTGATCCAAGGAACAACTGTAGAGTTACCAATAATTTCCCTACAGAAGACAGCCAATATGCTTAATGTCATAAATTCTATAAGGGGAAATTCTGCTAGGTGAACACAACACTCAAGCGCGGACCTCCTACTCCTCCAAGGAAATGCAGCAGGGTTACCAAAACTTACACCAAGGGAGACAGCAGAGCTGTTGCTTGTTTTAAAACCAATCTCATAAACTTTGCAAAGGGCAAACTCTACCAGGGGAACAGAATAGGCTAGCAAACAACATCTCCAATGAAAAGGTGTGAGGGCTCAGTCACAATGCCCCCATGTTACTGCATGATAAGATGGCCGCACCGTGTACGGACGTCTCTCTGCATGACCGGCTCTATTGCCAGCCATGTGTTCTATCTACCGGCCAGTGCGGAGAGTCGTCCACACCTGCAGTGCAGCAGCCGTATCGGGCAGAAACACGAGCGGATCAGCACCCGTGTGACTGAGCCCTAGAGCTGCAGCTGCTTCTTGTGATTTAGAAGATGTTCAATTTTGGAGAAGGAGGAAGAAAAATGGCAGAAGAGCAGGAGAGGAGCAACAGTTGCTAACAGCATACATCATCCGGTACTCCTTGATCACTCTATACTATTGGCTTAGCCTCTGCAATGTATGCAATATGGAATTACACCATGTAGGCACAGCGCAGATGAGACAGTTGGGTTGTAGCCCAAATTGTCCTTGCACCTCCACCAGATGAGATGCGACTGGTGTGAATGCCAAATGTGCAAGCACAGTTTCCTGGCTTCTTTAAGCAGTGGATGTACACCTGGGTAATCGTTTAGGAAGTGCTGTACTTCCAGGTTCATCGCATGGGCAAGATATGTGTATGAGATTGCCAAGGCGAAGGGTTGCCATCAGGTTAGCCGCATTTTTATGGTTTAGTAGGAAAAGGATGAAGAGGAGGGGAGGTTAAAAGGGGACAGACACGGATAAATACCCCGCAAGTCTTAGTCATACCATGGACCATGAGCCACCACTTTTGGATTCATGCCCCACCTGCAGGACATTGACCCAGTGTGTTCTCAAGGAGATGAAATGCTCCTATGCTTGCTGAACCAAGTGTTTATGGTTAAGTGCATTCTTCCAGTCACAGTGTTCAATAATAGGGATATGTTATCGCTCACATGGTGGTGAACAGCAGGGACAGCTATTTGGGCAAAGAAATGGCAACTAGGAGCAACACGTTGTGGAAGAAGGTCAACATTTTCATTGCAAGCAGCTGTCCATGGCTTGTGTTCAGGCTCTGTTCTTGTTGATGGTTGGAGTGGTATTTTTTTTTTATTCCCATAGATGAGGGATGGAGGGCTGGCTGCTGGCTTGGAACATGTTTGAATATGGGGTAGATATCAATATCGGTGAGGGTGGTGGTAATGGTGTCGGTTCCATGACTGCTCGCCATTTCCCCCTCCCAGCTCTGAAGCCTGCAGCCCAATTGTAAATTGCGGAGGAGAGACCTGATGTAGGTGTACGAATGCGATGACACAAAACTGCTTCTCTGTGCTCAGAGGCTACTGCATGAACAGGAAAGGAGATGGAGGAAGAGGCAGCTACAGCAGTGGAAGAGGGAGCAGGATGAGGCTGACTCTGCACTCTGTCTCAGATGGGCTCTCCAAGGCAGTGAGGGGTAAGAGTTCATGTAACTATTCATACATGTTTCTCATATTCTCCACTGATGCAAGAAGTCTTCTCCGAGGTTTACTCCAGTCTTGACAGTGACAGAGGTTGTTATAACTTTGTACTCCCAAATTCTTCTGTGACGTTGGGGTTTCAAATTGCCTTTTAATATAATAATTTTCATATTTTCTATGTTGTGTCTGTGACTAGAAAATGCTCCACCACATGTAATTCTGTCTTTCTCTCTTTCATTATGTGGTGATGAGATCTCATTCTCGCTTTCAGTTTTTGTTCTGTTTCTCCAACATAAAGGGCCCCAACAGGACATTCACTGCGCAGGATCAGGTACACTGCATTGGACGTGACAGAATTACCTCTGGTGGAGCATTTTTCTATTCACAGACACCAACATAGAAAATATGACAGTTATTAAATTACAAGGCAATTTGAAATCCCAAAGTCACAGAAGAATATGGGAGTACAAAATTATAACAACCTTTGACATTGTCAAGACCAGAATGAACCTCGTAAGGGGCTTCTTGTATCAGTGGAAAATATGAGAAATCTGGAGCAGAGATAACATACAGGCCTGGTGACTCCCTAACACAAATTCAGAGACTATAAAACCGTCAAATTCCTATTAGGGGACTAATTAAGTATTTACTCCTCTACTCATCCTGTTCTGGAATTGCTTTAAGTGCAAATTAATCACATCATCTCTGTGACTTGTCATATAAATATACATGTATGTGTGCATATATATATATCTTCTGATCTATTCCATCTAAGCCTGAGGAAGAACCCTGCATAGGCTCGAAAGCTCGCTACAACATCATGTATTTTTTATTAGTCATTAAAAGGTATCATGTCTACAAGATTACTTGGTTTCTCTTGCTGGGAACAATCACACTTTGCTCTACTGGCTAACAGTACCAAACTTTTTTTAGGTTGAGGTTATTTACATTCTTGGCACATATTAAACTCTTACCGCAGATCTTACAGAGGATCACTCTTCTGTCATCATTTGTGGTTTCAAAGAATGTCCAAGCTGCACAAGTCCTGTGAGCAGACCTAGCTGTTGGCCTGATGATAGTTCTGCTGTGACTAGCAGTACCTGAGATTGGTAGCACTGCCCTTTTGTTTTTCTGCGACACCCTACTTGCTGCCTTGGCAGGGTGCTGCCCCGCAACGTCCATCTCTTCCTCCTGCGAGCTGCTCTGATATCTCTCTCTGCCTCTCCATGTTAGATTGCGTACTTCCACCCAGTGCTGCTGTGGGCAGAAGTGTGCGCACCCGCCGCAGTGCACACATTGCCGTCAGTGTTTGCATCTGGTAGTGGTGCTGCTGAGTGACTACCAGCCAGGGAGCCGCAAAACCCCAGCTGGTAATTGCCTTTATGGTGACCAGACATCCCAAAAATGGGACAGAAGTCCCGAAAGCGAGACAATTGGCTTTCCCGCTCGGAACCCTGTGGAAAGCGGGACACAGGGTCCCAAAGTGGGACTGTCCCACCTAAATCGGGATGTCTGGTCTCCTTATATAAACGTGATCTAGAGTATTTTGTGATGTGGCAAGGTCAGACATGCATGGAAGGTGGTGGGGTAGCAACCTTGTAGACTTCCAATGAGCAGAGTAGCATCCATATGAAGTGACTGGTGCAAATTCATGACTGCCATATTAGTGGGGCAGACTGTAACCTCCCAGAGCTCACAGCGACACAGCAAGACGGGAAAAAGCCGACAGGCACTTTGGCGTATCGTGACTGTAGTTGCACTTGAGGGCCCGGTAAAGGAACTGCTCAGAATTGGTTGTCCTACTATTGTGAAAAAATCAGTAATTCAGTCAATGAAGTCACTTATGTCCCACATTATGATTAGTCCTGGGAAAGATCGGTCCTGCTCCTATATATAATACATAGCTTACTGTCTCCCTCTAGTGGTGATTATTCAGCTCTACAGTCAGAGAGCCACAGAAAAGTACTTGTGTGCGCCTGAGCGCTGCATATTTGCGGAATGAGCAAGGCTTTTTTGCAGGCGCATTTCCGTATTTTACTGTACTGTTTGCACCAGCCAGACATGTGCATTGGCGTGCGGCAAACAAAGACGCTTCAAATTAAATGACTAATGAGTTCTAGATGTGTTCATTTTTCAGCAGAATTACGTAGTGTTTCACGCATCTCCTTGAGTATTGTGCACACTTTTGTGCACTCCCCCCCATTGACTTCTATGTGAATCTTTGCTGCGCAAATACACAGAGAAATAGAACACGTTCTACTTTTTTTTTTTTGCACATCCAAAATGCACACAAAAGACAGTAATACGGAAAAATATGCTTATGTGAACGAACCCTTTAATATCAATGGGTTCTATTCTCTGCATATTGCGTGTCAAATTTTGCGTGCGCAAATACACGCACAAATACGCTTGTGTCCCACGGACAGACTTGCGTAGTGTTTCACGAGCGCAATACTCAGTGAATAGAACCCATTGATTTCAATTTCTAATTACCTTAATTGCTAATTTCAATGAATGTTTGCGTGTTAATTTGCACACGCAAATTGTACAATAAAACATGCACTTATGTGTGCAAATATGGAACGCCCATTGCGCAAATGCGCTTATTTTTTTATAGGGGGATTGGGGAAAAAAAGAAATTCTGTCATTCGTTTTTTGGATTTCATTTTTATGGCGCTCAGGGTGAATTCACACGACCGTATGCCGCCCATAGGTGCGCACGAAACCGCGCACCCACGTACGTGCACAAACACGTGTGAATGTGGGTCCATGCCCATTCAAAGCACTGGGCTGCCAGCAACCCCTGCAGTGATTTTCGGGGAAAGGCTTAAAATATAAGCCATTCCCTGAAAACCACCCCTGGTTTGTGTAAAAAAATCAGGATTTGTATGTTTTGACCTTTTCAAAATTAATACAATTTTCGTTAACTAAAATCAATGAAAGCGTTGTACGGCGGAGCTCTTGGTGCCGCGGTAAAAAGCAGTGTGTGTGAGAGTGGCCTTAGCCTCCGTTTATGTCAACAAGGCATCTCACACGAGTGTATTTGCGCAGTGTATTTAACCCTCTAATGAAGCGGCCCTTTTTTTCCCCATTTTCAGTTTTTCCTTTCCCGTGTTTTAAAAAATCATAACTCCTTATTTATCTATCATCGTCGCTGTCTGAGAGCTTGTTTTTTGCCAGACGAGTTGTATTTTTTAATAGTACTATGTAATATAATGTACTAAAGAAAACTTTTAAAAAATTCTAAGTGGAGTGAAATGGAAAAAAACCTCAAAATTCCGCCATCTATGGGTGAGTCTTGTTTCTACGGCGCACAAACTGCAACAAAAATGACCCAATAACTTTATTCTATGGGTCGGCATGATTATTACAATACCAAACTTATATAGGTTTGTTTTGGCTGTACTACTTTTATTTTTTTCAAAGATATTTAATTTTTTAATTACTTTCTGCCGCCATCTTCACATAGCTATAACTTTTTTATTTTTCTGTCGACATAGTTGTGCAAGGGCACATTTTTTTGTGGGACGTCCTGTAGTTTCTGTTGGTACCATGTTGGAATACATAAAGCTTTTTGATCGCTTTTTATTGCATTTTATTTCTTGGAGACAGGGAGACTAATGAAAGCTCATTTCTGGCGTTCTTTTTTTTTTTCTCCTGACATTCAATGGGGTAAATAATGCGTTACTTTGATAGACTGGACTTTTATGGATGCAGCGATACGAAATATGTACTGTTGTTTAATTATTTAGATTATTAAAAATATGGCAGGTTGTTTTTTTATTTTTATTAGTTTTTTAAAAATAATTTGTAAAACTTTATTAATCCCATTTTTACTTTTTTTCTTAGTCCCCAGAGGGAGCAAGAACTTGAGATGTTTTGATCGCTCCTGCAGCATGATGTAATGCCATAGCTTTACATCATACTGCGATTGGACAGGCATTCTATCAAGCCACCACACAGGCATGGCTTGATAGTGTTTTTGTTGGTGTGGGCAAATAGGCACTGGGCCCACACAAACGTGACCCAAAGACAAGGGTTAGGGACCGAAAATGAACAGAGACTGGGCATACTGGCAGAAACCACAAACTGGACAGAGAACTGCATACTGCGGATTGGACTCACGGACAGCCATAACCTAGGACAAATGGTCAACACACTCGCCAAACTTCCCTGCACACTAAAGTAGATGAAATAGCTGAAATATAAATACGAGGGATTTGTTTGTGAATTGGCCAAGTCACTTAAGCCGCGAAGCCAGCGATCAAGGGTCCTCGTATCTTGTGGTCCCTACTCTAACGAGACATAATCCAGCAGCACAGGACACAGTTTATACAGCAAGCTGCACACAAAGGTAACAGGACACAAATCACACAGCAAGCTGCACACAAAGGTTACATGACACAAGCCACACAGAAGAAAACAAGACTGCTCACCCTAGACACCAAACAGACACTAAAATAGGCCTGTATTTACATATGAGCTCAGACGCTGAGGATTGACTGGCAAGAGCAAACCAAACCCAGACTGCTAAACTATCCCTCACCTGTGATTGTGTGCTCCTGGAACCCTGTAGAACAACAGACTCCAGCAGCACAACCTGACAGTACTTCTTCTTAAAAAAGAGGCCTCTGGACCCTTAAGGCAAAAAAAAAAATTATGAAACTCATCCAACCATGCATGTGTAATACAGGACTTATCGTACAGGCCAGACTCCAACACATGCCCACCATACAGGAGAGAGGACATATTGTGCACAACTAAGCAGGACCACTGTGCCTTATACTAAAGGTCACTGAACAGTGGCCTGCACAGAAAATGCACCAATCCATAGGGGAAAAAATAGTAACCCTCCCTACTAGCATGCACAGAATTTATCCATATGGGCCTAGTGCAGATGCCAGCAAGTCAGCAGGAGAAGGGATGAAGCTCAGGTACATACTGCACAGGGGTCTGCAGCAAAAGGTAAGGCTAGTCATGTTATGTCCGCTGGGTGCACCTCGCCACAGCATGGCCACCAGAACTAGGAATTCAGGTGGTTAGACGCAGGACAGGAGACTGACCCTAGGCTGCAGAAAAAATTTCAAGGCCCTACCTATAGGCGGAGCGATCGCCTCGATAAAGGCGGCCCCATGCTGGAACCTTGGACCTGACAAACCCTGCAAAGGAGATCAACAGAACCAGGTGGAAACTGAGACTTTATGCATAACCCAACATACCAACGTAATGCATACCACACAATGCCTATCAACACAATGCCTGCCAACACAATGCATAACAACGTAATGCATAACAACATAATGCATAATAACACAATCCTTAATAACACAATGCATACCAACACAATGCATGCCAACATAATTCATACCCAACATTATGCATAATAACACAATGCATACATAACATAATGCATAACAACATAATGCCCCTCTTTTGAAACTGGGGGGCATTATGTTACATTTGTGTGGGCAAATAAGCAGTGGGCCCCTCGAATGTGCCCAGGATAGGGATATAACAATTACAGGGAGCTAAAACAGATTTCAGGCTGGACGTGCTGACAGTAATATCAACTGGACAGAGAACTGCATACTGTGGACTGGACTCGTGGACAGCCATGACCTAGGACAAATGGCCAACACACTCGCCAAACATCCCCGCACGCTAGAGCAGATGGAATAGCTGAAATATAAATACAAGGGATTAGTTCGTGAATTGGACAAGTCACTCAATTCGTGAGCCCAGCGATCAAGCATCCTTGTGTCTCGCGGTCCCTACTCTAACGAGACACATGATCCAGCAGCAAATGATACAGTTCACACAACAAACTGCAACACCAAGGTAACAGGACACAAGTCACACAGCAAGCTGCAACACAAAGGTGACAGAACACAAGCCACACAGTAAGCTGCAACACAAAGGTAACAGGACACAAGTTAAACAGCAAGCTGCACACAAAGGTAACAGAACACAAGCCACACAGAAGAAAACATGACTGCTCACCCTGGACACCAAACAGACACTAAAAAGAGGCCTGCATTGATATATGAGCTCAGACCCTGGGGATTGCCTGGCAAGAGCAAACCACACCCAGCCAGCTAAGCTATCCCTTACCTGTGAAGATGTGCTCCTGGAACCCTGTGGAACAACAGGCTCCAGCAGCACAAACTGACAGATGGGCATTCTGCCAAGACAGCCCTGGGGCCTTTCAGAAGGCCCCCGGCTGCCATGACACCCACACGACTCCCTGTGATCTCATCACAGTGGGGGCTGCATGGAACCCCAGAAAATCATCTGGGGGACTTAAATGCTGCTGTCAGAATTGACAGCACCATTTAAAGGGTTAACAGCTCCGATGAGCCACGCGGCTTATCGGAGCTGTTGCTGGCAGGTGTTTGTTGTAAGAAACAGAGGTGCCTGCATTGTATTTGGGGAGATCATGCACTACATTGCCCATTGGAATTAGAGGAGTGCGTGAAAAACGCACTCAAAAGTGGTGGTACTGTGTTTTCGTCACAGGTTCCTATGCTATGTCACTGGGAGGTGGAAGCCTTGCATGCTGTGCAAAGTGTTTTCCAGCCCCATTGAAAACAATGGGTGATGCATTCTGAGGGAATGCCCAAACATAGGAATGGGGTTCAAATTCGTGCAAGATTAATGGATCTCATAACTGCACAAATCTCGTGCGATTACCTCAGCTGTGTGAAAGCAGCCTTACACAGTTTTGTACACAGAAGAAATCAAGATGTTTCCAATAGACATAGGCAGATTTATTGCCCTTATTGAGGGAAAACCAGTTATATGGGGCAGCAATGCCTAAAGGTATAAGGACCAAGCATGGGAGGACCTGGCTGCAGAAACCAGCCCATCAGTGTGGCCGACTGCCTGTATCTATAAAAAAAGGATCTAAATAAGTACATTATGTCTCTTGAGTATATATATAGCCACAATTGGAATGTTATTCATGTCTGTGGACCTAGGGGTGGCCACCTCAATCCTGCCGTGTAGCGGCACACTGCCCACACTACTTTAGTGATGATCAGGGGTGAAGGTCGGGGCCATCGTATACCACACTACTAGTAGGGCTATGAGGGACAATGACAGCTCTGTGATATGTTCATGACATCCTGTAGCCAGGGGCGTAACTATAGAGGATGCAGGGGATGTGGTTGCACCCGGGCCCAGGAGCCTTTGGAGGCCCATAAGGCCTCTCTTCTCCATATAGGGAGCCCAGTACTAAGAGTAAAGCATTAAAATTTGGGGCCCTGTTACAGGTTTTGCATCGGGGCCTAGAAGCTTCAAGTTACGCCTCTGCCTGTAGCCACATGCGTTACCCCACTGATGCTTTGTAGATCCCACTGTCTTTTTTGACTTCGCCATTTAACAATGTCATGATCTGTCACCCTGCCTCCAAAGTGTTTACAGACCAAGAAACATCAATCCATTTTTTATTGGGGTGTGTTTGACATGTGATGACGTTGTGTATGTTTTTTTAAAATGTTTTTACAATTTTTTTTTCTATGCATGTTATTTGCAGACGACAAACTGAAGACAAAGTGGCGCAGTGGACAAGATGAACTTAAGAAGAAATATAGTAAGCAGTGGCTCCGGCATTAGGAGAAAAAAGTCATACTTGTACCTACAGCAGCTCATGTCCCGCGCCAGAACCATGAATCTGCGACAGTAAGTTAATAGGGATTTTTTTCTTTTTGCAAGTTACAAAACATAAGCTAAAAACTGTTTTTCCATTCACCACAGCACCTGTGACACCCTGGAGCCTGATGCAGAGGCAGGCGAAGGATTAGAGACAATGTGCTCACCCATGGAGCCACTAAATTGGTGGAAGACATCCCTGCATATTTGTCACCACTGTCCACAACTTCACCCAGTCCCCCCCGAGCTGCTAGAAACGACCATGCCGAAGAAAAAAATCATCTGCAGCTGCCATGCAGGTGGCTTTGGCAGCAGCAATGTCCCTAGCTGCAACACAACAAGTGTAAAATAAAATGCTGGACCTACTTGAGCCCCGGAACGCTGAGCATTGGTCTGACCCCTTTTCTCAGTCCCTTGCCAGAAACCTTCGGAAGATTGATGACAAATTTACCCTGCCAATTCAGGCTTACATACAAACTCTTGTTGAGACATGCATAAACCCCCGCTGTACCTTACAGCCTGTTTGTGGTGGTAGACCACTGACAGCAGAACATGCACCATTATTATGGGCCCAACTTTCATGAACTGGGCTCCAATTGCACAGCTTTGCAGAGGCATGCTATATTCAGACCACAAACCCCTAACATGGTGCAAACGGACCGGTACGGCCCATCACAAGGCCAAGCCACTGTCATGACTGACTGGTTAGGCCAGGCTCTTGGACACATTGGCGAGACCTGCTTGACAAACTTGTGAAGGAACTGTATCTGTTGGGTTTTGGGGGTGGGTTGTTGGTGGTACATGGTGGTGGGGTGTTAATGGTGGGGTTGTTTGTTTACTTTTGCAAAATTAATATATTACACGTTTTTCTAATTTTTGGTTGACATAAATGTTTAGTTTTGCAACACTGTATGGTTTCATTAATTGTTGGATTTAGAGGTTGCTTTCACATCTGCTGCAAGGAATGCCTTTTTCAGCTACATTATGGGAGCAGGAAAAGGGACCCCATTGCCGGATGGATAATCCTGGGTTTACATGGGATGAGTTGTCAAGTACATGCTGCTCGACAGCACGTCTTAGTAATACTCGCTCCTGTGCAAACCACAGCCAGGGTGTGCATTTGTGGGAACGCGTGATTCTGAACTATAATCATTCACTGTCATTGTGTGTAAACGGGCCGTATAATGCACCGCAAGAAAAACCAAGACACATTTTTAACACATTTATTTGGAAAAGCAAATTGCTTATGAGATATTAGTTAATATTTTGGCCATATTATGCAAAAAAGAAATATTCTTTCATGTATAAACAACTCTGGATATTTTGGCCAGAAAATGTAAGCTCGCAACCCACGTCAAGGGCCCTGAAAATAAACATAAAGCCAGTTTTTAAAAAAATGATGCGCTTTGGACAGTGCAGATCATCTGTCTCATCCAGTCAATCTGTCACGGGACTTTTCCCTCAGGGGACAGAAAGTAGGAGTAATCCACTGTAGTCTACCCTGTGGGGTCTGATCAACTGCACCAACCTGGGAAGATGCTGCATGCACCTGTATCTCACGCACGCTGTCATGCACAGTGTGGCTGTTTTTTTTCCTAAATTCCCCGCTCTGTCTCTTAGCAGGGTAGCGTATTAATATACAACCCATAGAGAACAACAGGGCTTAAACAGATGGGCGTGTATTTGTCACGCTATGTGGCCATGATATTCATGGCTGCATAACAGGCCAAAATAAAACTATTTATTTCAGTGGTTTCATTTTCACTATTGGGATTCTCACCCGTTAATAGTACGGGCAAGATAAGATAGGACTTGCCCCATCTTTCCCGCACACAGTAAAAACTGCGTGTTGCTCATTAGCTGAAGGAATGTAATAGATGGTTGAAGTCTCCAAGAACAAGCCCACAATGGGAGATGGAACAATGCCTCTACAGCGCCACCTGTTTACAGGCAGCATTCCTACAAGTCAATATCTGAACTTTTAACATGCCTCATAACAATGACTGGGAATATAAAGCAAAGGCAGATGCAATCCTCTTCAGACAGTTGTTTAAGACTTGATTGAAAGAGCTTTATTAAAGTCACTCATTACCGTATATACTCAAGTATTAGCCGGTCCGAGTTTAAGCCAAGTCAATAAGTTTTACCACAAAAAAATGGTAAAATATATCCTAGCTATACTTGAATATATAGTAAGTAAAATAAAAATGCAATGCTCACCTCCCAGCCGGCGTCTGTGTCCCCAGCGCGATGTTTCCCCTGGGGGTGCAGCAAGCTGCTTAAGAATTCTCCCCGCTGTCATCTCCCTGGCTCAGCTTTGAATTCCTCCACTGTCAGTGCTGTGTAAGTAAGCGCCGTGACTGGATCGAGGGCCAACCTATCACAGCTGGCGCTCAATAAACCCGGCCGGGCGGGAAAAATACCGACCAGGCCGGTGAATTACCGGCCGGGTGACAACCCTGCTTAGGACTTATTCAAATGAACATATTTGCATAGTCATTTCTGCACGTTAAAAAGTCGCACATCTAACATGACCAAGTGATGCCTGTACAGGTGAACGTATACACGCATACATTCATGTGAAGGAGCCCTTACCATGTGAATTAAAATCCCTGCCTGCTAAAAGAGCTGCTTCTGATTGGCTGAGGGCTCAGCCAGTCACTGGCAGCTCTCGGCCATTTAATGAATGACAGGCGAGAGCTGCCTGTGATTGGCTGAGCATCTCAGCCAATCAGAAGCATCTCTTTCAGCAGGAGGGGATTTTAATCCCCACCTGCTGAAAGAACTTCAGTGCATAGCTGGGGGCAGCGGAGACAGGATGCAGCGGAGCCCCAGCAGCTGAAGAAAGGTGAGTATGATTTTTTTTTTTTTTACACCAGTTTGGGTTGTATTTCAGGGAAGGGTTTATATTTAAAGCCCTTCCCTGAAAAATAATTAAGGGGTGCCGGCAGCTTGATCCTCTACCACAGCTGTCATCTGTAACAGGGGGCTGCTGTGGAATGTCACTATTACAACAGGGGTCACTGGGGGATGTCACCATTATTACAGATGTCACTATGTGATGTCACCATTACTACAGGGGGCCACTGTGGGATGTCACTATTAATGCTGGGGCCACGGTGAGATGTCACCATTACTACAGGGGGCCACTGTGGGATGTCACCATTACTACAGGGGGCCACTGTGGGATCTCACTATTAACGCTGGGGCCACGGTGGGATGTCACCATTACTACAGGAGGCCGCTGTGGGATGTCACCATTACTACAGGGGGCTGCCGTGGGATGTCACCTTTACTACAGGAGCTGCTGTGGGGTGTCACTATTAATGCTGGGGCCACTCTGTGGGGTGTCACAATTACTACTGGGGGCCACTGTGAGATGTCACTATTACCACTGGGGCCACTCTGTGGGATGCCACTATTAACGCTGGGGCCGCTCTGGGGGATGTAACACGCGCCTGCGTGCTGATTGTATGCGATGCAAGGTCAGTGATCAGTGCCTGCGTATACATTGTATACACTTTCATTACAATTCACAAGAAAAGTTGTATATGAATGGGATGTTTAAAAAATTGTCTTTGCATGTGACATTATATCTCCATGCTGCTCACAGATCAACGACACTTGATGTTTCAGTTGTCAAGAAAATTTTCAATTGTGTGCTACACAGAAATGTCAGTAGTGATGAGTGGTATTCACGACGCTGCTAGTGGCGCTGATCCCGCTGCACACTGTGACATCAGTGTGCAGCCGAGATCCTCCTCTCCCCTTCCCTAATGTCTCCTACTTGGTTCTGCAAGAGCAGGGAAAGAGGTGTCCGGCAGCATACTGACATCACAGTGTGCACTTGGGATCAGCGCCAGAAGCAGCGCCAAGCATAGGAGCAACGGCCCTTTGACGAGTTGGAGTGGGTAAGTATAGGGGTCTCAGGGGGGTCAGTATTACTAATGGGGCCGCTATGGGATGTCACAATTACTAGTGGGGCTGCTGTGGTATGTCACTATGACTACTGGGGCCGCTGTGGGATGTCACTATTACTACTGGGGCCCGCTGTGGGATGTCACTATTGTTACTAGGGGCTGCTGTGGGATGTCACTATGACTGCTGGGGCTGCTGTGGGATGTCATCATTACTACAGTGGGCTGCTGTGGGATGTTACTATTACTACAGGAGCTGCCATGGGGAGTCACTATTACTACTGGGGCTGCCGAGGGATGTCACTATTAGCGCTGGGACCACCGAGGGATGTCACTATTAGTGCTGCAGCTGCTGTGGGATGTCATTATTAGCACTGGGGCCGCCGTGGGATGTTACGATAGGCGCTAGAGCTGCGTGGGATGTCACTATTACTACTGGGGCCGTGTGTGATGTCACTATTACCACTGGTGCAACCATAGGGGTGTCACTGTTACTGCTGGGGTCACCGTTTTCGCTGGAGCCATCGTTATCACTGAGGCCGCCATGGTGGGTCACTGTTACTGCTAGGGCAGCCGTTGGAGAGGGTCACTGTTACTGCTTGGGCTGCCATGGGGGTCACTATTACCACTTGGGTATGTTTACACGTGGCAGAAATGCTGACACATTTTGCAGCATTTCCGCAACCAAAAAGCAGTCAAAATCTGCACGCTGTCTATTTTGAAACAGCCCTGCCCATTTTAAAACGATGGATTTAAAATCACCCGTTGTGATAAGCCCCGCCCCCTGACATGTTGACACTTTGTGATAAATAAGTGAGTTTTGGGTTGCAGTTTGGGCACTCGGTCTCTAAAAGGTTCACCAACACTGGCCTATACTAAGGATAGGCCATCAATAGTTTACAAGTGGACAACCCCTTTAATCAATGGGTCTTGAGTTGCTGATGCAGTTTTCCGTGCTCCTAAACCAACTACAGTACATAAACATTCACCTATGTGCATTGACCTATGTGATATTTAGTGGAGCAGTATGGATTTTGACAAGTGGTTAAGTTCCAGTGCTTGCAACACCTCTTAGCGTAGACAGGTCTTCCCTTACACACCGGGATTATTCCCTGGTCAATGGGTGGTCTAAGCATCTGAACCAACCCTTAATGAGCTGTGAAGTCGGTAACACTCTCTTAAGTCATCAGTGCTCTCCACACCGTTGATGTGGTGGGACAACTTCTGTTCCCAACGTTCATATTGCTGACTTCGTTAGAACTAATTTAGAAACTTAGGAAATAGGCAAACTCCATAAATTCAACATTTCCTAATGGTCCAGTTATCTTGGAAAACCTACTCACTATTGTCCCATTAACTGGTTTCAGAGTAGATCAGGGAGGCTGACAAGTTTTCCTAAGCTGCCGTGAAATGTTAGACCACACTGTATTCCTGACTTATTTCCTTATTTAGGATTCCCCGGAGCCCGTCCCAGGCAGTGCTGAATTCTTGTCATCTGGGCTCAATGCCAAGATCTTGTTTGCCAAAATAAGCTATCCGCCAATCTTCTCTTACATCCAAGCCAACCTGAATAGGTCTGCATTTATAGAAAAAGTGTGCATTGTAAAAGCTCGTAAATGGTTTGCATACCCAGCAGAAAGCAGTGATAGCTAATAAAAATGTAGCCCATCAAAAACGACTTTGCAAATGGATACTTTAAATGGGCAACATTATTATAATGACCCTTATTAGTGCAAAACCAGGCGCATGGTCTTGGAAAGAATAATCTGCGAGGTACACACCTGTTGGAGTAGACACCACTGCTCCCTTCATAAGTAATACAGTATGTTCATACTAGTGTATTATGGTCTTAAAGGGGTTTTCTGGGGAAAATACTATTGATGACCCGTCATCAATAGTTGATCGGCCAGGATCCACTGCTAGGACCGATCAGCTGATCAGGCACCTGCTGACAGTTGCGGTATAAACCGGGGTTGGAGTGGAAGCCGCTGCTTCAACGCCTGTATAGTACCCGGCTTGTAATTACAGGTGTGGCTCTCACTGAAATCAATGGCATACTGTTGCTGTCAGCAGGCGTCCAATCAGTTGATCAGTCGGGGTCCCGATCGGCGGATCCCGGCCGATCAACTAGTGATGACCTATACCGAAGATAGGTCATCGATAGTATTTTCCATGGAAAACCCCTTTAAGAGAGATAACATGTTAACTTTGTTATCAAGTACCCATGACATGTATAATAACCATAAATATTATTTTTGCAGTGATGATCTGATCAGAACCCCCGATACATTATGTAAGCCTCTTCTTAGAGATTACGTGGGTTCAAGGGTGTAACTATGAGGGGTGCAGAGGTAGCAGTTGACCCACACCTTGGTACCTGACAGACTCAAAAGGCCCCTTTGCCTCGTATGTAAGAAGACACCTTATAATGGCACATGGTAGGTGGGAAACTTGGTGTAGATTGTGCGTTGGAACCCAAGAGGTTTGTTCCACCTCTGCATGAGTCGTAGACTTGTTCCCACTTCTTCTCTAGTGACTGAAGTAAATGAATTAGTTTTTCTTGGAAACAAGCTACAGCGGTAAATCCATAGTTTTTTGTGGGAAAGTTAAGTGTTGGATACATTCTAAATAAACATAGAGCATAGAGGTACCTGCGTAGGATGCAATCTTTCTTACAAGAGTGGCCACTTACTGGCTAATCCAAGGCACTATTACACTCAGCACTCAATGAAAATATTAATGTTAACCCTCCCGATGTCTATCTTAGCAAATACTATTATTTTCCATAAATCTTAGATCTCTTTGCTGTGCCGTTCCTCTGTTATTCCTCCTAGAAATATACACTATCCTACCAAAAGAAACTGGACATCTAAGCCAGAATCAAAAGTAGTATTCATTTCCATATATTAATGCTTAGTAGAACTTCTTTGGCCATAATGATATTGGATACTCTCCGTTGCAGACTTTCTACTAACGTCTAATACACTTCAGCTGATATTTCCCTCCATTCATCCTGCAAATATCTGGTGAATTCTCTCAAAGAAGATGGACGCTGTTCATATTTCCTGACCTGATGCTTCAAGTGGTCCCAAAGATGTTCAGTAGGGTTTAGGTTGGGACTCTGTGCAGCCAGTCCAATTGTGGAACATGCATCTCCTCAAACCAACGTAAAACAGCACTGGATGTGTGACAAGACGCGTTGTCTGGTAGTATGGCCGACCATTCCCAGAGTACTACCACATTGTCGGCAGCACATTATTGTCTAGAGTGTCAGGGTCCACCTCCGTGTTCATGGTTCTTGCTACTACAACCAACGGACTGAGACCGTGCCACATAACACACTGCCAGACCATAACAGAACCTCCGTCATGCTTAACTGTTGGCACAACACACTCAGGCAAAAGGTGTTCCCCGGGCTCCTCCACATCCTTCATCTGCTTTGATAAAGTAGCATGATTTGCCACTCCGTAGAATGGTCTTCCATCGCTCGATGGTCCAAGGAGTATGCTCCTTCCACCATTGGAGACAGGTCATTGCATTGTGTTTCATGCCGGATAGCTTGTATACAGCAACATAACCTGTTTATCCAATAATGTGCAGTTCCAAACACAAACTATGTCTGCATCTTATGTAGCATGATTTAGGACACGTGACATCCATTCTACTAATGGGGGTGTCCAAATATTTATGGTAGGACAATTTATGACTAAATTGATACCTGGGTGTTACAAGTTGGGGTGTGCCCTTAAATATAATGGCATTGTCCAATCAGTGCTGACAGTATCAGATTGTGTAAGGATACACACCATTAGAGTGGTAACACCCAGTTGTCAAATTATTCATTGATTTCCAGGAAGAATAACAGAGAATGGCGCAATGCAGAGTTAAGAGAAAACTGCTAGTTCATCAAACATGCAAGTATTTGCTAAAACAGACATGCCAGAAGTTAGGACCGGTCCTGTTTAAGATTGCAGGACTTGGTAAGGGTGGTTTCACACCTGTATTGGGGATTCCACTTTCCTGCTCAATTTGGGGGAGCAGGAAAGGGGAATCTCCGTGGCTGAACGGTTCTGTCTCTGGATGGAACCGAACAGTGCTGGATGGACCTCATTGACTATAATGGGGTCCACCCGGCTGCCCTGCTTTTGGACAGAAGAAACTGCGCTTTTTCTTCTGGTGTTTTGAGCCAGATCTGTGATGGAACCTCCAGCTGGAGGCTCCAATGCGGATGTGAAACCGGCCTAACATAGGCAAAGCAATGTTCTCTAGATACAAACAATTGCGGCCAATTGCTACTTTCCCTAAATTCAGTATTGTGTGATTCTATAATGAATCGCTGTATTTTTTAGCCATCCGTATACCCTAATAATACACATAAAACGGTCATCGCGCGGACAAGCCCTTTAAATAGAAGAGCTAAAACACATGTGAATACACTGCATAACATAGTGGTAAAAGACGACCAAGTGAAATACAGAAATGTGGTTTGGTTCATGGAAAAACAATGTCGCAGTATGATGTTTACAGTCTTCGGCTGCCATATTTCTTGACAATAGGTCACCACCACAATCCCATTTTCTCCTGGGAACGTTGTCACATCAGTTTAGGTACTGACAGAATAACAATAACCTCTTATGCTCCGTATGTGGAGTACAGACATAACATGCCAAGGCTCGTCTGCTCTTTGCTTGAGGCAGTGACGAGGGATGTGAGCATGTTACTTTTTCCAGATGTACTGAAAATAAAAGTTCTGCAAATATTGTCCATGGAAAGAAGGGTTGCTGCGGACGCTTCATCCAGTGCATTTATAGAAGAGCTACAAGCGTGTGGACTTTGTAAAACTCCACCTTTGACCGAAAATGACCATATAGTCAACTCATATAAAATCTAGCATCTCTGTAATACATCCTCATTACCACTTCTTGTTGAAATTACGTGTTTTAGTTCATATTTTACTCTGTGTAGAAGAAAAAAAAAGTTAATACCTGGACTCCATCAACAAGGAGGTTAAAGGGAACCTGTCATGCAGATCTGGTTGTCTGATGTAGTGCAGAAGGAGCTCAGCAGATTGATAGGCTTAAGGGAAAAGGCTCAGTATAACTTGTATTTTAATCATTAGAACTTCTGCTCTGTCTGCTCAGTTAAACATCAGTTGCATGCGGACTGCGCTGTGGCTGTTACTGCAGCCCCTGGAGCCTTTGGTCTGCCTCCCTTGCCTGCTTCTCCCGCTGAGCCTATCCTGCAATACAGCACTGCTTACCAGGCTCAGACCGTGAGGAGGCTTACATCCTGGTTGATCCCCGCTACTATCCTACAGACGACAGTCTGTTCCAACATGCCTGTCCATATCGTGTGTGCCTGCTGCATGGACAGACAGGATGTTGTGTTATACTGAGTAAGGGCTCTGCCCTTATACCAAGGTCTGGTAACTCCTATAATTTTTTCTTTTTCCTGATTACCTGACAGTTTAGTGTCAACAGTCTGTTGGGAGACTTGTGCCCTAATTTTTCAGGATTAGAACCTAGCTCTGGTCTGTTTGTTCTCACCTCCCCTCACTTTGTATTATATCCTTTAAAATACAGTCTTACAATTACAAACAACCCTTTGAAGACAACTATAAGGTTGAAGTGGCCCTAGGTTGTCTCATGATCTGCTTTAGGACATGATCCAACCATGAGAAACTTCAGTTGGTTTCTGGACTTTGAGGTTATCTAAAATTATGAAAACTTCCAAGTGGAAGCACTCAGTGGTTTCCATAAGCATCACCCACTACAAGATATGCTTAACAATCACTACTTTAGTAATAGCTGTCATGTGACATCTTGTGATCACTAACGTGGTACTACATAATGAACATCACAATCTGCTCTCAAACAATGTGCTTTCTTCTCTTCCCAGAAGAAAGCAACATTCGGCAGACGTGGGTAAATGTGGTGACTTGAGTGACTTTGACCGTGGACAAATTGTTGGTTCCCGTAGATGTGGCCAATATTTCTGAGACAGTCACACTTGCTGGCTGTCCCCAAACAACCCGTATCAAGAGTGTACCAAGACTGGCTGAACCATGGACAGACATCTGACAGAAGACCACACAGTAGCAGGCTATGTGTGTTTGATCCTAAAAGCGAGCATGGGGTAGCACGTCTAGTATCTCAGCAACGACGGGCCACAGTGGACCAACTGACCCGGCAGAACAACAATGCTGAAGTTAGTCAAATTCGCACAATGACGGGGATGTGGCTTTGTGAGCAACATGAGCAGACGCATGAACCCGGAGCTCTGAACGGCCCAGCAGTATTCACCTGAATCTCACTTTCATCTAGCTCTCCAGCTACTGATTTATATCCTCGGTGTACTCTCCTTGCAGCGGGAATTCACTTGGGAGCTTTCTCAAGCTGTATGGCTGCACAGAACGTTGCAGCCTACCTGGTGCAATCACTGGCCTCTCCTGACTGCCCAGCGCAACTTTCATGTGGTCTGCTTCCCACCCGTCCCAGACGCTGTTTGGAGCCTGCAGGCAGCTGCTTCTCTCTTCCCACCGGCCTACCTTCGTTCCCACTTTTGCCATGATCCTCACCAGGGCTTCTGTCGCGATTCGAGCGCAGTCTGGTCTCCATGCGGCTGGCATCTTGTGAGTGTAGTGGTAGTTGCAGAAGGTCAGTACCCTACTGCCTAACCAGGTCCTACTGAAGGGCTCCTGGATCAGTTCCCCAAGTGTCACTTACACCCACAATCAGCTCCGGACATTGCAATTAGCAAGTTCCTGCATATAGCAGAGTTTTATTTTATCTGGTGTGTTGAAGTAATCCCTTAATTTAGGTGATACTCAAGGGGTATTGTAGCCTTATCAACCAGCTATGCCTAATTATTGTTACAATGCATTGTAGAAGAAAACAATGAGAAACACTCAAGTGATGTTTCCAAACTCTTCAGGTTTATAGTTCCAATGCAAGAGGTTATATAGTGTGGCATCCCCCCCAAAGTCAACAATTCAAAGTCTACAGCATGTGTGATACTTCTCTCTTAGTAAAACATTACAAAGGTTAATTATGACAAAGCTGCATGCTCAGCCTCTGAGATCCTGTTAGTAAAACTTTACCTACAATGCATGTATTTTGCACACACACTTCTTACTATCCACACGGCACAAATATTATGCACACGACACTACTGCATAAAATATAATTCAAAACTTTCACATTTTCAATTGATATCCAGTGCACTACTGCATAAAATATAATTCAATGCTTTCACAGGTGGAATATTATTTCTTTGGCTCCCATTGGAGATTTAACTGGAATCCTTAAGTATCCTCATGTCAAAGTCTACCTTTAACATTATGCTACTCACTTATGGATCTATAAGTAACCTGGGAACTTGTGCATTTATATTCTAATACATTTTATATCTAAGCCATTCTTCTCCTGTCATCTATTGCCACCTAGTGGGCAACTCAGGAACCGCTTCTTCTGCTAACAACACATAGCAGTTTCCACTTTCGTACTATTCTAGACATATCTATGAACCTCATATTTTGTCTGTCAACAAATGGACTACTGCTGCCACAGGACAGCCGCTGTGGCTCCTGCGGTTTTCTGCAATCTGGCTACTCACATCTATTCTGACCACATGGGACTTTTTTAGTGATGTTTACACCAAAAAGAAACTTCTCTGCTCTTAGCAAAACATATCTGATCAAGGTGATAAAAATGGCCACCTGCTGGCCTATTAAGACACGAGATTACACCCAATGGTGCTATGGTAGACAACCCCATACCGTTTAACCCCATACTGATTAACCAGGCGTTTACTTCTTACTATGTTGATTTGTATACCTCCAAGCTCATTTGCTTGTATGGGCAATTGGAAGCCTACCTTAGTGATATTCCTTTTTTGAACACGGTCCAAGAGTAGTGTGGACTATCTAGATGGAGCATTGAGTGTTCTTAAATGTGAACACTCTAACTGTTGGAAACGGACTATCGTATTTATTGACCGAGCTGAGGCCTTCTACTCGCTGGAGTGGAGATATTTGTGGGCGGTGATGGCGCGGTTCAGATTTGTGCCAATGTTTATCAAATGGGTGCAAAACCTATATGGCAGTGGTGTCAAACTAATTTTCACTGAGGGCCACGTGGCTGCCTTCAAGGGGACGATTGTAATCATATAGTAAGACTTGTTCACATGAGCGTATTTGCACAGCGTATTACGCTCACAGTTTTTATGCACGTGTAATACGCAGTGAATAGGACCTGTGTTTTTGTGTGCTCAAATATGCAGTGTACTTGCACATGTAAAAACAAGCTGGGGCGGCCAAAGATACAAGCAGAAGCAATTTTTGGTTGCACAAATACACAGTGTATTTGCACAACCAAAAATGCGCTTAAACCCATGTGAACAAGTTCTAATAGTGACTCTTATAGTGGCCCCAGTAGTAAGCGTCCCTTATATAGGTTGCCCCAGTAGTAACAGTGCCCCCCTCATAGTGGCTCTAGTAGTAATAGGGTTCGCCATTGTGACCTCAGAAGTAATAGGGTAATAGTAACCCTCATCGTGGCCCCAGTAGTAATAGTGCCCCCCCCCCCCCCCCCCATAGTGAGCCCAGTAGTAATAGACACCTCTCACAGTAGCTGCAGCAATAACAGAAGCCCCAGTAGTAATAGTGTCACCCATAGTGGCCGCAATAGTAAATGATCCCCATAGTGGCCCCAGTAGTATTTGCCACTGAGAGCCCCATATTAGTCCCAGTAGTAATACCGATAGCAGACCCTACTGATGTCTGGCCAGGCAGCATCCCTACAGGCTTTCCATTCATACAGGGGAGAGGTCAGTGAACACAAACTCTGCACTGCTGCCGCCAGACAGTAGCTGCAGGCGGGGGGAGTAGAATTCCTGTTAGCTGTGATGTATGGCTCGTGGGCCACATAAAATTAGACAGCTGGTGTGATTCGGCCTTATGTGTTATGTTCATGTGGACTAGTTCCGACAGGGAAAAAGGAAGATGACCAAGGACCTACCAGAGCAGGGACATCGCTCCAATAGGGGACAGCCCAGCGGTCTTTGGATCTGGGCCCTTGCTGCCCCTAGAAACCCATACACCCAGGCTAGGACGCATATACATGCCACCACCAACAGGGACAACTGGACAGGATAAGAAGACACACAAAGCCAAAATCACACCATACAGCAGCCAATACACAAACACTAGTAGCAGATGTTAATACTATAAATGCCAGGTATTTGTTGACATTTTGGCCAAAATATGGAAGCTAGCGGGCCATGTCACAGCACGTGGCAATACTGTTAGTCCCTGCACTAACCAGGACTCCAGCAACATAATCAAACAAAACCACAAGATACAAACCTTTCTTGCAGCCACCACACATAGAACCTGCCCACACCAGACAGAGAGAAAGAATGAGAACAGAGAAAGCTGGACACACCCAGGCTCACCACGGAGAAATGTGGCAAATCGTTGCATGCCCTCGATTTTATTCACGCGAGCGGAAAATCGCTATGATTTTCCGCTCGTGAGCAGTAGGCTGCGCTTTCCATAATTATACTATGGAAAGCGTGTCATGCGAGCTCTGTGTGCAATTTATCGTCGCGGATCTTGCAATGACTCCTCGCCCATGGCCTTCCAGCCTTATTTGGGTATACCGGTAACCAGGCAGATCTCTGCTTTCTATTACATCAGTCTTGCTCCTCTCTTGGATGGGGTTGTGGCGTTGGCTGCCCACTCGGTCTCACTCCCTCCTACTTTGGTAGTTCAGGTTAATTGATTAAAAATGAAATTACTGCCTAAATTTCTATATGTTTTTCACAATTCTCCAATTTGGGTTCCTAAGAAGTTTTTGTTGTGCCCTTTTATGCACATTTTATGGGGAGGTTCCTTTCCTAGACTGAAAGTAGAGACTCTCTGTCTTCTTGTGTACAGGAAGGGGAAGAGGAACTGGCCTTCCCTCATTTCTACTATTATTATTTAGCCAGCCATGCTGGTGTTTGCTAGCTGGTGACTAACCTCGAATGATTGGAGCGCTGGGTGGTTGGCCCATATCAGGGCTATTGTTGAGGGGCCCTACTTCTCCTACAATTGGCTTGCCTGCCCCAATGATGTTGACTCTTAAGGTGCGGTCCAGTGTCCTCCATCTGTCCATTAAAGAAAAGGCTACGTGGTTTCCAAATACCCCTCTATGATACAATCCGTGCTTGCCCCGACTGCAGCATTTTGTGGAATTGACACTCTGAAAACTCAACAGTGTTATCACTCCCTTGGATTTTGTGAGCGAGGGTACCTTTTGTACATTTTTACAGCTGCTATTGAACTTTATCATACTGGCAAATTCATATTTCAGTTACTACCAGCTGTGCCACGCTGTTACAATCCAGTTCCGTGGTCTGACCATCCCTCTCTCTGGCTCTCTTGGATGGCCTGGCCCAAATGTCTAACTTAATGAAGCTGCTATCTAGTTTTTACGTCCCTTTAACACGACCCTTTACCCCGTTTGCGCAAGAAAGCTCTGCAGAAATGGATGCTCGATATTCCAGATCTGGACTCTGAGGATAGTGGGAACATACTGGCTAGCTCTGGTCTGCCTGTTTGGACTGGTGAGTGATATCCCGCTAGTTGTGGCTACCTGTACCTTGTATAGGCTTTTGTGTTTTTATGCAAAAAACGGTAATTTTGCTAAACTGGAAATATTTCAGGCAGCGCACTTGAGCTGCCTGGATCTGGGTGGTCAACAGTGTGGTTTCCTCTATCAGCTCACTTAGTTAGCTTCGGGTTGACCGGTAAAGTTCAATAAAGTATGTGGACGTTGGACAGATTGTCCAGCAACGGTGGAGGAGATACCTGCTTAGTTGATTATTCTGTCCTAGTGTGTAGGAGATTCCACTTTGTAGATTCTTCTCCTTGCTAACCTTCTTAGTCGCGCTGAGTGAATTCTTCCCTATGTTTTCCGCCTATTTCTCCTGGATTCCCCGGTGGAGAGTTTTCCTTTCCCCCTAGTTTTACAAGTTTGCAACAAAAAGTAATGGAAATGGTTATGATTAATAAGAATTCACCATTTATTTGTGCAATTAATACATAGTTCTTTGGTGCTGCATACATTCTGAAGTGCTTTTTGTTTTCTTTACATTTCCTTGTAGCAATTACTTGTAGCCATGTACAATGGGTAAGGACATCACTGAATGGCTGTGATCGGTTAACGCAGTGCCAGGTTTCATTGGCTGACACCGCGCTGAGTTAGGCAATCAGAGCATTAGCTTGCTGGAGGCGTGGCATTCAAGCCCCGCATCCAGAAAGAAATGCTCTGTCGGCGTGGAGGAGGGAGCGACAGTCTGCAGCAGATCATCGCAGAACGCCACGGGAGGTGAGTATTGATTTTTTTTCTACAGGTAGTTAGTTTCCCCATTGAAATACATTGGAGCGCATTAATAGCGTTTCAATGCATTTCAATGGGGAAAAGTGCTTTGACATCCAAGTTTTTTGCCTTACAAGCTCCGTCTTGGAATGTATTAAACTCGTAAGTCAAGGCACCACTGTATTTGTATGCTCTGTGTTTCTCAATATACCTTCCTTAAAAATAAAAAAATCCACAATGAGCCTGTGACATACCTTGTGTCAACTGGGGTTGAATGGGGTGCACCTGATGACCCCACATCATCACCAACAACGCTTTGCAAGACATCAATGGACCTTGGACACCCAGCAGAAGGTCAACTGAAGTAATGAGTCCCTTTTCTTACTGAACCATAGGGATGGCTGGTTCCACATCTGGCGTTACCAGCATGAAGCTGTACCACATGGGTACACAGTTGGGTGCGGTATCATGGTCTGGGGAGTGTTTACCTGGCATGGCCAAGGACTGTTGGTCGTCGGACCACAATCTTAGAATGGTGAATACTAAAGGGACCTGTTGGCTGACCATCTGCACCGATATCTTCAGAAAGTCTTCCCCAAGCACAGTGCCACTTTTTAACATGGCAACGCTCCATGTCATTGAGCTCGGATCACTAAGGAGTGGTTAGAGGAACATGACAATGAATTCTCCACACCCCCTTGGCTCCTAAACTCACTGAACTGTAACCTAATTAAGCATATTTGGGATATGCTGGAAAGGGCTGGGAGTTCTGCCTCCACTTATCCACAAAATGTGCACCAACTGATGGAGCTGTTTCAGCGGGCATGGGTCGAGTATGAAGGATGTGGAATCTGTTCCCCAACATCAAAAAAAGGTGGACCAGCCTGTTATTAGTGTTCCTAATGCAGTGACTGTTCAGTATAAAACATCGGTGATGGTCATCGCCAACACTGGCCCATTCTCTTACGCCATGCTGGGGACAACCATCTTATTGTCTTGGGCATTCAGGACAGCAGTTTATTGAGTTCTTTTTCTACATGTGTTCCTGTAATTGCTTACTTATGAACATCAAGGCCTCCTGAGAAACAGCAGCAACATGCTGTGTCTGCAAACATTCAGGATCATGTTTTGAGAAGAGAGTGGATTTTTGTCCTGGGCAGTGAGGAAGGGATAAATCATTGTATTTTTGGTACATGTGTGTTTTCCTTTTG
Source organism: Eleutherodactylus coqui (assembly GCF_035609145.1). Classification (NCBI taxonomy): domain Eukaryota; kingdom Metazoa; phylum Chordata; class Amphibia; order Anura; family Eleutherodactylidae; genus Eleutherodactylus; species Eleutherodactylus coqui. The sequence goes on from NC_089849.1 coordinate 62,161,412, forward strand.
GAGCTCACTAAACCTCTACTCTGGGAAAGTGCATGACAAGTGATGAAATTTTCCAGAGCCTCGTCCAGGTGGCTTTTCAAGAAGTTCCATAACAAGATTTGAAGCAAAAACCGGATAAAACATTTGCGTATCTGTGATGCCACTAGAATGACTTTATACATGAATGGTCTGGTTTAAAAGCCAAAAGGCAACACTATCCGGTGTTACAGCAGCATCAGACCGTACAGAGTAGCTGCAAGATGCAGAAAGCAGATTTGTCACCCTCAAAGACTTGGGACTGTTTACTAACAGGGGAGCAAAAGTGTTTGGAGTATTATTAGCTTCACTGTTATTCCATATTAAACGAGCCGCCAGTTGGTTAATGGTTTCATTCTTCTTCCCTCCAACCTCTCCTGGTAATTGTTAGCGGAAGGTTATTTCGGGTACCAATTAACACTGCTGATCTCTCCATCAAATTGCAGGTTATGTTGAAGCGGTTGCCCCGGACCTTTATTATTGATGACCTATTCACAGGAAAGGTCATCAATAGTTAATCAGTAGGGGTCCACCACTTGAGACCCCTGCCGATCGGCTGATCGCCAGGCTGCCATCAGTGTGGACAGCGCTGGAGGCAGTTGGCGCCGTTCACACTGCAGTGCTACCGTTTGGTACTACAGGCACAGCTTCCACTGAATTCAGTGGGAAGTGTGCCTTTAGTACCAAACTGAGCCACTGCAATGCTGACAGCGCTATCTGCTTTCACCGCTCTCTGTACTGACAACGGGTACTGTGATCAGCTGATTGGGACCCTTACGATGAACTGTTGATGAGCTCACTTGGGGATAGTCTTCAATATTCAAAGTCCCAGACAACCCCTTTAGTAATTATGGAGGTTGAAGGAGGGAGTGGCTAGCAGATAGATTCAGCACCACTTATATGAAATTATCCCGAATTAGAAAAAAGGATCTGCTCTTCTTCCACAAACAGCGCCACGTCTGTCCATGGGCTGTATATGGTATTGCAGTTCAGCTCCAATCACTTTAAGAGGGAATGGACAGACATGGTGCTGTTTCTGCACACACAGCAGAGTTTTTTTGCTAGTCCTAGCCAAAACACTTGAAATCATATGTCACAGGATAGGTTCTCATTCCATTTTGGTTTTAAATCAGCAATTTATATGTAAAGTTATAATACGACTATGTGTGTGAGCCCTTTACTCAACTCACCCCACTCTTGCGACAACGAGTCCTGGTGGTGGATCTTGTCAACCGGATGCTTCCTCCTCTGAATCTGTCTTCTGGTGTGGACCTCCTTAATCTAGCTGTGGTTCTCTTACTCATAACTGGCAGCAGATGATGATATCACAGTGTAGTAACCCAAAGTTGGGTACTCCACCACTTTGTGTGTTGACTACAGTGTTAAAATTAGGTTTCAATGTGATGTATGCTAAGTGTGAAAAGTTATGATGATATTGTTCATATTTTTTACTGACTTATGTGTTTCGGTAATATTCTCCAGCCCCTGGTGTGTACAGGTCACCTAGCAATAGTCAGGGGAGTGTTTAGCCAGGTATAGAAGGCCTGTGATTAATAAAGCCCCCTAGATAGGTTGAGTTAATGACACTAAAAAAGGAGAGTGTGGGCGAAGCTAAATCAGTCTTCTAAGGGCAGAGCTAAGCTTGATCTTGAGAGAGGCCAGGAGGAACAAGGTTGAAAACCAGTGCAGTGGGAAGTGGAACATCAGAAGTGTGAGTAACCAAGGAAAAGTTGTTCTGAAGAGTTAGCAGTGGAGAGAGATAGAGAAGGAAAGGACTTTGGCCAGGAAAGACCTGCAGCAAGAAGCTAGCACAGACAAGCAAGTCAGAAGCAGTCCTTTCTTTGTAATCCCAGCCAGAGAAGTAAAGCTGTAGTGTAAAGTCAGGAGGTCAAGAAAGGGAAAGTCAACCCTCACCTCTCAAGTCTAATTTAAGTGTTTTCCTAATGTCAAGTTGTCTTCGTCTACCTCAAGTAAATGTAATGCAAGTTGTGTAACTGCTGCCAAAGTACAGAATTCTCTCTCCTTGCCAATAAAGCATTTTAACAGCTAACTCCTGCTTCATGGAATAACTTCCCACCATCTACACCATCTATAACATCTGCACTGAGGTACCACACTACACACCTCAAAGGCAAGGACTACTACCCCCATTTCTGTTTAGTTCTCCATATTTTGTATTTATTATTTTTGTTCGGAACGGGTCCCTACCAGCATATGGGCTGGCGTTGTTAAAAAACAACATCTTAACCTAACCAACTTCATGGTAAGTACACCCCTGGGTTATCACCTTCTTACCCTGCCAGACCCCGCGGGCAGCATGCAATAACAGCTGCCAAATTTATCACTGTGTAGCACCCATTCAGACCTCATTTCCACCTTTCAGGAGGAACAGTAGAGCCACTGTGACTACCATCCTAGTTTTCCCTGCTGCTTAGCCCATTTTAGGTCTGGTAAATGTAAACCAGAATCAGCCTGTCATGCCTTCCTTGCTTATTAAAGGGGTTGTCCTGGTGTGGTCTATTTTTGAAACATCGATGCAACTGTGTTAAAACAGTAAAAGCAGCTGTACTCACCCATCTGTTCCACCGGCAATCCAGCACTGCTGCTCCTGCAGTTCTCCCTGTCTTTCTTTATGAATGGTTACCACTTGACCACTGCAGCCAATTAGAGGCTGCAGCAGTCACATGCTTTTCTCCTGACATCATGGCTCTCTGCATCTGAGCTGTAATGCAGGAGAATGGCACATGAGTAGAGATGAGCGAGCATACTCGCCAAGGCTAACTACTCGAGCGAGTAGTGCCTTAGTCGAGTATCTGCCCGCTCGTGTCTAAAGATTCGGCTGCCGGCGCGGGTGACAGGTGAGTTGCGGCAGTGAGCAGGGAGGAGCGGGGGGGAAAGAGGGATCTCCCCTCTGTTTCTCCCAGCTCTCCCCCGCCGTTCCCCACCTGCCGCTGGCACCCAAATCTTTGGACACAAGCGGGCAGATACTCGACTAAGGCACTACTCGCTTGAGTAGTTAGCCTTAGCGAGTATACTCGCTCATCTCTACACATGAGCACTACAACCCTTGATTGGCTGCAGCGGTTAGGTGATAGCGTTCGTAAACAAAGACCAGGAGGACCACAGGAACTACAGTGCTGATCGTGGGTTGAACAAATGGATGAGTTAAGTTGCTTTTATTGTTTTAACACATTTGGAGCCATTGTGAAACAATCATCCATACATGGGCAACCCTTTTAAGTTACGAACCTTTGCCTTGGTCCTCCTGTTCTTGAGCATTGTGACTCTGATTTTGACCTTGCGTTGTTCCTAGATATCATGCTCCTGCCTCACTCTTGGGATTGTTGTCTGGTATCTATTATTCTACCCCTGGCCCTGACCCTTGGCTCTGTTCCTAACTATCCTCCTGTTCCTACAGCCACCAATCAACCTGGAAATCCGACCAAGAAAATACATACTGTTCCTCCTTGTGGTTGGTTAAGAGTGAAGAACAGGGAGATTCCTTGGAATCAGCAACCCAGTCTAGCCAGCACCATGCTGTTTATGGTGTAGAGAAGAGACATAACTGTTCAGCCAATGGATCGGATTGTTACATTGGGCCAAGAATGCAGCTTGTCTAAAATGATCTTAAAAGATAAAGTTTGCTAACATTCTTAGGGCCCAATGGAGGGACAGGCAAATTAGTGGATGACAGAACAATCACAAATGCTATATAGACTATTGCAGAACACATGATTACTACCATGGCCCTGACAACCTAGATAACTGCATTCTAACAAACCTTAGGTTTAATGTAACAGAGTCAGTTATCAAATTCTACTCTGATGTTGAATACCCTATGGATATAACGAATACATTAGTCTTGTCTTATTTGATTGGATGGCCCCATACTATTAAATTACTGGTACTCAAAAATGCTGAATATTGTAGTTTCTGTCTAGTTTCCATCCCATGCCAATACAGCGGTGTAGATTTGACTTTGCAGGACAGTACCAAGGTAAACATTTTGTTCCACTTTTTTAATCAGGACTTAAAACTTGATCTTCTTAAATGACCACTTGAATGATATCAGCATTCATTTGTATCACATTAAGAAGATCTGATGGGATTATTACATTCAGTTTCACAACAGACTGTAAAATGAGATATTTTTGATTGTAGTTTGTTATAGTGACATCTAGTGGCCAATATGAAAACCACAGTATTTCATATTTTTCCATTTTTAAAAATACTGTTTTTAATAACATGTCTCTGTCATGGCTCAGCAGGCAGGTCAGATTAGGACCAGGTTAATGTCACTGCCTCAGCCATGGCCCACATGATCCACACTTCGGTACATGCTCAGTGTCATTCCAGTGTTGGACGCTAATATGAGCACTTCTCTGCTGGTGTATGGCTGGGAGGTGTGTGTACCAGCTGTCCAATCAAAGCTATTCTGTACAGATTTATTCCTGCGCTTCCTTATCGAGGACTTCTAGTTTGAAGGTGTTTCTGGTCTAGTTGGCGGCTACTGTCAGAGAAATCTGTTTGGTGTGATGGATATTTGGGGAGTTGTAACATCTATCTCCTGATTTTTGCTATTCCTGCATTGTTATTTCGTCTCGTTCTCATCTGTGCTTATTATTAACCCATTAGTGACCAAGCCTGTTTGCGCTTTAATGACCAAGCCAAATTTTTGAAATCTGACATGTGTCACTTTAACATAGAATAACTCCAGAAAGGTTTTGCATATCCAAGTGATTCTGACATTGTTTTTTCGCCACATATTGTACTTCATTTAGGTGGGAAAAATAGACCGATAGAATTTGTGTATATTTATTCAAAGTGCCAAAATTGGGAACCTTTTATTACATTTTCAACTGCAATATCTCAAATATGTGTAAACGTACTGTACACATTTTTGATAATATATATATTTTCATCTGTTTACCTTATTCTGGAAGCACATTTGAGAAACTTTAGTTTTTTTAACCATTTAGGAGACGTACAAATTTAACATTAATTATTAACATTTTGTGGAACATTTTGTTTTCCTACACCAAACCAAAATTGCAAAGGCTCATAGGAGTCAGAATGATAGATACAACCATAAATGACCCAATTAAAAAATATACCCCTTAATGTATTCACTGAGGGGGGTCAGGAGTATTTTGACCTCATAGGTTTTTTTTCAGAAGTTATTGCAATTAAGAGGAGAAAAAATAAGATTTAATATTTTTGAAAATACTCATAAATCATTTTATGACAGTTTTTTTTTCTATAAATGCACATGAAAATGAGGACCTGCACCCCATATTGGATACCCCTGTTTGTCTTATGTTCAGAGACATACCCATTGTGGCCCTAGTCTTATGTTTGTATGCACAACGGGGCCCTAACCGAAAGGAGCAGCCGGTGGCTTCCAGAACAGACATTTTGTTTGAAGGTGATTTAGGCCCCATTGCCCTCTTGTAGAGCCCTTGAGCAGCCAAAACGATGGAGAACCCCCACAAATGACCCCATTTTGAAAACTAGACCCCTTATCTAATTCATATAGGGGTGTACTGCATATTTTGACCCCACAATTTTGGAATGAATCTAAGCAAAACAGAAGGAAAAAATTGCGATTTTCATTATTTGGCAATTGTGTCATTTTAAAAACATTTTCTTTTTGTGCAGCACACATAGGAATGAAGACTTGCACCCCAAAATGGAAGGCCCTGTTTGTCCTGTGTTCAGAAACATAGCCATTGTGGCCCTAATCTAGTTACAGGACACATGGCTAGGCCTATAATGGATGGAACACCCATTGGATTTCAGGGCACAACTGAATAAATTCCAGGCCCCATTGCCCACTTGTGCAGAAAAAATTTTTGACTCCCTAAAAATAACCCCCCCCCCCCATCCTTTTTGGCATTCCCTAAATCTTAGATAAAAGTAATAATGTATACTGTGTGGTATGTCCGAAGACAGGGGTAATTACGGAGGCTTGAGATAGGCAGATGGGACAATAACTCAGGGTATCTTTCCTCCTCTGTGCACTTTTTAGGGGGTATTTCTTGACCTCAGTGGCAGGGATGGGTTGTAAAGAGTGGCGCTCTGTGAGGCTTTGTAAGTTTCCGGAGGTGCGGCAGTCTCACACAGAAGGAGCTCAAGAAGCCGCTCCTGGAACTGCAGGAAGGCGAGCGTTCCCGTAATTACGTATTACAGGTAGCGATCTGAATAACGCCGGGCTCACACGACCGGATGTGGAAACAGATTGCAAAGGCCCGCAGCAGATCACAGCTGTGAGCCCGGCCGTGGCCCAGCGTATGGCCACGTAATTTACTGCGCATAACTATGTAATCACACAGGTGTTTTTTTTATATTTCCCGCACCGTCGCTTAGTGATGATGTAGGTACCTGCAGCCCATACACAATTTAGTTGCACATGGGCTGTGGGTATATCTGTGACCATAGAGCACAATGGGCTCTATGTTGCGGATATCCATGGTACAATAGAACATGCTGCCTTCCGTTTTCTGGAAGTGGATTATGTAATTCTGACCCGCTAATGTAAAATGTCCGGCGCATGCACAGAAGGTCGGGGAGCCCAGGAGATTTAAAATCTGCCGGTTCCCGGCTAGCATGAGTAGCCGAGAGCAGGGAGATGTCACCGGGAGCCGTGGTATGTGGTCCTCGGTCACATGATTGCTGTTATCCAATGGATAACGGCAATCATGTAAAGTAAAAAAAAATGTGAAAAAAGTTTTAAAAAGTTTACGTTTCATCTTCCCTCATGGATCATATCCATGAGGGGAGATGAAATTATGTACCTAAGGCCCAGGATTTATCCGTGGACCTTACCCCGGCTTTTGTGCACGCGCCTGTCACCAAAATGGCGGATGCATGCCTAAAAGCTGTGGATTGCCGCTGTAATTTAAAATCTCCCTGTCCCTGGCTACGAAACATAGCCGAGGGCCTGGAAAGTACACGGGGGGGGGGGGGGGGGCGCAGTATGCAGTCCCTTGTAATGTGATCACCGTTATCCAATCAATAACGACAATCATGTAAAAGTAAAATAAAGTTAAAGTTTCATCTCCTGTCACTGATCCAATCTATGAGGGGAGGTGAAATTACTTGCCTTAAGCCTCCGGTGATGTCCCCCTGATGGGATCATTATCTGCGGACCTTTCTCCAGCTTGCATGCGCCCGTCGGCAAAATGGCGAACACAAGCGCAAAAGCTGGGGAGGACCGGGACATTTAAAGTCTCCTTGCTCCTGGCTACTAAAAGGTAGCCGAGATCCTGGAGCAGTGACTGGTGGCTTCTGTGATTATTGCAGGACCTGCGTGAGATATCACTACTAGGAGGGGGATTCTGTGACACATATCCCCCTCCTCCAGAGTAAGTGTCTTTAAGATCCACAGGGTTCATTGGGTGAAATCTTGTCTATGAACTGTTCCACAGCGATCCTAGGAGCGCAGGATTTTTTATATCCTTTTCTTTTCTCCTATTCTATATACTGGGAAGAGATGCTCTGTTCAGAGGTCCCCCAGCATCCATGCAGCTCTCCCCTTAACAAGCGGATGCGAGGAGCATAGGATAAGGCTAAGTGAACATCAAGGACCACAGGTGAGGCACCTGGAGACAGGTGAGGCACCAGTTGGCCACACCAGGTGAGCACAGACCATTGTACCGAGAGGTGTGTTCCACACATTTTCTTCTATCCATATGTGAGTGATAACATGTCCTTGGCATTGAAGAACGCTGTCAGTGGCAGGGTGCACCTGATTCGGACACATGGTCCAGCAAGCATGGCCAGAGCATTATATATCCTTAACAGCACACTGGGTCAATGTCCTGCAGGGGGGGGCATTAAGTGGAAAGTAGTGGTTCACGTTTTCATTATTGAGCCTCGTATGCCGCAGAGTGTTAAGGCAGCAAAATGCAGTCCTAAGCTCTCGCTCAAAACCTGAAGGTTGCGGATTAAGTCCCCGCTTGATTCAAGGTTGACTCAGCTTTCCAATCTTCCGAGGTCGGTAAAATGAGTACCCAGCTTGCTGGGCGTAAAAGATGACTATGGAAGGTCATAAAAAACCACCTCACAAAAACGGTTTGCCAAGAAAATGTCACGATGTGACGTCACCCTAGGAGTCAGTCATGAATCGGTGCTTGCATCAGGGAACTTTACCTCATTATTGTCTGTCCTTTTCTCACCCCCCTCCCTCCTCCTACTTCTCTTCCTCGCAATAATTTTTTTTTTTAAAGGGCAAGAAACATCTGTAGCTCTACAGCTTTTCCTTGGAGGAGGTCCATGCTTGGCTGTTCTATCATTGTCCTTTGCAAACTTTATGACATTACTTTTAAAATATGCAGCACACCTGATATCTCCCTTGACACAATTTTTGATCTAGGAGACCCTATGTGGGCCTTCTTTTGTTTTCAGTGACACCCATGTGCTCTGATTGACCCCTACACCGCTGTACACTATTTTGACCAATTTGTGGGAGAAGCACAGTGTTCCCCAGATTTGTGGCTGTATTCCATGCCATTTGGGGAGGGGTGGGGGGGCTTTGGCTACATTAGGACCTTATTGAGGGCAAATTAGTGAACCCGATTTTCACTCTGCAGCATCCCGCAGGGTGACATGAGGGGCTGGGAGGGCAAGATGCTGGCTTGTCACAGCGGCACTTACCACACTCCCTCCCGGAGGGATGCATGCAGCCAAGGCCAGGGCAGCGCTGGGCCTCTTCCAGACACCCCTAGCATGGGGATACCCGATAAACAGTAGAACAGGTGCAGAGTTTGTCACGGGTGACGCCACTGTTCCCCCCGGCATGAACATCAGCGGGGAAATAAATGAGCCACACACAGGAGTATAGTAACTCAGGTCCCCAGGAACAGTCAGGGGCTGGAATAACTTTGCTTGAATAAACAGTCCAACGATACAAGGCAAAAATAAACAGTATTCCAAGCGTAGGTCAAATTGGATATATATATATATATATATATATATATATATATATATACAGACAAACTTGAAGATGAGTACCTCCACACAGCGATTACAGACTTCAGGATGCCTCTGTGTGTGACAATTGTAGACGCGTACCTCCACCCAGCGGTCCCAGACTTCAGGACGCTTGGGTGTTAACAATTGAGAAGAAGAGTACCTCTGCACTGGGCCTTGAGTAAGAAAACTTAAAACTGGTTCATGCTCTCTCTCTCCAGGGCTCACTCACTTCTCATGCTGATCCTTGCGCTTGGGAAATCTCTCCTCCTCTCCCATATTCAGTACATGAGGGCTGAAGGTGCCCCCACCTGCCTCTGTACTTTGCTCTTAGGTGGTACTAAAGATAGAGCTCTAGATGGAAAGCCTTGACTCTCTTTCCCGCTCTCAATCACTCACATTTATACCTTCTCTCACACCCCATGACAGGATATAAATTGATACATTTACAGATAGTCAGCTCACACTTTGCAGACATTTACCTCTCATTTGCTGCAGCTGTGCAACACACGTACCAGAATGACAAGACAGTTTTGCATAGAGCGTCTACATAAGACATACATGTATGACATTACGGAGGGGGCCAGGAAAGCATGTACCGGGCCACTACAACTCCCATTGACTTTAATGGGAGTCAGAATCAACCGCCCCGACACAAATAGATTATTGCACCAATCGCTCATCACTAATTCTGACAGTCAGCATCCATAATGACAGAATACATGGTGCTGCAAACGGAGTTTGTATTCTATTGATGGAGTCTGACCGGGATACTATTGTATAGCAATTTTAATAATAATATTAGAAAAATTCTGGAATTCCCCAATATAAAGTAGTTCTATACCGCATCTTCACCTGCAGCTCAGTTTACTGCAATAGCAAATTAAATGGGGATTTGGGATGCGGAATACATTATACAGGGGTCGAAGGGTCCTGTTGGAGAACCTGGTAACATTTGACAGGCAGCCGTAGCTGGAGGCACAGAAAGTGACATACGCTAATCATTTTGAGACTATTTGTAATAACTCGGCTTTTGACACAGGAAGCAAGGCCTTCTACCCAAAGAGACTATTGAATGGCATATTAAAAATGAACATGCTTGATGTCACCTGACATTTTATGAGCGGGGAATAGAAACGCGTTACACTCCGTGGAGCGGAGCACATCTGTAAGCATTTAACTTCTCTGGCTCTTTTCTTTGTGGTGTGGATGTGGTTAATTACCGAAGGATATTTTGCTGTTTTCTGCCAATGGATCTCAATGAGTGAACTATGGAGGATTTTTGCTAAAACTGTACCCCGAGTTGAACCGCTTCCAAAGACAATAGGGGTGTTAAGTAACGGAGTGATCGCTTCCGTTTGCACAGCGCTCGCCTCTTTCCTTAACAGCTGTGAAATGTCTGCCGTTTCAATGAAACATTACTTGATAGATGGAGGGGCTTTCTGCTGGACTGCAACTGTGAATTCTGTCAGCTTTAATCCCCCCTGAGATCACGCAGATGAGCTTGTTAGAAACTAATAATGAAAAATCCAATTGATTACACTCATAAAAATGACCAATAAATATGAAAGAGTGTTACGTCCCAGATTGAAGTCTGTGGGCTACTAATGTACGGATTTTATAGTCGGCGCATCATAAATAAACAGTTTGAAAAACTTTTTACCGAACTAATAAGATTCACTAGCAAGATCACCACCTAGTGGAAATAAATGGTACTGACATCTGGACACAGATGATAAGGCAGGACCATTTCTCCAAAACCTCTTGCCCTCTACCAGTCTACCTTACCCTATTCTCATATTATACATCGGAATGCCTAAAAATGAGCATCCAGATTCAGTAATGCAAAGTAAATCAGAGAAGATGGGCGTCAGGAGTACATTTACTAGTGTAGGGGCCCCTGGAGTGGTAGAGGGGCCAAGTCTATCAATGGGAGCCTGCTGGTGCCTAGGGAGCCGTGTATAGGGTACCAGCCTCCAAGCCATACTGGGAGTCGTGGGACAGGTCATAGGGGTGGCATATAGTAGAAGGAAGCCTCCGATAGGGTCATGGGTGTGACCTTAGAGGGCACTGCTAACCATGGGCAACAGAGAGGGGTGAGAATGAGCGAACAAAAAGAGGAGAGCGAAAATCATTGGTCAAAATCATTGATCTACAGGTAAAGCATTTAAATTGTGTGTACTATGTCCTACTACTATGCTCGAGAAAGGCGCATGGATGTCATGTGGGTTATAAGGCCTCCAACACCAGAGTGAACAAGGATTCTGCGTGCCAGCGGGTTGGGTCCCCTAGCAAGAACTCCCCCGTAGGCGCCAGGTAAGTCCTACTTCTTATATGTGCATGTAGAAACAGACTGCACTATTCTTTTTGTAGGTGCTGTCCCTAAACACATGCTAGTCAAGGTTCAGGGGTCCTGAATGCCACACCACCTGTGATGAGATTGCGAGGTGTTGTTTAGTTGCCATTGCAGCCCAGGGCCTTCTGAAGGCCCAAGAGCTGCCATGTATTGCTGCCTATTAAGATGTACCTGTGGCCAGTCCTAATAGAATACCTGCAGAAATACCATATATTGCAATACTGAAGTATTGAAGTATATGGTATACGCAATCAAAGCCCCCTGTAGGGACTAAAAAAGTAAACATGAATGAAAAATAAAGTGTTTTTTTTTATAAATAAAATATACTAAAAATTTAAAAAAATGTATACATAATTAAAAAACCCAAAACAAACATATTTGGTATTGCCACATTCTAATCTATCCTGACAGCAGCCCAGGGATCAGCTGATTAGTAGGGATTCTGAGTGGAGGACTCTGACTGATCAACTATCGATGAGCTGCCCTGAGGATTGATCATCAATAGTAAAAGCCCCAAAGGGACACTTTAAAGGGGTTGCACCAAAATATAAACTTGTCCCCTATCTACATGATAAGGGAAAAGTGTCTGGTTGTTGAGACCCCCAGGAATCACGACAACAGGGGTCTTGTGCCTCCTGTATAAATGGAGTGGCAGTCAATCGTGTGCGCTGCTTCTCCATTCATCTCTATGGGATTGCTAAAGAGAAGTAAGCTGCGGGGGATTGTACTATATCTTGGGACAACCCCTTCCAGAATGTAGGGGTGGATAGCTGATCCCCTCGGGTACTGCTCTCAGTACCGCTAGGAATCAGTGGACTTTGCCAGGGGCAGCCACACATTTGCGCTGAAGGAAAATGTATTATTAAAGAACAGCCATTCATATGAATTGCCGTCCTGTGATAACAGCTTAGAACACGGTCAGTTCTTCTTAAGTGGCTATTGGAAATAAGGAAGATAGAACAATGCCTCTGCAGCACCACCTATTGGATGGCAACATTCCTGCAAATCAATGTCTAACCCTTTACACAGGTCTATACAATAATTACTGGGAAATGAAAACCAAGCCAGAATCCATACACAGACAGCTGTTTTGGGCTGTTTGCCCCTCATCAGTGTGCAGTAATCTCCATTTTGGGTAACAGACAGGGGGTCCTGAATGGATTCAGTTTCCCAATAGAACTTATGAACTGGGCATACCATTTTGGTACAATCCCTTTAAGTGGTAATATTATTTAAAGAGTCTGTGCTAAGTTATAAACCTATCCACAGGATAATTGGTGGGGGTTAAACTGCTAGGAATGCCACGATCCTGAGAATAGAGGTCTGGTTGGTCCCCGAGTGAACGGAGCGAAGGTCACACTCCATTCACTTCAATGACAGCACTGGAGATTACGGAGTTCCAGCACTTCAGTAATCTCCGGCGCTGTCACTGAAGTGAATGAAGCTGCGGCGCACCTTCACGACCTCTGCTCCGTTCACTCGACAACTAACTGGACCCCCGTTCTCAGGATCGGTGGGGGTCACAGCAGTTGGATCCCTACTGCTTGTAAAGTTATTCCCTGTCCACTTTAGAACTTTGCACAACCCCTTAAGGCCTCTTTCACTTAGCCAATAGCGATTTCCCGGCAAAAGAGTGCTACAAAATTGTGCAATTTTGTAGCGCTCTTTTGCCAGGATTTTTGGGGGGAGGTGGGTAAGCTTGAAATATAAGCCTTACCCCAAAAATAAGCTCTAGCTACATTTAAAAAAAAAAAACTGAGAACAATACATTACCTAACAGGCGCTGTCCGCTCCGCGGCTCATCTCCGGTGTGTTTTTTCAGGAGCGGAGTCGTACAGATAACTCAGCCTGTAGGCCTGGTGTCATCCTGTGTCCCAGAGTGTGTCTGTCCAGGAGCAGAGTCATACAGATAACTAGGACTGTAGGCCCGGTGTCATCCTATGTCCCAGAGTGAGTGTGTCCAGGAGCGGAGTTATATAGATAACTAGGACTGTAGGCCCGGTGTCATCCTGTGTCCCGGACTGTGTGTGTCCAGGAGCGGAGTCATACAGATAATTAAGACTGTAGGCCTGGTGTCATCCTGTGTTCTCCTCCCTGACCTTTTCTGAACTGTTCTTCCTACACTGGTGTGTGAAGTTTCAAGTGAGAAGTAAAAGTTTCCAGTGACTGCCCATCGTCAGTGATTGAGGTTTCCAAATCTCACTGTGTGGGGACTCTCTTATTTGCCCATCGGACATCCCACAGACTGAAGGAACAGTGGTGTCACAAGTGACAGCTCTTCAAGTCCACTACACCATTTATACAGGTAACCGCTGTCCCAGTGTTGCCTGGAGGAGGCCTAGCAGTGCGTTGGCTGTGGCTATACGCTTCCCTCTCGGGAGGAGTTTGGTAGAGCCACCGTGACAAGTGTCATCTCTACCCCCGCCATCTCCTCAGTGTTGTACACTTCTTTTTTTGCCATTATGAACAGGATAAAACACCTCTGTGCCGCATCTACGTGGTTGCATTTTTCTGGCGTGTCAAGAGAGAATTCTAATTTTTGAGTTTACTATTGTGCAAGTATCCGCCATATTTTTTTCCAATGCCCAAGAGGGCTCGAACGAGTCAGGACTGAGTCTCATGTCAAAATCAAGAATCAAACAAGAAAATTCCTCTCCAACTGCAGTGGCAAAAATGTGTTATGCCATGATAGATGGCATAACACATACTGGATAAAGACTGCGTGGTGCAATTGAAATGTTGTCAGCTTATGTGCACTCAATAAAGATGAAGCACTTCTAGTATGTGAGTACTGTGCCTTTGGTACCCCTGATGCCCCTTTGGTACCCTTTGGTACTGTGGAGAAGCCGTTGGACCACTCAACACACAATGCTTCTAGCCAGTCCTGCAAGAAGATGTTTCACCCACGTCGAGATCTCAGGCTGCGCCCAGTGCAAGGAGCACCCATGGGATTTCCTCCACGACAACCCCAATACTACTGGGGAGAGGATCCACAACTACTGCCACTGCTGACAAGGGACTGACTGACCTCCCCTCTATCAGAGGAGTACCTGGAGGAGCATTTGAAGGAATCAGGAGCCGGCGCAGCTGCAGGGCCTGCTCGCCTAATGTACACGTTTAAAGAGCCGGAGGCAGTTGTACAAGCAGATCATCCTGTCTCCCGGATTTGCTGAAGCAGTTCGTATGTGAGTACGGGGACCAGAACATTGCCTTTTACTTCATGGGAGCCCCACAGTTCTTGGTGTTGAGACCTAGAAATTGTTTCTAGTACTAATGGTCATGGACTCTTTTCGTAAGACATTCCTTCCATTTCTGGTTATTAAGCCCCTTAATTCAAGGATTGTAAAGTTTACAGTTTCCCTATACATAGTCTAATTATGCCAATTGTCTATGCCGTGTATTATGCTGCCATGTATGGAAGTGTTATTATAGCGTTAAAGTTTAAGCTTTTGCGCAGAAGGAGAAACAAAGCAGTAGGTAAGTAAAGTAATTTTTCATATGCTAAAAGCTTCTGTTTGAATGTGACCGTGTGAATGGTCAATGTGTATGTATGGGGGTTTTGTTCCCCACTGTGCGTCTCTTGTACCAGTGTCTGTCCACCGTCCTAGCTGTCTCAGTAGGCGGGGCATCCCTTTCACCTCATCCTCTAGTCCCAGATAGGGGGGTATTGAGTTAAGCTACCACTCGTCACGGTGTTTACTGTGAGAGAAAGTGATGGTTATTCCACTTGTCTCTTGTTTTTTCTGCCAGTCGCCCTTCTCTATTCTTCAGTACTGCATCAGTGTTGTATTCTCTTTTCTGAGGAAGGTATGTTCATTCCACTTGCTCATATTCTTTGTCTTTGGGGAGAAGAGTCATGCATGTGCCCCATAGCTATGCTAGTGTATCTTGAATTCAGTTCAGCCTAGCAGAAATTCTCTTCTGGTTTAGGCCAAACCATTTCATACACGCTGTCATAATAAAATGCCTTACTAAGAAAGTAACATTCTAAAGGTGGTCTCAGAACACTAGGATGGGTTACATTTCTGTATAAATAACTTGAGGGTAGGAGCTGTGTTTATAGGTTTCGCCTTGCACACTCCGAGACTGCGCAGTGTTCCTGGAGGTGAACCGGATTAGTACACTGAGATATCCTTACTCCGGATATTACACTGTGTTTTAGAGGCACCGGGTCGGCTTATTTGAACTAGGGGGAAACTGTAGAGGCCCGAAGGTCATATATCTGGTCTCTCCATAATTGTCATACATGTCATGCCTTCAGTGTGGATGCACTGTGCAAATTGTCTTATCTTTAGTTATGTGCATTGCACAGCTGCAGCCTGTAAGAGGTTAATGTCTGGGATATGTCTGGAAATTGTAACCAATTGTCATGTCACGTGGGTATGTAGGGTATAAATATGAGTGCAGTGCATGCAAAAATGGTTCTTCAATGGTAGAGTGTGGAGGGAGAGTGCTGGCCACATGGGGGTACCATCAACCCTCGTGTGGTAAAGAATGTTCCAACCCCAGGACCCATACCTTGAGTGAGAGTGAAAGAAGGAGACCGCCGTGCAGTGTTAACCTCTTAACGACCGGGCCATAGTCTTATTACGTCCTGCCCAAGTGGGCTTTATTCTCTGAGGACGTAAAAACATGCATCCGTGGGCTATGGACGTGACAGCTCCATGCTGTCGGTGCCCGCAGGTAGGCGACAGCATGGAGCTGTCATCCCGGGCTGCGGGCCCCCCCCCCCCCCGGCATTGCGATCGGTGCTATCCAATGGATAGCGCCGATCGCAATAAAGTAAATAAAAGTGCTTAAAAAGTTAAAATTTCAGCTGCCCTGATGGATCGGATCCACCAGGGCAGCTGAAAATACTCACCCGCCTTCTCAGCGCTGCCCACTGAAGATCTGGTCCTCCCGGACCCGTCGCCGCTCTTCTGCGCATGCGCGCCAGACGATGACGTCACGCGCATGCGCAGAAGCCCGGGAGCCCCCGGCAAATTCAAAATCTCCTGGCTCCCGGCTCCTGAAGGTAGCCGGAAACCAGGAGGTGTTACCGGGGACCGCGGTGAGCGGTCCCCGGCCCCGTGAAAAGTTCCAAAAAGTAAAACAAAAGTGCTAATTTCACCTCCCCTCATTGATCGGATCCATGAGGGGAGGTGAAAATACTTACCTCAAGTCCGCCGATGTCCCCGGTGTTCCGGGACCCGAAGTCCCCCTCTGCGCATGCGCTCCCGATGATTGACATCGGGCGCGTGCACAGAGGGGCTCGAGCCCCGGGAAATTCAAAATCCCTCTGCTCCTGGCTGCCATGTGTAGCCAGGAGCAGAGAGATTATACCGGGGACATGATCACTGTCATCCAATGGATGACAGTGATCATGCAAAGTTAAAAAAAAGTGTAAAAAAGTTAAAAAAAAAAAAGTTAAAAACAGTTTTAAAAAGTTTTGAAAAAGTTTAAAAAGGGTACGTTTCATCTCCTCTCACGGATCATATCCGTGAGGGAGGATGAAAGTACGTACATAAGGCCCCCAGATTTATCCGCGGACCTTACCCCAGCTTCTGCGCACACACCCGTCGCCAAAATGGCGGACGCATGCGCAAAAGCTGTGGATTGCCAGGTTAATTGAAATTCTCCCTGCTCCTGGCTACAAAACTGAGCCAAGAGCCTGGAGATTTCACGGTGGGCCGCGGTGAGCGGTTCCTGATCACGTGTTCTCCGTTATACAATGGATAATGGCGATCACGTAAAAGTTTTTTTTAAAAATTGAAGTTTCATTTCCCCTCACCGATGCGATCGGTGAGAGGAGATGAAACTTTTTACCAGAGGCCTCCGTATTTGCACCCCGACGCGATCCTCATCCGTGAACTTACCCGGATTCTGCACATGCGACCGCCGGCAAAACACCGGACACATGCGCAAGAGTCGGGGAGCCCAGGAAACTTAAAATCACCTTGCTCTCGGCAACCAACGGTAGCCGAGAGCCTGGAGCAGTGACGGGTGGCCTCGTGTGGTCCACGGTCACGTGATAAAAAGGTAGAGATCTACCTTAGGCCGGTCTCACATGACCGGATAGGAATTACGGATTCTGCATGCGTCTAATATGCGGTATTATGCAGATCAATCGCATTGGATTACACAATTCCATTCACATTACCGGGTTGGAATTGCGTAATCCACTCGCAGAAAAGAGAACGCAGCAGGTTCTATTTTACCGCGGATATCCGCAACATAGAGCCCATTGTGCTCCATGGTCATGGATATACCCGCAGCCCATACGCTACTACATTGTATACGGGCTGCGGGTACCCGGGTCATCGCTAAGCGACGGTGCAGGAAATACAAACAAAAAAAAGGTGTACTGCGCATGACCGCCTGTGTGAGTAGGCAGTTATGCGCAGTACATTACGCGGCCGTACGCAGGGTCACAGCCGGGCTCACAGATGGGATCCGCTGCGGGCCTCCGCAAGCAGATTCTGCCTATGGCTGCGTGAGCCCGGCGTTATTCAGACCGCTACCTGTAATACGTATTTTACAAGAAGCCCCAGGAACGCTCGCCTTCCTGCAGTTCCAGGAGCAGCTTGTTGAGCGCCTTCTGTGTGAGACCGCCGCACCTCAGCAAGCTTACGGAGACTCACGGAACGCCACTTTTTACATCCCATACCCGCCACTGAGGTCAAGAAATACCCCCCAAAAAGGGGAGGGGGGATACCCGGTTTTATTGCCCCATGTGCCCATTCCAACCAGCCTCCGTAATTACCCTTGTCTTCGGAAATACTACACAGTTCACATTATTACTTTTATCTAAGATTTGCAAACGCCAAAAAGGGCGCGGGGTGTGTGTGGGCGGGGGGGGGGGGGGGGGGGGGGGAGTTTTTAGGGAGTCAATTTTTATTCCATACAAATAAACAATGGGGCCTGGAATGTATTCAGTTGTGCCCTGAAATCCAACGGGTGTTCCCTCCATTACAGGCCTTGCCATGTTTCCTGTAAGTAGATTAGGGCCACAATGGGTATGTTTCTGAACACGGGACAAACGGGGGTATCCATTTTGGGGTGAAAGTCTTCATTCCTATGTACACTGTACAAAAAAACTGTTCTTAAATTTAAAAAATTGCCAAAAAATGAAAATCGTAACTTTTTCCTTCTGCTTTGCTTAGATTCATTCAAATACTGTGGGGTCAAAATACGCAGTACACCCCTAGATGAATTTGTTAAGGGGTCTAGTTCTCAAAATGGGGTCATTTGAGGGGGTTCCTTATTGTTTTGGCCGCTCAATGGCTCTACAAGTGGGCAATGGGGCCTGGAATTTATTCAGTTGTACCCTGAAATCCAACGGGTATTCCTTTCATTGTAGGCCTAGCCATGTGTCCTGTAAGTCTCTTAGAGCCACAATGGGTATGTTTCTGAACACGGGACAAACAGGGGTATCCAATTTGGGGTGAAAGTCTTCATTTATATGAGTGCTGTACAAAAAAAACTGTTTTTAAATTGACGCAATAGCCCAAAAAATGAAAATCGTAATTTCTTCTTACTGCTTCACTCAGATCTATTCAAAAATTGTAGGGTTAAAATACACAGTACACCCCTAGATAAATTTGTTACGGGGTCTAGTTTTCAAAATGGGGTCATTTATGTTCTCTATGGTTTTGGCGCTCAAGAACTCTACAAGTGGGCAATGGGGCCTAAAAGGACTTCAAGCAAAATCTGTTCTGAAAGCCACCGATTACTCCTTTAATTTTGGGCCCCATTGTGCATGCGGACATATTAGGGCCACAATGGGTATGTCTCTGAACACGGGACAAACAGGGGTATCCATTTTTGGGTGCAAGTCTTCATTCAAGTGTGTGCTGTACAAAAAAAGCTGTTTTTAAAATGACAGAATTGCCAAAAAACGAAAATCACAATTTTTTCCTTTTGCTTGGCTTGAATTCATTCAAAAATCGTGGGGTCAAAATCCGCAGTACACCCCTAGAGAAATTCTTTAAGGAGTCTAGTTTTCAAAATGGGGTCATTTGTGGGGGTTCTCTATGGTTTTGGGCGCTCAAGAACTCTACATGTGTGCTATGGGGCCAAAAAGGACTTCAAGCAAAATTTTCTCTTTTGAAAGACACTGACTACTCCTTTCATTTTGGGCCCCGTTGTGGACTCAGATATAACATTAGGGCCACAATGGGTATATTTCTGAACACGGGAGAAACAAGGGTATCTATTTTGTAGTGTAAATCCTCATTTTCATGTAAACTATAGGAAAAAAATATCTCTTTAAAATGATAGATTTGCAAAAATATGAAATTTTACTTTTTCTCCTCTAAATTGAATTAATTCCTGAAAAAAAAACGTGGAGTCAAAATACTCATGACACCCCTCAGTAAATACACTAAGGGGTGTAGTTTTTAAAATGGGGTCATTTGTGGGGGTATCTATTATTCTGACACTCATGAGCCTTTCCAATCTTGGCTTGGTGTAGGAAAACAAAGTGTTCCTCAAAATGCTAAAAAGTAATGTTAAATTTGTACGTCTCCTAAATGGTTAAAAAAAAAAAAGTTTTTCTAATGTGCGCCCAAAATAAAGTAAACGGGTGGAAATATAAATCTTAGCAAAAATTTCTATATTATGTTTGCACATATTTAAGATATTGCAGTTGGAAATGTGAAAAAATAATAATTTTTTCAAAATTTTCCCAATTTTGGCGCTTTTAATAAATAAGCACAAATTCTATCGGTCTATTTTTTCCGCCTAAATGAAGCACAACATGTGGCGAGAAAACAAGGTCAGAATCGCTTGGATATGCAAAACCTTTCTGGTGTTTTTCCATGTTCAAGTGACACATGTCAGATTTGCAAAATTTGGCCTGGTCATTAAGGCACAAACAGGCTTGGTCACTAAGGGGTTAAAGCAGCCCCCTGCAAGTGAGTGTCAGTGTGTGTGTGTGTATCCAGAAGCAGAGTCGTACAGATAATTAAGTCTGTGGGCCCAGTGTCATCTTGTGTTCTCCTCCCTGACCCCCCTAGAATGCTGGCTGCTTTTTACAGCAGCAAACCCGCCCGCAACAGCTTCGATAAGCCACGCCGCTCATCTGAGCTGTTAACCCTTTAAATGCCACAGTCAATTCGGACAGCAACATTTAAAATGCCCCGATCAAAGTTTGGGGGGTCCCCCACTGCCACCCACGGGGGGGGGGGGGGGGGGGGGGGATGTGTAGTTTCCATGGCAAGCGGGGGCCTTGGCTGCCATTGCAGATTGCCTACCATGCCTGTGGCGTGGCTTGATACGTTGCCTGTCAGATTGCGGTATGATGTAATGCAAAGAAAATAAACAGCACCAGAATTGCGCTCTTTTAGTCACCCCATCCCAAAGAAAAAAAGGAATAAAGAGCGATCAAAAAGTCGTATGCTCTCCAAAATAATACCGATAGAAACTACAGGACGTCCCGCGAAAAACGAGCCTCTGCACAACCATGTGGAGGGAAACATAAAATAGTTATGGCGGTCAGAAAAGAAAAAATAAGTATCATTGGAAAAAAATAGGCAGTACAGCAAAAAAAACCCTCTATAAGTTTGGTATTGCAGTAATCGTACGAACCCATAGAATACAGTTATCAGGTCATTTTGGTTGCAGTTCGTGCGCCGTAGAAAGATGGCGGAATTTCGTTTTTTTCCATTTCACACCACTTCTAAAACTTTTTCGGGACGCTATATGTTACATTATATAGCAGCATCAAAAAATACAAGTTGTCACTCAAGCCCTCATACAGCGACGGCGATGGATAAATAAAGGATTAACGATTTTTTAAAAGGGGGTATGAAAAAGAGAAAATGCCCCCCAAAAAGGGCCTTAAGGGGTTAAACACCGATCCTTCAGTCGTTCTCATTCACTTATACAGCGAACTGAACCATCCTGTAAAAAAAATAACATTTATCTTTGTGTTTAAACCGAACGCTGCGCAAACTGTGACATCGTTAGCTGAGGCGAAGGGCTGCAACACTCAGAGGGATACACTGCTACATGCTAACAAGCCAGATACATGCTCTTCAGAACCACAGCTGGGGCTGCCACTAGAGGGAGCTGCAGCTCACGTCCTGGAAGCTGTAGAGAATCAGCCAACCCAAACAACCAATCAGGTTGTGAATCGAGCAGAAGTGTTGTGGACTATAGATATATGCAAAGCGGGCGCCTCACTGTGGGCGGAAGTGACGTAAGTAAGGAAGGTGAAGCGGTGTCGGCCATATTTTGTGTGGCGGAAATGCTAACGGAGTGACGCTGCGTGTGACGTAACCGGAAGTGCTCGGTACGGCGTCATGTATGGCCGGTGCGGTGTGTTGTGAAGGGGGGATTCACTAGAGAGGTCCGGGTGAGTACTGCGGGGTGTCGGGCTATAGCTGTGTGGGAGAGCGGGGCTGTATGTGTTACGTTCTGTGGACAGCCCCGGCCATGGTGGAGCACTAGCCCCCACATCTGGCTTCTCTGTTGATCGGTGGGCTATCGCTGCTGATCCTGGGATCGGGCGATCCGTGTCTCCACCGTGGGGTCCCTTCCCCCCCGTAGTGATGTCACACTGGCGTAGTAGCTGAGAATGTGCAATCCGTGCGCCATTCATTTCCTCGCTACATCGAACATGAATGGAGCGTCAGCTCACCTGGCCGGCCAGCGCTTCATCCGGGGGTGCAGTGTGGAGGACATGGAGCCCCCCTGAGATCAGCGGTGAGACCCCACCAATCGGCCACTTCCCTCCATCCTGTGACCTGCGTATGGTGCCGACGTGTGCCGTAGCGCAGTACATCACTCACACTGTTCTGGGTTCTAACTGCGGAATCCACGACTGCCGTCCGTGCGGAGGATCTGCGGGGTCATTTAGGCTGGGTTCACATGGGGCGGATTTGCCGCGTCAAATCCGCCCGCGGCCGCTAATCTCGGGATTAGCCAGCCATGTGGACGAGGTTTCTCAGAAATCTCATCCACACGGGACGGCCAATGCGCTGCGGTAAGTACGGCTGAAACCGTGGCCGCAGCCGCGGTTTCAGAATATGCAGCATGTCTGTTTATCCTTTCTTTCCGCCACGCTCTCCTCTATGGGAGCGCCGGCCGCGGCGGAAAAGCGAGCGGCCGGGCCGCTTCAAAGCCGCCGAGGATTTTTCTGCGGCGGTTCTCCCGTCGGAAATCTCGCGGTTTCTGCTGTGGTCAAACCACAGGATTTCCGACAGGAATACGCCCCGTGTGACCCCAGCCTTAAAGGCACACAGTGGGTTTTTTTTCGCGCTCGCGTATGCAAATTCTATATTCCGCAGGTGGCAGAAAAATCGCAGCATGATCTATTTTGCCGCAGACTCCACACGGATGGCCCCATTGAAGTCAGTGGAGGTGTCCGACCCGCAGCCCATCCATAATTAACATTGTATACGGGCAGCGGGCACCCGTGTCATCGTTGGGCGACTGCGCAGGACATGCATACAATGGAAAAACGAAAAACTGATAGTGCATGACAGACGGCGAGCCGCCACCACCGTCCGCAATGCAGGAATCCGACCCGCTGGTGTGCAGCCGGCCTTCCTGTCCCCGTGGGGCCGCACTCGCACTTCACCTATTAGCATGGCTTTGGAGTGTGGGAGGAAAGCCGTACAAACTCCCTGTGGATGTTGTCCTTGGTGGGACTTGAACCCCGGCCCCCGGCGTTGCTGATTACTGGGGGGTTAGCTTGTAGTTCTGCTACAATGACTTTTACCCATTTAAAAAATATAGTTTTCCATCAGTGGGTTTTGCACGCCGTTCCTGTATACTTACCCGGCGGTGGAGCCGGGCCGGCGGGATTCTTGTGAGATGAGCTGACTGTTTCATTGGTACCGTTCTGGGGTTTGTATAAGTTTTTGCTCACTTTTAGAATGTTCCACAGGACCAGCGATCGCCCGAGTAATCGTGATCAAAAGAGCAATTAGGGGTGACTGTCATCTGGTGTACACGGGACCCAACGGGGCGAGTAAGAACCGCTTGCTGTTCAGCTCACCTAAAAACCAAGTGACTGTCGGCCGTGTAAACAGGCAGTCGTCCGTCTATGACCCACTGCCTGATCACTGTGGTTGGGGGTGGCAGGAAGGGATCTCCGCTCACTCCGCCTCCATTCACGGAATGATTATCGCTCTTGCATGAAAGCCCAGTAGGGATAATGGCTGGACGGCAGTCGGGCACTGTGGTGCCACCAGTCGCCTCGTGTTAAAGGACCGTCAGCCTTTTTAAATTGTGTTCGCTGTGAGGTTAATGTGACGGTTTATGGTCCGGTCTAATTGTGGACTCGGTGACACCAATTATGTTTGTTACATTGTAAAGCAATGTGTAGGGAGGAAAAACTATTGTTGCCAATATATAGAGTATTTTAATTGTATTATTAGTCCTAGTAGGGCACTGGGCCGCTGGTATAATACACTGCAGTACTTCTCTACTGCAGTGTAGGATGGCTGTAGCTAGACTCCGGCTGATGTTGATCGGGACCCTCTTACACGGCTGGTAAATGATGATTGTTCCGTGTAATTGCCTGCAGCGACTGAACAACCAACAAGAATTTGTTCACTTCTCATTCGTTGTTCGGTTTTGCCATGCAGAATACTGCAAGAGGTGTCGGCCCGCGTGGACAGGCAGTTATCACTTGTGAACGACTGCCTGTTTACTGTGAACAGGGGCGGATGGGCCGGAACGACTGCCGACTCGCTCTGCCTCCTAGCGATGCTCATTCCTGTGTAAAAGCACAAGAACGACCATCACTGGGCGTCCCGCTGTGCATCTGCACCCCACAAGGCGTCCCGCATTAAAGAGCCCTTAGATATCGGTTGCCATGACTAATGACAGTCCATAAGCACCGCGTGATCATCCAGGATGGGCTGACCGAGGGGGCCACGTCTCAATGCCCAACCACCTAGATGCCATAGTCACTACGGGGTTATATCATCTACGCTCCTGCCGCTGATCTCCAGTCCTAGTGTGTTTACATCCCTTACAGAGCGCGACGGAGATATACGTCATCTAGGGCAAAAGGGTTCAAAACTACAACTCCCATCAGGCATTGACATCTTCACGCTCTTTTTTTTTTTTCCTCCCTCCCCCACAACCCTCTAAAGTGCTGCTTTACCAAAGGTCACTTACTGCCCGGTATATGACAGTTGGGTAATATTTGCGATATGTGATATGTTTCTGTTCATCCTTCTAGATCGCACCGCCATCTGCCCTCATCCTGTTCCCCTCGCCAGCAGCAATCATGGCGGACCTGGAGGAGCTGAGGAAGCTTGAATACCTGTCGTTGGTGTCCAAGGTTTGCACGGAGCTGGATAACCATCTGGGGATCAACGATAAAGATCTAGGTGAGACGGTTTACTGGTTGCACCTCAGACCGCTCTGACCGTGCCTCCTGGGGGGTGACAATCGCTTGGACGCGAGTGGCTGTAATGGGGCAGGTCTTCAGGGCCAATCACATGGCTGCAGTGTTACTGCGTCGTACACAATGTGCTCTCATCTATATGGAGACTAGTATAAGGGTGGCCAAACCTGCCAACTACTGCCGTACTGTCCCACAATCTAATGTGTGGGGGTCCTGATGCTCCAGCGGGTGGTGGGGGGGATGAGGATTAGGCGGTTGGATTTTGACATCCTTTTGTCCCCTGGGGAGATGAACTGCTGCCAGACTACGGGAACAGAAGCCTCAGGGCGGCTTCACGCAACACGAAATACGCAGGAATTGATTTCAATTGTTTCGTTTTCACCAGTCTTCTTTAAACCCAGCATTATGCTCTATTTTGTGAGCATCTGCGCTCCAAAGGTCCCGTAGAAATCTATTGGAGGTGCGCAATTGCGCATTCAATACACGTGCAGGAAAAGGAACACATCTGGAACTCGCTAGGCTACATAGCCTTTCAAATGCCGGCCGTGTCCCGTGCCCATATGACCTGGTCCTGTGTGGGCATAAAGTACAGTAATATGCACAAAAAGGCATCGTTCACAACACAAGTGCTGTACCCGTGTGAGCGGTTTTGCGCATACTCTCGTGCGAAGGGGTACTTTTAGACAGGATGGCTATCTCTCTTGCACTTTACACAGCAGAGATAGTTGTCCAGTGATTGCAGGCGGAGCGGGTCAGAGATCTCTTCCAGCCGCCCGTCTGCACTCACTGTGGACAGGCAGTCGCTTAGCGATGAACTGCCTGTTTACACTACAAGAGAAGTTGCTTACTAGTCGCTTGGTTTCAGCTCACTAATGAGTGACTTCTTGCTTGCTGCCCTGCTGGGTCCTGCATTTATGTGAACAACTATCTGCTTGGGGGTATTGGGTTGTCAGCCAATGGAGTGCTTGGCCAACGGAGTGTATGGCGAGCTGAAGTACGGCTGGTGGAGGTGGTGTAAACTATCTTGTAGTCGCCTGCACTTCAGAGCAGCCTCCTCCATGGAGTTTATGCACAATATCCAGCGACTGCTTGTCTAACCTGCTGGATGGTTTCCTCTTTGCAGTCACATTGGTGACATGGGTCTGTGGGCATGGAGTTTCCATTGGATAAGTGATAGATGTTAGTTTGGTCTGATCGCCGTCTCCTCTCCCAAAAGCCCATTTACCCAACGATTATCGCTCAAAATTCGTTCAAACAGCTGAAAATGAGCGATAAGCGTTACATATAAACGCGGGCATCGGGCACTTTTTCGTTTGAATGATGACTTAAAGGTGAACTTAAAATCCATCATTCAGCTACTGAGAGATAAAGCAAACACCTTTTACCACTCAATAGACTGCAGGCTGTTATTCCCATGGGAGGCAGCAGATAACAATGTAATCTGCTGTCAGCCATGAGCAGAACAATGTAGCTGTTTTTCACAACTGAGCGTATGATTAATCACAATCTGGACTCTGCAAACAGCTCCTGGAGGCCCTTTTACATGCAAATGAAGATGATAAAGTGTTAATGGCCATTAACATTTTATGCAAATGGCTTGCTAAATCTTTCAGTTGTTTGAAAGATTATCTTTGCATGTAAATGGGCCATAGCTGTGGTGAAGTAGGAAATGAAATGCTAGTTGATGTGCACTGCTGCTCTAGTCTCAAAAATGGCGTAGTGATTGCGGCCCCAGCAGCTGGCCCCAAATGATTTAACACACATCGCCTCTCCATTGTATCAGTGTGGGGTCCAGACTCGCGGTGGGACATTCCTGCCTCCTGGAATATTGCACTGGGATGTAATGAGTCCACCAGAGGACCTTACAGAGTTATACTCGCTGTATGATGTCGTTCACATGTCTCTCGATCTATGTATAATACCGCGCTGTTATCTCTTGCAGCTGAATTTGTCATCGATTTGGCAGAGAAAGCCGCAACGTTTGACTCCTTCAAGTCTCTTCTGGAGAAGAATGGAGCAGAGTTTACAGTAAGTTTCCTCTGCAGTGCCAGGTATATTCTTCCTGCCCGCTGTAGATGCCCAACGCTGAAGGTCATGGATCTCCTATGTTGCTTCCTGTATCAGTCAGTGACGATTATAAAATATCCAAAACCAAATGGCCGGCTTCACTGTAAATACGGAATTACCTGTTCTGTTACCAGTAGTTGACCCATCAAGCCACTGTGCACCGGCGTCATATGCCCATGAGATCCAGGTTAACAACTGGCAGCTCCTGGGCATCAATGCAAAATCTGTAACCAGCGCCCATCTAGAATAATGCAGACGTCCTATGTGGCAGGGGGGCCTCTTGGTGTCTCTGGCTCCAGGCCTCGGTGTAACTGTTAGGCCCGGCTCATACAAGTGTAATCTCATTGTGTATTACGCGCACAATGCAACCCTGCCATTCCACCATTTTTTTAAAGGGCCTTCATTGTGTAGGATGAGCATTGAGATATTTGAATAGTTTGTACCGCTACGTACACGGTGATACACGGCCGCCTTACAGACAACGTCATTATGGAGATGACTGAGATTTTATCACGGGTCGGTCTGTTATATTGGAAAACTGCGTTTTGAGCAATTTCCTACCCCATTATATAGGAATCATTCCATGTACGAGGGTGGAGCCAAATACACTGCCTCTCCCAAATGGGTGAAATCAAAAAACATAAGTGCGGCTGAATTAAGTCATCATAGTTCTTGTGAAAATTACCATTTTTATATAATCTAGGATGATGTAAATCGCACCTGTACCCATCAGATACAGAATGTGGTGAGAAATGTGACACCTCTCCCCCACACTTGCCTTTCAGAATGGAGTGACAGTAACACAGTGGGAAAGTACACAAAGTGCAGTTCTCCAGTATAAGTAGGGCTTTAACCCTTTGCAATTCAATTTTGGATTCAGAGGTTTCCTAGGAGGTTTTCTCTTTCTGCCATTATACAATGGCGCCATCTGCTGGCTAGAGCCAGTACTGCGGTATGGAACATTCTGGAGAGACCGCAGACAACAGAGCGGCCACTAATATTCAATAAGAATACCCTGCTGGATGTCTTTCGACATCGGAGCTGTACAGCCTTCAATCAGAATGTCTTCAGACATCAGTTGATTGGAAAGGGTTAAACTTTGCTGTGGGCACAAGATCCTATGGCCTTCTTGCAGAATCCGTGCCCCATCCATTTGAATGGGAATAGGCACAGAGGTTTATAAAGTACAAACTTGAAATCTGCAGAGCGGGAAGAAAAAAAAAGTGTCACTTCTTGGCGCAAATTCTGTTCTAAATCCCCTTTGGAATCTGTGCACTCAATTGGGCTAATCCACATGTGGATCCATGGTATCTGGAAATGCACATCTGATGGGGGGGCGGCCTGAAATGTGTGTCTGTGATGCAATGTGTAACTCTAGGAAACCCCTTTTATCAAATATGAACTGGCCAGCGATGCTGACGATTCCTCATTCCGCTCCTTTCTCTACAGGACTCGCTGATAAGTAATTTGTTGCGTCTCATTCAGACCATGAGGCCTCCAGCAAAGCCATCCACAAGTCAAGGTAGGTCTAGTCTGTCTGTAGGTTGTAGTAAGCATTGCAGATTTATACTTCTCCTCTTTTTGGCATGTTTGTGTCTTTCTTTAAAGAGGTTGTCAGCTCTAAACTATTGATGGCCTATTCATTATGATAGGCCATCAATTGTAAATAGGTGGGGGTCCACCACCTGAAATTACCACTGGTTAGCTTATTTGCTGGACTGGTGTACTCATGCAATGAACTGGTTTCTGCAAGAAGTTGACAGCTCCATTCCTACTGCAGTGGCCAGGATTGGTATTACAGGCTATTCACTTCAATACCAAGCCGTGGTACAACAGTGGATATGGAGCTGTTTGCTTCCTGCAGGAATCAGCACAATGGTCCGGCGGAAAGCTGATCGGCAGGGATTCTGTATCGATGTACTACTGATGGGCCATCAATAGTTTAGAACTGGACAACCCTTTTTAATTATTCTCTTGGTTAAATATGTAAAGTAAGTTGATAATGTCTGTTTTTTCTTTATAGATGCCAACTTAAAGCCCAAAAGTGGAAAGGAGAAGATTAAAGAGTTATTTCCAGCACTTTGTAGACCAGACAACCCCAGTGTTCGGGTAATTACATACCTACTATTGTGTGCTCACAGTATTGGCTAAAGGCCATTTACACCCACCAATTATAATTGCTCAAATTTGTTCTACAACTTGTTTGGATTTCAATTTTACAGCGTTCAGTGTGAAAAGTAAATAATGAGATAACATTCTCTGGGTCAGCATGATTCTGGGGAGACCAAGTCTTTGAGACGTTTTGCTATTTCTGTATACAACCTTTTTTTATTTTTTAAAGACTTTTGTGTTGCTTCATTCCAACATTTTTATTTCTTCTCTGTATCATTGGGGGACACAGCTTTGACCGTGGGTATAGCTTCTGATACTAGGAGGCGACACTAAGCATAAGTGTTAACTCCTCCTACTAGCTATACCCCTCCTGCAAGCACCAAGCTAGCTCAGTTTTAGCTTCGTGTCTGCAGGAGGCAGACCTCTTCAATCAAGGTCTTCAGGACTACATGGATATGGGCACACAAGGCAGGCAAGTGTCTGTCCTCCTCCAAGAAGAAAAGCTAGCAAGATCATGCCTTTGTGCAATAGATTGTTGCCCAGCAGCTATAGGGTTCCCCATCCTGGAGCATATTCTACCTTGAAGGCAGGTGTAGGACTGCCTCATCTATGCAATCCATAAGGGGAATACATGTATCACTGCTGGGCTCTACACCTATAATCACAGGATGATATTGGGTAGTCTTTACCCCCTCCAGAGAGGAATCTTTATATCCCCGTCACACATTGTTTGATGGGCTTATGCAGTAATAACGTACGTAAACCATCCATATTGTTCTCTTCTGTAGGACAAATAACTGTTAGACTCTAGCTAATGTCAACGCACGATGGTGGCGAATATCATTTCCTTTATACATGAATGTGAAGGCTGGTGTTGGATTACCTATTTGTCTTTCCCTCTATGATCCTCTTCGGATAACTGATGCTTGCCGTTCTTGCGCCCTAGTCCACGATCACGGGACCACCTCTCCTTGGTAGCGTGGTTCTTACTGCAGTTTCCCACATTGACAAGGAGCTGTTTGCCCGTAGCCGCTGCACATTTTCATTTGACTACAAGCTTCCCTTATCTAGTCACTATTACCTAAGATCGAGCTGTTCAGTGGCCAGCTCTTGTCTTGGTGAACCTTGAGAAAATCTCTTTCCTCCTTCAAATTCTCTAAAATTGCACTTGAGCCCTGGGCAGACTGGTCTTCCCCCATAGAATTGACCCCTTTCCCAATTCGGTACTTGTCCCCCTCTGGAGGCCATAGTGACTTGTGGATCTGATTCTCGAACGCACTGTCTGCCTGGTCAGTCCACGTTGACCTCAACAGGGAATGCTGTTCTAGTCTCATACTTCTCCTACATACATCGCTTTCCTGTGAGGTTCATTTCCTTGCCATGGAGGTTCCAGCTGTTCCACTTCCTCAAGAATCCTTCCTCGTGATCATTGTTCGGGCCTCAGGCCACTCTTCTATCCTTCAGGCGGCAAATCTATTTGCTGTTCATTCCTTGCTCTCGTTCCGTTGAAGATCTCCACAACATTGGCTTATCTAGACAATCGAAGGAGGAAACAAGTGTTGCCACAGCCAGATGGAAGATGACTAGTACACTGCGGTGTGTTGAGTCTCTTTTTCCAGTTCTTTGATGGTCCACAATATCGGACCAGTCCTGCGGGTGGATACTTGTCCATTGAAAATCAATGGGAAAGGTAATGGATGCACTTGCTGTAGAACTGTAAGAGAATTTATGACTATTTTGACAATTATCTTGGACAAGCCCTTTGAATCCATATAGAAACCTGTAGTGCAATGTGATCATAGACCGTGGGACAAAGAAGGCTCTGACCTGTTGGACTTCATCATGCGCATCTGTTGCTCTGCCAGGAAGATGAGTGGCTGTTGGGTATCTGTTACTTGTGTCTTTGTGTTTTGTTAATAAGGCAATTCTGTTTACCCTCTGCAGACCATGCTAGATCCAGAAGATGTTAAGGTGGCTGCAGATGTCTTGGAACAGCTGGATGCATTAAAGCCAAGTATGGAGAGCAAGTCAAAGGAGAAGAGCAGTAAACACAAGTGAGTATTATTTTATGCAGAATACTTGGAAAAGTTTAAAAGGTTTAAGGGAGTGTTCTGGGCAAAAACTATTGATGACCTATCGTCATTGGTGTTAATTGCCAGGGTTTGCTGTTTGAGATCCCCAGTGATCACCCCTCCCACTGTCAGTGCAGCGGGCCAGATTTGCACCATAGGGGATGGGAGCGGAAGTGCTCTAGCTGGCTTCACACCCATTGAAATAAATGGGAGCTGAAGCTATTACATTTCTACATCAGTCCCAAGTGTCGGAGGTGGAAATGCTTGAAGTGTAATAGCTGGCCTCAGGTCCCATTTATTTCAATGGGAGTGAAGCCAACTAGGGTGCTTCCGTTCCTGTCCCCTATGACACATATCCAGCACGCTGCATTGGGAGTGGACTGGGTGATCAGCTCATTGTGGTAGGTCGCTGGTGAGTAAACTATTGATGACCTATCCTGAGGGATAGGTTGTCAATAGTTTTTGCCCAGAAAACCACTTAGCTTTTGGATCAGTGGGGTCCAACTGCTGGCACTCCCAGCAAACCTGCGAACAGGTGACTGAAGGTCCCTGCATGAATAGAGTGGCACACAAGCCTTTTTTTTTCCAAAGGGACTGCTGGAGGTAGTCAAGCACTTGCGCTCAGCTATTTTGAGCAGTCCCATTAAAATGAAACGAGCAGCACTGCGTATTCATCTTCTGATCCATTCTTGTAGGGACCTTTGAGCCTTCTGTTCTTGGGATAGGTGGGGGGATAACAGTTGAACCCCCACCAATCCCAAAGTTTTGTGGATAGGAGATAACTCTTAATGCCTGTGCAACACATCTTTCCTGTGAACATATAATGACATACTGTTGTTATGGACTGGAAATCCAAAAACTAGTCCATCTGAGAATAATCCTGAGTGTGTGTCCACACGGGATGTACACTCTTTGTCAAAAAAAAAGTGTGACAATGTGGTGTAGACATTCCTGTGACCCCCTTGTGTGTACGGCCGAGCATTACCCTGCTGGAGAATGCCTCTCGCAAGTCGCCATGATAGGAACACACGTGGCTGCAGGAAGTCCTGAACATATTGCTGAGCTGTCATTGTCCCTCGTACCACTACTAGGGGTGACCGACTGTTCTATGCGATGACCCTCCCCACAGACCATCACACCAGCAGGGGGCAGTGTGCCTCTCTACAGCAAAGGCAGAATTGAGGCACTCAGCCCGAGGTCTCCAGACACGAACATGGCCATCAGTAGAAGCAGAACCAAAAGACGGCAATAGGACTCATAATATGTTTACTATCAGAGGTATACATACCTATATTACTCTAACCAAATTATATACTAAGAACCTTACACTATTTAATGTGATCAAATTACATTGGCCCATCTACCAACGTCCAGGTGACCAATCTCAGATGGGTCCAGGTGGTTTACTCTTAACCTGGGATAGTTGGGTACCTATCTCTCAGAATGCTCCTCTCTTGGGACTAAGCCTACAGGTCAAAACAGGGAGGGTAGGATACCATTTATATGCTCCAGTAGGAGGGACAGAAGGTAAATGGGCGGCAGGTGTGCACGACCAAGTGAAGGCAGCCAAAACTTCACAATATTTGCAGAAAAAAGGATAAAATGGGTCAGCACTTCCCAACTTTCCCAGATTAAGATTAAACCACCTGGTATTAGCGTTAGGACCCATCTGAGAGCTTGGTCACCTGGACGTTGGTAGATGGGCCAATATGATTTGATCAAACTATATACCAAGAACCTTGCATTATTTAATGTGGTTAGAGTATTGATATAGGTATATATACCTCTGATAGTAAATGTATTATGAGTGCTGTTGCTGTCTTTTGGTTCTGTATCTATTGGTAATAAAGCAGCCGTGGTTTAACGTGCACGAACACAGTCATCGTCGGTGGCCAGACTAAACTTGGATCCGTTGCTAAAGACAACCCAGTTCCACTCCATAGCAGTCCAGTTTTATCGTTCACAACACCACTGCAAACAGAGGTGATGGTGGTTGGGTGTCAAAGGCAGTAGAAGTAAAGGGTGGCATGAGATTAAATGTCCGTCAGCAAAATGCCTGGAAATGGTTCTGACACACAGGTGTGTAATGATGGTGCCCCCTGTCTCTGGATGGCGAATAACAAAACGGTTATTGTGGTTGTCGGACAATCAGACAATCCACTATGCCCGGTCGCCTTGTGTTCGCTCCCTCGTGCATCCACTGATCTCAACACCTCCTAACAGTCTGGCCAGAATGGCCCAGATGGGGACAATTCATTGATAGGACCATCCAGCTTCTCACATCCCAATGATTTACCTCCTCTCAGACTCTGGTAACTGGGTGAGATCTCTTCTATTGCGGTGTGGAGGTGTCTAGTGGCCAACAAGCGGAAGAAGAGGTCACTGCACACAAGGAGCCTCTGAGAGCCTTTTATAGGCCAAGGGGGGGACCACTTTTACGGCCTCGGGTGACAAGACTGTTCATCTAATCACCCCACAACTCTAATCATTGATATATCTGCCTGAGACGTAACTGATGGCGGGCCTGGCGCTCAGGCCATTGCCAGGGATGCTGAGCTCTGCTCCCTGGTGATTGCTGACCTCTGCTGAGGATAGCTCATCAGTAGTTTTTGATTTTAAAATGTGATCTGTCCACCATGTTTCTTAACGTCCCTCCAGTCCAGCTGACGGAGGTGTCTAGAGCCAGTAAATCTGCTTCGTTATGTAGTGCTACATCCTCGCAGTATTTGTACATAATTAGGCAGTTTTCCATCTGCAGTGTCAGTCGTTATGAGAGCTGTAATGAAGGTCCGTGTAGGTTGGGCTCTCGCTACTTGAGGATTATTGGGGGGGGGGGGGGGGGGGCTCTTTATTGTCCCCTAAATTGTTTATCTCCTCAATTTCTTAGGAATAAGAAGAAAAGAAGTCGTAGCAGAAGCAGAGAGAGGAGTCGAAAGCACAAGCACAGATCCCGCTCGAGATCCAGAGAGAGGGCAAAGAAATCAAGTAGACACAGATCAAGGAGTCGCAGCCCTATCAGAAACCGCTACCGGAGCCCTTCTAAGGAGGAACACATGAGCAGAAACCAGAGATCTGAGAAGAACGATGAGCGCTGGAGGGAAAAGCATGTTGACCGTCCTCCTCCAGAAGAGCCGGCTATCGGGGATATCTACAATGGCAAAGTCACCAGTATTATGCAGTTTGGGTGTTTTGTTCAGCTGGAGGGTCTGAGGTAAGATTCAGTGATTCTCCGTTGGAGCCAGAGGATGGCGCTATATTGGCATTGTGTTTTCTTAAGATCGTTCACTCATTTTCTGGTAAAATCATGTCTTATTTGCTCGTACAGGAAACGCTGGGAGGGCTTGGTGCACATATCAGAGCTCAGAAGAGAAGGACGTGTGGCAAATGTTGCCGATGTCGTCAGCAAGGGTCAAAGAGTAAAAATCAAGGTGCTTTCCTTCACTGGATGCAAGACCAGCCTAAGTATGAAGGTGAGTGTAAATGGTAATTACTGGCTGTCTGCTGGTACAGTCATCGATCTTGCAGTTTAATGGGTTTTTTCCAGAGAAATACTATTGATGACCTATCAAGATAGATTATCAATGGTGGATTGGCCGAGGCCCTCCGCTTGGGACCCCAGCAAATCAGCTGGCAGCACCGCAACACACGGGTACGGAGCAGAAGCTGCTGCTCTGATGCCTGTGTAACAGCCAATGCTTATAATTGCAGGTACTGCTTCCATTGATCTTAACGAGACCCCAGTCTGCAATTACAAACGCTGGCCACTACATGGGGGTTGGAGCATCAGCTTCTCCTTATTCCTGTGTGTGCAGCACTGACATTGGGCACCCGATTGGCTAATTGGCAGGTTCCCGAGCGGCAAGCCCCAGACAATAAACTATTAATGACCTATCCTGAGAACATATCAATGCCCCTTTAATGTTACCATCAGATGTGTCTGCAAGATCCAACTTTACTGAGTTTACAAATATTCAGCAGTCCAAGTCTATTTAATGTGCCGAACAGCCATATCTTATGCTGTTTTTTGTAGCCCATTGCAATCTATTGTTTGCTGGGCTACGCCAATGGCATAGGTGAGCAACAATAACAGCATAGCGTTTCACAATAATCTAGTTTAGAGGTTCTGCATCCATGAACAAGAGGAATTGAATGTGTTCGTAGTCATATCTCTATTTTACGTTTGGCTTCTTCATAATGACCTTTTTCTACTTGAAATGCTTCTTTGCTGCAGGATGTAGATCAAGACACTGGAGAAGATATGAATCCCAACAGGAGGAGGAATCTGGTTGGCGAGAACAACGAGGAGGCGTCCATGAGGAACCCCGACAGGCCCAGCCACCTCTCTTTGGTTAACGCCCCAGAGGTGGAAGATGACACCTTGGAAAGAAAACGTCTCACCAAGATTTCCGACCCAGAAAAGTGGGAGATAAAGCAGGTGATGTAGTTACATTGTTGGATGAAATAGTTTTCCCCAAAAAGCCATTTACCTCTACAATACATCCCCCAACTATCTGGATGAGATGATAATTGAACACCTGATGCTCCTTCTGGACTTATGATTTATACTTATGTAAGAGTTTTAACATGGCGGCCACTTTATTAGAGCCCCCGGTCCTTTCACAATTGGTGCTGCCCTGTATGGAAATTAGACCCTTTACCCCGGAGTGCTGCGTAAAATCAGATTACAAGTTTTCCATTGAACAGTTTTAGTGTGAATTCACATTAGAATAGGAAAATCCAGTGACTTTTGAGCAACTTCCATCGAGGCCTAGTCATCGGTGCTAGATTAGCACTGATAAACTTGCGGGGTGTTCTTGTGCAACAGTGTGGAGAGTCTACAGAGAATGGTGGGATCACGGTAACACCCAGCGATAGTGGATCCTGTAGACCTAAACCACTCAATGACAAAAATGGGCTCCGAGGAGGATGTGGTGAACCGTCCTGATGAACCGCTGGTGCGCAGGCCTGGAAACAGCAGTCAAATAGAACGCTGGTGCTTCAGCTAACGTGTCCGAATGCACAACTTGTCGTTCCTTAGCAGAGATGGCCTATAAGATCCGATGACTCCGGTAGGCAAACGCAAAAATTGCGTGGTGAAAACCTGTTGCCTGTTCACATGCATCTAGATCTGTTGTACAATGCTGATGATGGTTATAATTTGCGTAAGCAGCATAAATCAATGAACCTAGTTGTTTCAGACTGGTGGAGTAATGGTGCCGGGAATGTTTTCTTAGCACACCCTGGGTCATCCCTGTGGGTGGATGCTGCAACTAATTGCTGTGTTCTGAAGACCAAAGAAAGTCCAACACGCTACTACCGTGTTTCCCCGAAAATAAGACAGTGTCTTATATTAATTTTTGTTCAAAAAGGTTTAACTTTTTTACATGTATAGCTGCCTGGACACTATTTAAATTGACTTTTTTAATTAACTGTTAGCAGGGCTTAATTTTGGAGTAGGGCTTATATTTCAAGCCTCCTCAAAAAGCCTGAAAAATCATTTTGCATCCTCAAACATTCTGGAAAATCATGCTATATCTTATTTTCAGGGAAACAGGGTAGATGGGGGTCACCAACCTCTTTTTGATTCTACTTTTTTTCTCACTGGAAGATAGCTGTGTGATTATATCAAATTGGCAGAGGTTTTTACCAGAAGAACAATGGTGTGCTTCATTTTATCATCACTTTATTCTCGTGTTAACCTTTTATTTTATTTTTTGTCTTCGTTAAGGGGCAATGTGAATGATGGCATTATCTCAAGCAGAATGTGTTGAGATCCTCCTTTTATATGTGCTTAGTTCACCTGACCTATCATTGTAGATTTCATTGACTCCCACCCAAACGCGCCTCCCATTACCCACAGTGCAGCGGCCGAACTTCTTGCCAAATCTGCCTCATAACTGTAGAGCATCTGATAGGGAAAACGAGGTTTATCTAAAGTTGCTGTGTTATATTCTATCCAGCGGTCTGTCGTCCTCCATCAGGTGCTGCAGCATCTGCAGTTTGTAAGGATGGCATTTATGTGTAGACAAAATTGGCCTTATGGGCACACTGCTGCCCCCATGTTCTGAGACAGACGGCATGGGCTACGTTGTGGGCTCTTCCTGGATGAGGCCAGAACAGCGGTTGGTAGTGGTGCATCCATAACGGTTTTGGTCATCCAGCTTTTACTGTTTGTCAGAATTTGGCAAGAGGTTTGGTCATCTCACTGTGGGTATTGGGAAGTCTGGTTGGGTGGCGTTGGTTGAAATCTTCTACGATGAGCTTGTGCTTCGTTCAGCCGACATAAGGACAATCAACACATTCTGCTTGAGATGACGTCATTACTCACATTAGCTGTAACGAAGAAAAATCCCTTTAACCTGAACGAATATGAAGCACACCATTGTTCTTCTCTGCCTGCCCCAAGTATCGCACACCTACCTTACCATTGGAAAAATTAGAGTCGAATCCAAGTTGGAGGCATTCAAAATGGCCGTCATGTTGGTGACATGGCCCAGCAGGTTTACCCCTTCTCCTGCACCTGGTGGGCAAAACTGCATCACAGTCTGTCAAACTGTTAGCATTCTATATAGGTGTTTCCACACTTTTTGAGACGCCCTGTATATTCTTCTATGACTTGAGCATTAACTCAACTGCTTGAAACTTTTGTGAGGAGGAGCAAATGGCCGACCTCCTACTGGTCAGATGTGAGGACTTGTTTGTACATCCTGGCCCCCCCAAAAAATTATTTGTTGCGGGTTTTTGATTTTATTAAAAGCTAATATCCACTTTCTTCTCCGTCTCTCAGATGATTGCCGCTAATGTCCTTTCTAAAGAGGAATTTCCAGACTTTGATGAAGAGACTGGCATCCTGCCCAAGGTTGATGATGAAGAAGGTTTGTAATATTTTTGGCATTGCCCCCTCTTTCCCAACTATTTGTTACCAAGTATTCTATTCTGCACCTAGTACTATTCTGTGAGATTGTGCAGTGTACGGCTGCTTTGTCATATTTGTCAATTTGTATCCATTCAGACTTTGCATAATGTAAGTCTTTATTTCCTGATATAGATGAAGATCTGGAAATTGAGCTTGTAGAAGAGGAGCCTCCATTCCTCCGAGGACACACCAAGCAGAGCATGGACATGAGCCCAATTAAAATCGTCAAGGTATGGAGTCTTGTAACTTGGTAGTGATGTTTTCAACTACTGCAGAGACAACAAAGTGATGCCCGTTGCAGTCGTGCAGTCCTGTTCCAGCTGTCCTTTCCCTATTGCTTACTGTCATTCTGGAAAATCCTGTTTTTAATTACAGAATCCAGATGGTTCCCTGTCTCAGGCTGCCATGATGCAGAGCGCATTGGCGAAGGAAAGAAGAGAACTGAAGCAAGCACAACGGGAGGCAGAAATGGACTCCATCCCCATGGGCTTAAACAAGCACTGGGTGGATCCTCTGCCTGATGGTTTGTATTTACTTCGGTGTACCTTCTTAGTGTTAGTCACGGCGTATATACAAATGGGGTCCCTTTTTGCATTGCAAGATAAATTGGGACGAGCGTGCAACCAGCGGTGACATAGCGATTGTAAATCATTCGCTTGGCAGCATTTACACGGAGCAATAATTGGGTAGTTTCAATCATATTTTGGGTCATAACTAGAGTTGAGCGAAGATACTCTGCCGAGCTTGATGCTCGTTTTGAGTATTAGTGTACTCAATGGTGCTCGTTACTCGAGACGAGCATCAAGTAGTGTTCGCAACCGCCCCAGTTTTTGGCTCCTCCCTGCTGTGACGTACCTATGTTGGCCCCTCCCTGCCGCAGCACGCGTGTCAACGGTAATTTTTTTGTCAGGAGGGAGGGAACCAAGAAAAAAAAAAAGCTCAGCACCCGGCATCCCACATACAAAAATGCTCGAGTCTCCCATTGTAGTCAATGGGGTTCGTTACTCGAGTAGAGCTCTCGAATTTTATGAAAACCTTGACTCGAATAACGCGGACCCGAGCATTTGGGTGCTCGCTCATCTCTAGTCATAACCACAGCTCTCCCTAGTGTCTGCCTCCTAGTAGCAGCAACTATACACATGGTCTTGGCTGGGTCCCCCAATGAATGAGATGAGAAACAGGTTTTACGGTAAGTAACATAAAACTTGTTTTGCGCTATATCATCTGGTCCATGGAAGTCTAAGGATATGTTTTGACATAGTGTTCAAGTGGATGTCGGAATTGCTGACTCTGCGCTTTTTAGACAAGGTGAATGCAAAATCAAGGTTAAACCCTTGGTGACTTCTGCTGAACATACGTCGATACATGTGCACGGGAATTGTATGAAGAGGACTTGTGAGCCGGTCCATACATGGAAGATGTTAGCTGTAATTAGATTACTCTGATCACTGCTGTTCACCCTTTAAATGTAACTGTCCGTTCTGACAGTGGTCTAAAATGCCTCACAGTCCTTTAAATATTCTAAATGCCCCATTCCCGGTATGAGATCGTGAGGTGTCATGGCAGCTTTGGGCCTAGTGAAGGCCTCCAGTTTTGCCATGTATTTCTGCCTACTAGACTACCTGTAAAAATGGAATATACTGCAATACTAAAGTATTTCAGTATATTGCATAAGCAATCGAACAATTGCAAGTTTACTTCCTCTTAGGGAATAAAAAAAAATTAAAGGGAAAGTCTTATTTACAATTAAAAACATGTTGCTACCGCAACATCCACAAGATTCAGATCTACTAAAATAATGCATTATTTATCCAGCTCTGAAAATACCATCGGAGGGGAAAAACGCAATGCCAGAATTGCACTTTTTTTTTTTTTCCTCAAAAGAAGGCAGCTATGTTATTTTTACTTTACGTCTTTTTTTAAGAGTAGCGCAGCAGCAAAAGAAACCTATATGGTATTATCGGAATAAAAAATCCAAAAAAATAAAGTTGTCATTTTTTTTTTCTCCCATGTATGGACGCCCTAGAACCCCTCCCACCAGTTTTAATGTACTATACAATGTAAACTGAACTCGTCCGACAAAAAACAAGCCCGAGCACTCAGACAGCTTATGCCAATAGAATTATAAAATTATGATTTTTTTTTTTTGGAAAGTGGAGAGAAATTAAATCTGGTTAAAAAAGTCTGTGTCCTCAAGGGTTAAATACTGAAGGATTACATTGGTGTCCACTAGATGCGTTCTGCACGTTTCATACCTTGCTGTTTTGTTTTTATAGCTGATGGGCGACAAATTGCTGCTAACATGAGGGGCATTGGCATGATGCCCAATGATATTCCTGAGTGGAAGAAGCATGCGTTTGGAGGCAATAAGGCCTCTTATGGAAAGAAGACCCAGATGTCAATCATTGAGCAGAGGGAGAGTCTGCCTATTTACAAGCTGAAGGAGCAGCTGGTGCAGGTACGTCAATGATGGCTTATATACAGGCAGCTAGCAATCCCTAATGCGGGGCGGAGGAATGATGGAGATAGTAATAAGACTTGGAACAGGGTTATCTGTCTATAAAGAGCCGTATACACCGAACGACCACTTTATTAGAGACTCCGGCCCTTTTGTGACTGGAGGTTTCCTGTATGGGAACTAGAGACCCCGGAGCACAGCATAAAATCATGTGAGGATGTTTTCTGTGGGAATCCACCTTAGATTGGAAAATCCAACGATCTGAGTGATTCCAGCGAGGCCCGGTCATCGGT
This sequence comes from Eleutherodactylus coqui, assembly GCF_035609145.1. NCBI lineage: Eukaryota > Metazoa > Chordata > Amphibia > Anura > Eleutherodactylidae > Eleutherodactylus > Eleutherodactylus coqui. The sequence continues at coordinate 62,202,016 of NC_089849.1, forward strand.
GATAAGAGTGGCTGGGCCAGGATTTTATACGCTGCCAACCTCATACAGTTTACTCATACAATAGTGCGAAGAGATCAGAAAATGTGTCATTAAGAAAAAAAAAATTCGCCTGAGGCCGCTTTCACACGGGCAACAAAATTGTGCGATTTGTGCCGCGATGCGATAGCACGAGAACGCATGTATGTGAAGCTCATGCTTTCAAATGGGTTCCTTCACATTAGCAATGGTTTCTCTGATGCTATCTTGCGAGGAAAAAGATCTGAGACCATGAATGCCATGGCTCTGCCAGTTTATAAATCCTGCCTCCACAGCGCGCTGGCTGTTGATTGGCTGTGAGCAGTGGCCAAAAAAGCAATCAATGCAGCGCAATCGCAGCCATCGCATTGGTTCATCCAGCAATGCTCAGCCAATCAGTGCCGCACTTGAGGAATCAATCAGAGCTATCGCTTCCTGGAGGTGGGATTTATGCATCGCGCAACCAGGAAGTGATTTTCTGTGGGCGAGCGACAATTGCAGGATGCCTGGCGGAGAGCAGCGGGAGGACCCAGACTGAGCCTTTTAGGTCAGTGTTCCCTCTTTTTCTGTTCTTCTGGAGTGCAGCTAGGGCTTGGTTTCGGGGTAGGGCTTAATCGTCTCACAATAAAATGGTACAAGTTTATCATGGGCAGCAGCGATGCACAATTTTCCACAAGAAAACCTATCACTGTCACTACAAAATTGCGGGAACAAAGCTGTAATACCGCTGCCTGTGTGAAAGAGGCCTAAAGGAGCTCCTGGGATGTAAACCACTTGCTGACAGAAGGGATCAGAGGTGGATGTTAAGAATCGTTCCAGCAAGCAGGGTGGTGTGCAGTCCAGGAAATGGCAATCAAATGCAACGCTGGTGCTCCAAGTGAAGTGTTAGAACACACCACTCATTCCATAGCACTAGTGGGCTCTAAGAGCGGAGCTATTCTAGTGCTATTGCACTTTTCCTGCCGGCTGTCAGCAGTTCCAGCTGGTGGAGGTAGAGTAATGGTGTGGGGAATGCCTTGTAGGTATGGGGCTTAACACTTCTCCTATTGCAGACAAAGTAACAGACGAAGATTCCTTCAGCGTTCTTACAGCTAGACGCAGCATTGTTGTATTAAAGGGGTTCTCCAGGACTTTACTATTTATTACCTATCCTCAGCATAGGTCATCAATAGTTGATTGGTGGGAGTCTGCCGCTCAGGATCCCCACCGATCAGCTGTTTTCCGAGCCCGCTGTCATTATGGACAGAAGGGTTGGTATTGCAGTCATAGATCCCATTGAATTTATTGCATTGCCAAACTGGCCTGCTGCATTGTGAACAGAACAGTCTGCTTCCAGCTCTGTTGCCAATGACAGTCTGCCCAATATCAGCTAATCGGCAGGGATCCCGAGTGGTGGACTTTCAGTGATCAACTATTGATGGCCGTTCCTGAGGATAGGTCATCAGTAGTAATGTCCCGGACAACCCCTTTTAATTTTGTTGCTCTAGATTTAGGCTAGTGTTACACTGCAACTTTGACTGTGACCCACCCCATCGTATTGCCATGCTCCATTGCAGCCTACTGTAAGTGAGTACAATCCCATTGCGACCGGCAAGTTGCTGCAACCCTAACATCGCATGAAATTCAAACCTGTTTGATTTCTTGTGATCGTCAAGTTACAGCGATCCCTTCTATTTGGTTGCAAAGCAGTATAGCAATGGCTGCGACATAGACTGCGTGGCCAAAGCACAATGTTTCCGTGTCCCTATCCTTATGCTGAGCGGTGCACGTCGCCATATAGTTGTTACAATTAATGGAAAAGTCGTAATATAATTAACAATCTCTCATTGACCTAAATCTATTTTTTTCCTATAAGGCCGTTCATGACAACCAGATCTTGATCGTCATTGGTGAAACCGGCTCAGGAAAGACCACCCAGATTACCCAATACTTGGCTGAGGCTGGCTACACTACAAGGGGGAAAATTGGCTGCACTCAGCCCAGAAGAGTGGCTGCAATGTCTGTGGCCAAGCGTGTGTCTGAGGAGTACGGTTGCTGCTTGGGCCAGGAGGTGAGTTACTGCTTCTTGTAACCTAATGTTACTGGGGGACATTATGGCCGGACACATATTTCATATGTAGAGCTACGCAGGACCCATGCTAATGTTCGGGCAACTTGATTTGGGTTCCTCAGCTGTTCTCTACTTTGGCTTACAGAGAATGGGGTATCCGTATATGAATGGTGGGGTTCTGAGTTTGGGGAATCTCGTCGATGTCCCAGTGCAAAGGGACTGCAATCCATGTCTAACCACTCCATGGAGATAACCCATTTTCTCTATTTGTTCCTGTAGGTTGGCTATACCATTCGATTTGAAGATTGCACAAGCCCAGAGACGGTCATTAAATACATGACAGATGGTATGTTGCTTAGAGAGTGCCTGATAGATCCTGATCTGACTCAGTATGCCATTATCATGCTGGACGAAGCTCACGAGAGGACCATCCACACCGATGTGCTGTTTGGACTTCTGAAGAAGGTACGATTCAACATTAGATGTTTGTCTCTCATTCGCCCTGTCTTAATGTCCTTCTACACAGGCTGTTTATTGAGCTTGAATGTTCCTCCGAACACTTCTTCACTTGACAATAGGGCAGTGTAAAGGGTCCCACGATCAGCCATGAATGAGCCAACACTTGTTACCCCATCGTTCAATGTCAGCTGGCATAAAGATGCTTCCTGATGGTCAGTACATGTAAACGGGGGGTGTACAGCCAGCTATGGGGCCAAACCATTGTAATGGTAAATATCTCAATTCTTCATAAACTGTAAAAGCAAATTAAATTCGTATTGATCAACATGGGTGTCGATCGGCGCTTGCTACATCTGGCCGAGAACATGGCCCTCGTAAAAGAACAATTGCCTCGCCATATCTATTTAAGAGTATTTCCATAGATAAAGCTTGGGGTGTTGCTAGACTTTGCCATCACTTTATGATCAGTGTGAATGCGACCTCTGGAACCCACATGTACTTCTATCTATTAAGATGGGCCTGTGGCACGTCTTAATACAATGCTAGAAGAATGCCTTATACTGCAATACTAAAGTATTGAGATTGTTTGATTGCTTATACCATATACTGCAAGTTCGAGACCCTTATAGGGAATAAAAAAAAAAGATACTTAAAATCTAACACCCTTTTCCCGTATTTATAATAAAAAAATAAAAACAAAAATTTGCTGTGTCTATATAAAAGTCTTATCTTTCAACATAATGCATTATTTATCTCCCATGGTCAATGTCATCAGGTAAAAAAAAACACGCCAAAATGGCACTTTTATCATTCTGTTAAATTTTATTTTATTTATTTATTTATTTTTTTAAATAAAAAGTGATCAAGCCGTCGTTTGTACTCCATGCTCCCCCCTGCTCACTCCTGCCACCCACCGCTCACCTCGCCGGCACCCGAATCTTTTCTGACGAGCAGGCAGGTACTCGAAAAGGACGACACTCGCTCGAGTATCTGCCCTTACTGAGTACGCTCGCTCATCTCTACCGAACACATCTCCATTAATGGCAAGAAAAAAATGTTACAGCAGCCAGAAGATTGTGCCAGAAAAGTGTTGCTTGATAGAGCAATGTATCGTCCTAGGTGCTTGCCATGACTCTGCTCTGGGGGGTAGTCGCATCATTCTTGTATGCTTAATATTACGGTTTCCCTGTAGACTGTACAGAAGCGTGCCGATATGAAGCTGATTGTGACATCCGCCACTCTGGATGCCGTGAAGTTCTCTCAGTATTTCTATGAAGCTCCAATCTTCACCATTCCTGGTCGGACGTACCCCGTCGAGATCCTGTACACTAAGGAACCTGAGACGGATTACCTGGACGCCAGTCTCATCACGGTTATGCAGATTCATCTGACTGAACCTCCAGGTTTGTAGTCGAATCGCTTTACGCGGTTTGTGTTTGAATACAAGCCCTTCTCCTGCTTGTCAAAGCCCCACAATTATCCTGATGGAATGGGATTGACAACTGGAAGGCTGAATTCACACACATCCGATGTGTCGCTGAGACTTCTGCGTCTGTTGTGTTCTGCTCTGCGGGGCTACAGAACGCCAAGTGCTTGCTGCAGAAACAAACATGTAGATGAATGCAACTGATGGAGTTGAGGAGATATGATACAGCAAATCTGTTGCGTGTGAATATGCCCTAATATGTAATCTTCCACCTCATTAATGGTCCTCGGGCCGTAGGTGGGTAACGTAAGGACAGGCGTACCAAATCTTTCCTTCCTCACCTATGGTGTTTGACTACTAGTACATGGCTGTCTAGGTCGTGGTGGGTGTGCTTTACCCCAGCATAGAAGGTATGAATGGTTTTCATGCTGTTCGTGCGTCTATGGCGAACGCAAATGTCCTCCCCGGAGAGAGAAAATGGTGGAGTTATACAGTTACCGGACAATATTTTCCTTATACCACCAACTGTGCTGAAACACCAAGTCAGCAATACTTACCCATCTTCTGTCGCTGCGCTGTCCGCCCGATGTCTGCACCAGATATTACATGACCACTGCAGCCAATCAGAGGCCATAGTGAACTGAACTGAACGGACGGTGACGCTGCAGCGGTCCTGGGAGGACAGCGTGAGCCGTGCTGGATGGCAGAGGATGGGTAACTACTGCTGGTTTTGTGTTAGCACAGTTGGTGTTGGGGTGTGTTCGCACAGGCGATTTACCTGCGCAGGTTCTGTCTGATTCTGTGATGAGCAGAACTCGCACGGGAAAAAAAAACTATTCGTTTGTTCTCTCAGACTGATAATCTGAGTTATAGGAAAAGGGTGGTTTTTTTTGTTTTTTTTTGTTGTTTTGTTTATTTTTTTTTTCTTCTATTTGTGCTTGATTTCTCCATCATGCCGTTATTTTATATGGGAGCAGGAAAAGACCTCAATTCGCGTTCAATTTCTTATTTATCTGGGAGTGCAATATGTTTTCACCTGGGGACTATGTGGAATAAAAAATACAAAAACCAGGGAGAGCAGAGAAAAACATGCAACAACGCATGAAAATCGCATGGCAGAAGGTCCGTGATTAACTGCCCAAAATCGCGCTCGCCCGTGAATACAACCTTGTAGGGGGAATATAATCTGATAATGGCACAACCATGCTGAATGTCTCTATGGAACAGCCTTTGTTCATTAGAACTACTTCTCCAGCGATTCATCAATTTCTACTGATATGTAAATCTTTATTTGCTCTATTTAGGTGACATTCTGGTTTTTCTCACTGGTCAAGAGGAAATTGACACTGCCTGTGAAATCCTCTATGAGAGAATGAAGTCCCTTGGGCCTGATGTCCCTGAGCTGATCATACTGCCGGTGTATTCTGCGTTACCCAGTGAGATGCAGACAAGGATTTTTGACCCGGCACCTCCGGGCAGCAGAAAGGTATTGTGAACGTACCTACTAAAAGCCTGCCTATCCGATGAGTTAAAGGGGTTAGCGCACCAAAAACATATATTCCTTCTCTACGGAATAGGTAAATGTATGATCACTGGAGGTCTGACCACTGAGACCGCCGATCATCACAAGAGCGGTGGGTTCTGAATCAGACTGACTAACGCCTTCTCACAGCAGCCATTTTTCGTTTTTCTGATAATTTTTTTTTGTCTTCCCCACTTTTTAAAGCGTTTTTTTTCCCTCGGGTTACATAACTACATGAGGCCTTTTTTCTTTGGGGGAAGACTTGTATTTTTCAATGCTACCATTTAGCATACCATATAATGCGCTCAAATGGAAAACTTAACTTTTTTTTTTTTTATTTAGGCTGGGGGGGGGGGGGGGGAAGCAATTATTTATTTTTACTGATGGGCAATTATTCATGGCAGCCCCTGGGGCCCCCAAAATGAAGTCCCCAGGCTGCCATGACCACCAAATGGCACCTTATGGTGCGGGAGGGGTTTGGGAGCCTAGAACGTCAATCAGGCCATTTAAGTGCAGTTGTCAGAATTCATAATAATGTTAAGAGCCATGGTAACAGCTGAGATTGCCATGAATGCTGATCCTGGGTGTCAGCTGTCAAAGATTGCTTACACCCGCCATGTATGTAGTGCTCCTGAGCCCGCTCCATATAAAGACGTCCGACGTGCACCGTACACGTACTGTGCATATCAGGAAGGGGGTTAATGGAGTGACTGCTATCACTTGACTATCTTTATAGACTGTGAATGGAGCAGTGGTCACTTATGTGCACAGCCACACCATACTCCGGGGGATTAGTGATCCCCACCAGTTGGGGTCCCACCGATCATACATTTCTGGGAGCAATAACCATTTTTAATAATGCAGGACTGCTTCACTTCACATCCTAAGGGACACAGAGCTAAAGCTTATATACAGGCTCTAATAGGATAACCGTGGAAACGCTTAATTGTTCTATATGGGCTCCCATTTTCATTGAGACTACATCTAGCGGCAATGTACTGGTAATTTATTTGTATTGCTTATGCTTCCAGGTTGTTATCGCCACCAACATTGCTGAGACCTCGCTTACTATTGATGGGATCTACTATGTGGTTGACCCTGGGTTCGTAAAGCAGAAAGTCTACAACTCTAAAACTGGAATCGATCAACTCGTAGTAACTCCCATCTCACAGGTAAGTAGTCGGGGTGTCATGTGTCTTATGAGCTCATTAGCATCCATATTAATAGCTGGGGTTTAGCATGCTCTGTTTTATCCCCATACACATCAGTGATTGATTCTTAGCGGTCACTCAGGATTCTAATTGGCAAGAATTTTGAATTGTTAATAAGCTAAGTTTCCAAAAGGTGTTTATTCTGTAATTCCCCAGTTTGTATAATACTCTGTCCGCTAGGTGTAAGCAGATATATTGACATCTACAAACCTGATTAGACTGGGTTCACACAGAGAGAGGAATGTCTGTGCGGACCCCCCCACACGTGATTCCGCCACGATTACAATGGTAGCAAAGTGGACGAGATTTTGAAAATCATGTCCACCTGCTGCGGAAATAACCCGCACAAAACTCGTGCAGAAACTTGCGACACGGAATTCAAATTGTCAGTCTCCACTGCGGAACTCGCCCGCTCTGAAGGAAGGGGTGAATTCCATACAGGAATTTGCGATTGAAACCAGTTTCAAAACCTGCATGATTTGGAGGCAGACATTCCGCGGCTGATCCGCAGAAGAATATACACTGCTGGCATTCTGCTGGAAGTCAGCCCCGTGTGGATGCAGCCTTAAGGTTGAACAGGAGACTTCATGTATGATGTTGTTGCAGCTGCTTCACTTTTTACTTGCATTCTTATAAAGGCCCAAGCAAAACAGCGAGCCGGCAGAGCTGGGAGGACGGGTCCTGGGAAGTGTTATCGCCTCTACACTGAACGCGCTTATCGGGATGAAATGTTGACTACCAACGTGCCTGAAATCCAGAGAACCAACCTGGCCAGCACAGTCTTGTCCCTCAAGGTATGGTAGACCATGTTTCCTTCATGATGTAGAAGTTTCAAGAGTAATTGCACTTTTTATAAACTTTTGCTATGTCAAAGCAACATGTCAAAAGTTTTGATCAATAAGGGGCTGGGTGACGAGACCCCCACTGATTGCTGCAATGAAGGGACTGCTGTGCTAACCGGAGTGCCGTGCCCTTCTGCTGTCCTCATTGCTTGCTGGCTCTTCTCGGCAGCTGAAGATTGACGCATAGACTTCTCTAGATATTTATGCATCTGTCTTCAACCGCCGAGATAAGCTGAAGGTGCACAGCACTCATGTGAGCACAACAGTCCCTACATTGTAGCAATCAGCGGGATCTCAGCACTTAGACATCCACTGATCAAAACTTTTTCAAATGTCAAGTATTGAAATAGTGTGTTTTACACTCTAATCATTTAATGTGGTTTCCTTCAAATAACCGCTCTGTCCATATGCTTTATTAGGGCATATGGACATCATAAAGACACTCTTGCTATTAGCCAGAGCTGCTGCACATGACATCCCAACTTATATTAGCCTCTGTATCACCAATGGGAGGTACTTCTATACTCACTAGAACCCTTTATATAGGCTTCTGTTATGTATTTTAATAATGGCATGAAATGTTGGTTTTCTTCAAGTGTTTACATTTTGTAAGTCTTTGCTGTCATATTGTTAGAGCCAAGACACCTATAGTACTAGAACGCTTCTTTACACCACCGACTAATGCATTTTGTTCTATGTTAAGGCGATGGGTATCAATGATCTGCTGTCTTTCGACTTCATGGATGCCCCACCTATGGAGACTCTCATCACAGCCATGGAACAGTTGTACACCCTTGGAGCTCTGGATGATGAAGGATTGTTGACACGCTTGGGGAGAAGGGTAAGCATGATCTTGGGGAAATAGACAAATACATAGAAATGTTAGAACTGTTCCCATCTTATAAAGTGATGGCATCTCACTAGGATATGTTATGGTGATCCCGCCGATTCTGAGACTGAAGGGGAACCCCAGTGCTGGTAAACCTCTTTATTCCCAGGATTAATGGGGATTCTAGAGGTTAAACTCCCACTGACTAACTTGCTTGCATATTTTAGCTGTATGCTGTCGCTTTAAGATGGGAATAATACTTTTTATTCTCCTTTTCCAGCCATCAACATTGAGTTCTTAGAATACATCTTGTTTTGTATTGGGCTATTCCTTTTTACAGTTGTGTTCTTACATCATGTTCTTGCTTCTTTTAGATGGCCGAGTTCCCCCTGGAGCCTATGCTGTGTAAGATGCTGATCATGTCTGTACATCTCGGCTGCAGTGAGGAGATGCTGACCATTGTATCTATGCTTTCTGTGCAAAATGTGTTCTACAGACCAAAGGTACGCAATACAATCTGCCACCATGGGTGTAGGGGCGTATTTTGTTACAGGAAATGTTTCTTAGATATTCGTTGCTTAAAGCTATCAATATCCCACTTTAAAGAAGAACTTTATTTTTCCTCCATGCGGCCAGATATTGCCTTTGTTTAGTTATCCTGTTCTATCTGAGAATTCCCTTTTAGTTGGGTCATGTGATCTCATGGTGACTTTCAGTACTAAAACTTCCTGTAGATGCGTTTACTACACATACTGTTCTCAGGCAGGTAAACTCCTATCAAATTACTGCTAATGATTAGAGGCTCCTGCCATGCAGTTATAATAGAGGAGATCACAGCTCATCCTCCTGACAGTATACTTATGGTCTGTAGCTTATTCAGGTGAATGTGGAGGTTTTTGATATTTACATTGTCCATTCAGCAGGCAAAGATGATATGGCCTCCATCTATGGGCTCCTATACACTTGCCTTTTTTTTTATTTTTTAAACGCTGTGATATCACTGCGTTTTTTAAACGCGTTTTTAACATTAGAAAGTCCCATTGACAATCGGGTTTTAAAAAACGCAGCGATATTGCAGCGTTGAAAAAAACACAAGTGGGTAGGAGCCCTAATACTGTGCTGATGCATTATGGGATTGTTTTGAAAGTCAAGATAGTGCCTGATAAGCATCAGACAGGAGGCTGTACTATATAGAAGTGACTTCTATATACAGAGGAGACCTCCGGAGTGTGACAGGTATTCAGGTGAGGGGTGCAGTGATGGAAACGTGTTTTCAGAGGAGTGTTCCTTAAAATGAGCCGGTGTTGATCCATGTATTTGGCTGTGTATCATTTCTTGGATGAATATCCCTTAAGGGCTTGTACCAAGAACAACTTTTATTACCCATCTACAGGACGGGTGATGAGCCTGATTTGTGGGAGTCAAGAATGGGGGTCTCGTGTCCCCTACTGCAGGCTCGCTGCACCAACCCACAATGGCGTCAGATTGAATGGAGATCTGGTCGCACATGTATAGTACTGCTCCATTCATTTCAATGGGGCTGACAGAAATGACCGAGTACAAGCGCTCGGCTATCTGTCAGCGCCATAGAAAATGAATGGAGTCACACCAGGCATGCGTAACCGCCGCTCCATTTAGTCTTCTACCTTACCGCAGAGGATGCAGTGAGCCTGCAGTGATGATGAGGGGCGGCACAGGACACTTCTTGGGATCAGTGGGGGCTCAGCAGTGACCCCCACCAAACACACTTGCCTATCCTATTCGGTAATAAAAGGTGTTCTTGGTACCAACCCTACTTTCTATGATGGGGCCACTAAGAAGAACCTGTCGTCTTTTGAGGTCGTACAGAATTCTGTTACTGTCAGGTCTATTTGTTTTTTGACGTTTGACCATTTTCCTTACAGGATAAACAGGCGCTCGCTGATCAGAAAAAGGCCAAGTTCCACCAGACAGAAGGTGATCACCTCACGCTACTGGCTGTGTACAACTCCTGGAAGAACAACAAGTTTTCTAACCCCTGGTGCTACGAGAACTTTATTCAGGCTCGCTCTTTGCGTCGTGCCCAAGATATCCGTAAACAGATGTTGGGCATTATGGACAGGTAATGTACTTCACAATATACCAGCAGCTCGTGGGTATTGGCCTGCTATGCCTAATGTCTGCTTGCTGTTGCTCCACATACTGCAGGGTTTTTGTTCCTTATCGATGGTGTGATGTAAAATTGCTTCTTGCAGGCATAAACTGGATGTTGTGTCTTGTGGAAAAGCGACAGTGAGAGTACAGAAAGCTATATGCAGTGGCTTCTTCCGAAACGCTGCCAAGAAGGATCCCCAGGAAGGGTACCGGACCCTTATAGACCAGCAAGTGGTCTATATTCACCCATCCAGTGCCCTGTTCAACAGGCAGCCTGAATGGTAAGCAACCTCTTTTTCTCTATACTGCGTTTCAAAATATTACGGCTGAGTTTGTGTTGGCCGTTGCGTAATTTAGTCATTCACTGTACTTTTTGTACTCGCAAATCATGCGCATTTGTGTGTGCAAAAAAAGCCACAGTCCCGTCCATTAAAATGGCTAATTAGCCTAATTCTTTACATATATTCTATTTCCCAGAACAATAGAACATGCTGCATATTTCAGTGCATGTGGAAGGAACCCATTAAAATCAATGGGTCCTATTCACTGCGTATATGAAAAGCTGCCATGTCTCGATTTGGTCTATCTATCATGGCTGTGTCGGTCTGATCAGAATTAGATGTGTTTTGTTTTTCGGCCATGTCTGTTATAGTTCAGTTTTAGTATGTCATCCGACAAGGACGAATGCTGCGTTCCTCTATTGGGATTTTTTGCATTACCAATATGGGTATAGCTCAACTTTGAACCCGAGTGATTTGGGTAATAAAGCAGAGAGTCCATGACTTCCCATCAAGTGCCATCAGCGTAATTCCTTAACACTAAAGGGCCCTTCGGGTACGGGGTTGGTGTGAGGAGGGATTGGGAGCCGATGGTGGAATTGTGCTTTATTATTATTTCCACCTCACCCCCCTCAGAAATGTTTATGAACTTTTTCAGTACATTATGTGGTACAGTAAGTAGACACAACTCCTCCCACAGAAAACAGGCCTCAGACCGCTACGTCAACAGAAAAATAAGAGTTATGACTTTTTGAAAGTGGAGAGGGAAAACCAAGAATCAGAAGAAAACCTGCATCCTTAAGGTGCCCGAGGGGTCGTGTCATGAAGACTATTCCTGTCCATATTGCCCCTCTGAGCCACAATGGAAAGCTGCTTTTGATCGAGCAAATCGCGTTCTGGCAGTCTGAAACAGTTCTTATATGGACGGCCGTTTCTCTGAATGACTGACATGTAATATTAAATTTTCCCTATAGCAGCAGTGTAGAAATACCTGGCTTGCTGCAGCTTCCCTGGGATCTCCCCTGGTCCCTGTTTGCTGGGATCGGGGGCGATCAATACATTTTGAAAGGGGTTGTCTATGAGCCAACTCTGGACTACAGTTCCAGCAAACAGTACATTAGATGTACAATAGAAAGATTTTTCCTATACACTTTCTGCATCAGGTCCTCAGTTATCAAGATCTCTGCTTGCTGTCATTCAAAGGGAATTTTTTTTTTTTGCTAGCACGGGATGATCTTTTTCCGGTCACACTAGCACATGGCTCGTTAAGGCATGTTGACACAGGATGGCTTTTCCATGGGTAAAATCTGTGGCAACAGGCGCGGATTATCTGCGTATTTTTCATGCAGTAATCCGCCCTCCAATGCCGCTGCTGTCCGGATTTGCTGTGAATTTTGGTGCGGAAGTCTATGACCGAAAACTGCGGGTTTTCTGCACCAAATGACATGCTAAAGATTAGAATTCCGTACCGCACAACAAATGTGCTTGTGAACAAGATGTTTGAAAGTCTCATCCAGATGGCTGCTAGATTATTTTTCTGACCCCTTAACTCTCCATGGACTAAACAAACCTTTCTTGTTCTCCACAGGGTTGTGTACCATGAGTTAGTCTTGACCACCAAGGAGTACATGCGGGAGGTGACTACCATCGACCCCCGGTGGCTGGTTGAATTTGCTCCTGCGTTCTTCAAGGTCTCTGATCCAACCAAACTGAGCAAGCAGAAGAAGCAGCAGCGCCTGGAGCCGCTATATAACCGCTACGAGGAGCCCAACGCCTGGAGAATATCCCGGGCCTTCAGACGTCGGTGATTTGGCTGCAAGCTGTAAAAGCCTCCTGGGACTTCAGAAGACTTTGCAGCACATGACCAGAAGACAGACTTTTATCTCAGACTCTGTTACACAATGGCGGCTTTTATTTTTTTATCAGTCCTTCATGTGTTTAAACCTGTATAAAATATATATATTTTTTAAATGTGGATTTCACTTTGTTTTAGTTTTATCGCTCGCCTTTAGGAGTTCACGCAGGGCAGCTCTAAGCTCACTACAGTTCTGATGGCCTTAATGATCATTCATAAAAGGATATGTTGGACTGGGTTGGTGGTGGTATTTGAGGGGTAAATGAATGGGAAATTACGAACGTCAATTAATACGTTGTGGTTTATTAAACCATTGCTTAGTTTTGAAGACATTGTGTAGGATTAGAAAAATGTCTGCTGTCATGCAGAGGCGCTGTCATTCTTGATTGTATCTGGTAGTGCTGCTAATTCACCTTGAAGAGGATTGAGTTGCAATACCAGACACAGCCCATGGATTAGAGTGGCGCTGTTTCTATGCAAAAGCAGACATGTTTGAGAGTAGAAAAAAAACCCTCTTTCCTTCTCTAATCATCAGTTTACCCTAAGGTAGTGGGTGTAGACTAGCTGCTATGATGATTCACGTACAATGCACATACAGAGGAATGGAGATTCTGCTCCTTTTGTTTTTCTGTATAATACCATTAGAAGCGGCACAATGGTGGCCATTATAGATGAGTACTAAGCAGTGCAGCTGGGCATCCAGCACTGAGGGGAAATATAACCATTACTAGAGCATTAAGCTGCCCATAGAAGTATACGGAGGGGAAAGGAATCTGCTGAGAAGTAGAGAAGCTAAGAGATTGCTGCAGGTAGTAGATGTCTACTGGTTCACAGCGACTGAACTCGCATCTACACTTCTCAGTACTGGTGGATAATGTCCTCCATAACTTTATTTCTGTGTGTGCTACAGAGAGGTAGCATAATTAGTAGAGATGAGTGAGCATACCCGCTAAGGGCAATTGCTCGAGCGAGCATTGCCCTTAGCGAGTACCTGCCCGCTCGAGATAAAAGGTTCGGGTGCCGGCGCGGGGGAGCGGTGAGTAGCGGCAGTCAGCGGGGAAGGGGGGGAGAGAGATCTCCCCACTCTCACCCGCAGCTCCCTGCCCGCCGCCGGCACCCGAACCTTTTGTCTCGAGCGGGCAGGTACTCGCTAAGGGCAATGCTCGCTCGAGCAATTGCCCTTAGCGAGTATACTCACTCATCACTAATAATTAGCATTTTTTTTTCATGTACAGTATATGGGGAGACAACGTGCTAGTTAGTCTCCACCCACCAGCTCAGACAACTGAGAATTGGAGATGAAGCCTGGGAAGTGGAAAACTGGTGATTAAATGAAGGACACAAGCCATATAATGGCCAGATATAGTGGTGGTCCTCCTGTACAAAATGTGATTGTTCTCAGCAATATAAACAAAGTCATCTTGTAGATCTAATACTTTTTAATGGCTAACAAAAATACATGATGTCATAGCGAGCTTTCAAACCTCTCTGGATTCTTCCTCAGACATAATGAAATAGATCTGAAGATGGATATACAGATGTAGATATGAATATGACAAGGCACAGACATGATGTGATTAATCTGCACTTAAAAAAAATACCAGAACAGGATCAGTAGAGAAATAAATAAATCCTTAATAGTCCACTGATAAAGATGTGAAAGTTTTATGGTCTCTGAATTAGTGTTAGGGGGTCACCAGGGCAGCAGTGTTATCTGGGCTATATATTTCTCATACTTCCCAGTCACGCATGAATCCTCTTGAAGATTTTAGGCCTCTGTTGAAAGTGTCAAATGTTGTAAGAAATTTGTACTCCCAAATTCTTCTATGGTTTTGTGATTTGAAATAGCCTTTCAATACGGTAGCTTATTCTGCAAAGAGTGTGGTACACTTTAACCCCTTGAGTGGCACAGCCGGAAAATTTCCGGGACGAGCTCCACTGCTCATAGCAACATAGCCCGGAAGATTTCCGGGCTATGTATCACTATGGGAGCTGCAGAGCACACTGCCACAAGCTGTGACAGTGTGCTCTGCCTCCACAGACCCACAGAGAACAAAGCAAGGGCTTTGAAAAACCAGCAGAAGATATTGCCGATATGCCGGCAATCTCCTGCTTTGTTTACAGGTTACCATAGAGACCATTGGCTTGTCAGAAGCAAGCCGATGGTCTCTGTGGCAGGGAGAGCTGGTTGTTAGCTGTCAGAGGACAGCTAGGTACTAGCTCTTACAGCAGAGATCAGAGAAAACCTCCGATCTCTGCTGTGTTAACCCTTTACATGCTGCAGTCTATGTGACTGCAGCATGTAAAGGGCTGTCACCATCGGACCCCCGGAATGTGATCAGGGGTCCTGATGGGTCCCTGTGGAAGTCCCCTAAAGGGACAAAAAAAAAAAATTATAAAAAAATAATAAAAACACTTGTCTCCCTTTGTAAAAAATCAAAAATACAATCACACATGTGGTATCCATGTGCGTCGTAATGACCCAGAGAAGGAAGTTAATACATTATTTAACCCCTTAATGACATGGCCCCTTTTTTTCTTTTTTCCCCCATTTCTTTTTTTCCTCCCCCCTGTTTAAAAAAATCACAACTTGTCCCGCAAAAAAACAAGCCCTCATATGGCCATGTCAATGGAAAAATGAAAAAGTTATGGCTCTTGAGACGCAACTGCAAAATTAGTTGAAATTCAATGATTAGACCATTTTAAAAAACCTGCCCTGGTGGGCACGACAGGGTGGTAGGAAACCCGCCACTCAAGGGGTTAAAGGAACATGTATTAGGCTTGCTGGACACTGTTCAATTTTTCAATTGTGACCTGTATTTAAGAATCGGAAGAGTCATGAACAGTATATCTCTTCCGTGAAGATCAGAGGCTGGGATACGAGGTGATTGTCACGTATACGTGCAAGAATTACTTTTTCTCTATTACTGCTTTACCCCCTAAACTTCCTACTTTTTTTTTTTTGGACCTCCTATGTCTAACAAGCTGTCTGGTCGGGGTTCAAAGCTTGAGATGCAGCCATTCCTACTTGATGCTGGTTGTCTACTAGAATCTATTTAAAGTGCTTCTCCCTATGAGAGGTGTATATTTTGAAGGTTCTGTCTTTTATATCTTGCGCCATAATGTGTTTTTATCCCACTGTCTTTTATGTGTTTCAGTAAAACCTTTTGGTGATTTTGTACTTTCTTTGCATTTTCATGGAAGAACTTTAGGCTGAGAAGTTGATGTTCTAACCAGTTTTTGCCCCAGATCAATAAAGGGATTCTATAATCAGAATTTCTACTACTAAGGTGCCACCATAGTCTGAAAATTCCGCCTCGGAGTGTTCGGGTGAAGAGACCCCGTAATCCCTGGTGCGGGCCCTTTTCCTGGATGGCCCCGGCTGGGCGTCAAAGGTTTGCTCTCTTAGCGCCTGTACCTCTTCACGCATCATCTCCCGAATACCTTGTAGTAGGTTTTGTTGCTCGTCTATTACTATTTTTGTAGCGCAGTCCGAGCAAATGGGTCTCTTGGCGTTATCGTCCACTTTTTTGGCGCATAACGCACACCTGTTTATCCTTTTTTTTTTTTTTTTTTCTTCCTGTTTAGCTTTTACTGCTTCCTCCTATAATGAGAAGCCATTACTAATACCAGGTGTGAAAGCCATACTCACAAAAATGTTCCCATTTTTTTTGTCCAAGTGGACTACTTACGGTTGGCACAATCCCTTTTTCTCCCTCAGCGCTGTCCATGGCACCTGTCAGCAGAAAAAGGAGCCTGAGAACATGGAGGATTTTTTTCCCAAATGGAGTTTGAATTTGGCGCCTTTGAGCGCCAGCACTGCATCTGACGTCACTCTGCCGACGTCTGACGTCATCGCGCATGACGCGGCGCCGCCCAAATACCCGGAAGCCGGCCGCCGCTAGACGCCGGGGAACAGGAGCGCAGAGCAGTCACACCTGCCGCTCCCTCCCCACAGATGGTGCCGACGTCCAGATGGAGCCGTGGAACTGCCTCCCCTGGCCGGATACCCCGCGCCTCGGTGAGTAGCGCTATGTAGCCCGCGGCCTCCATTCACAGCACGGAGAACTCCCTCCTGTGTCTGTTTGGGACAGGAAGACACTGGAGTCAAGCGGTGGGAGGTGGCTTTTAAAGAACTCCTCTTCCTGTCCCAAGGAACACAGGCGGAGCAACCTCCATGTGTGCTGTCACGATGGACTCATGGAAAAGGAATTATCGGTAAGAAATAATTATTGTCTTTCTTACTGCTTGTGCTGACAGCAGAGGAAGATGGCGGAGCTGTGGAGGGGCCATGCATTATTCGTGGAAGCTATGACTCTGGGCTCATGTGGCTTGTTTACGTGACTCGAGTGTTGGATCAACTACCATTCAACATGAGTATAAAAGTAAGTTTCTGTTGAAACAAATAGTCTGCTTTTTATTACACATACGTCCAATCTCTATTCCAACAAGCCAACCTCTACCCTGCTCTGTGTTATGAGAGACAAGCTCCTACTAAACCGCTGTCCACAGATGGGTGAAGTGCAAAAGGACAATGGAACAACCCCTGTAGCTTGTCTAAGGGTGTGCCATAGCGTAAAAAAAAAAAAAAGAATTCTATCCCCAAATAAATTGACTAAGGTGCCCTAGATCCTCCTTCCCCAATGGGGGGCAATTGTGATAAAGAAGGAACACACAAAGGCTATGTTTAGGCACAACCTTCAAGTCATGAGAGGCAAACAGTCATGAAATTAAATCTGACTTCTCCTGTTTTTATTTAAAACGGCCAGCAACTATAACACTTTTCGAGGCTAAGATGTCTCTTCCTCAGATACAGATGACTGATGGGCCTAGTCATGTTTCAAGGCTCTTTATTTGGTTGAACATTGATTTACAGGGTACATAACTAGGTGGCACTGGGGCTAATTTCCAAATGATCCTGTTTTTGCTTCTCTTGATGAATAGCATTTGGTTACAAAACTGTAGAGAACACTCAAGAATGCTTGAGTCAAGCGTATTTCCTCTCCCCCCCCCCCCCCCCATTGGTAGTCGCAGTAGATCTTCCAACTTGACCAAGATTTATAAGGCCACCTCTAGCTCCAGTCCGACAACGAGAAAAAACATTTATGGCTGTCCTAGGGTAGTAAGTCCTCCCAGCTATCCACTGCACTGTTATTTGAAAGTCCATACACTGCTATTGTTGTCCAAGCAAATGCTCGTCATAGCCGATAAAAGAGCAGCAAAGGCAGCTGGCAATGAAGACCAAGTTCGGCAACTAAATGCCAATTTTCGGTAAGTGTCAAGGGAGGACAAGGAAATGGACTGGAAGGAGTGAGATCAGTAGTTGAAGCGACACTCCCTGATGCGCAGGCATGATTCTGGCAAGAGCACAGAACCCGCAACTATATTGCAAAACTGCAATGGGCCATGGAAAAAGCTTGAGAATATTAAAAGAATATCTACATGTGCTTCATCGACTACTTCAAGGCCTTTGACTGCGTCAACCATGACAAGCTATGGCAGGCCCTACAACAGCTTGGCGTATCGGCACATCTAGTCAAGCTGATAAAATCACTATATACCAATCAAGAAGCTACTGTGAGAACACAGTATGGGGCTACAGATTGGTTTGGGATCGGCAAAGGCATCTGACAGGGCTGCATCCTCTCACCCTTCTTGTTTAATCTAAATGCTTAAGTGATCATGCGGAAAATGGGCCTAGACGAATTGAAAACCCAGGTGAAAATAGGTGGAAGAAACATCAACAATCTCTGTTATGCAGATGACACAACTCTGCTTGCAGAAACAGAAGCCAGTCGTAAGCAGCTGATATGGAAAATTAAAACAAAGTGAGAAATTGGGTCTCTACTAGAGATGAGCGAACGTGTTCTTCCGAGCTTGATATTCGTGCGAATATTAGGGTGTTCGGGATGCTCGTTACTCGTAACGAGTACCACGCGGTGTTCTGGTTACTTTCAGTTTCCTCTCTGAGACGTTAGCGCGCTTTTCTGGCCAATTGAAAGACAGGGAAGGCATTACAACTTCCCCCTGTGACGTTCAAGCCCTATACCACCCCCCTGCTGTGAGTGGCTGGGGTGAGCAGATGTCACCCGAGTATAAAAGTCGGCCCCTCCCGCGGCTCGCCTCAGATGCCTTGTGAGTTAGCTGAGGGAAAGTACTATCGTGCTGGTGCTGCTGTAGGGAGAGCGTTAGGAGTCAGTGTAGGCTTCAAGAACCCCAACGGTCCTTCTCAGGGCCACATCTACCTGTGTGCAGGCTGCTGCTAGCAGTGTTTTTTTTTTCTTCTCAAAATCGGCAGTGCAGAGCATTGCACCCGGCATTAGGGACAGAAGTGGTGTATAGGCAGGGAGAGTGTTAGGAGTGAGTGTAGCCTTCAAGAACCTCAACGGTCCTTTCTAGGGCCAAATTTAACCGTGTGCAGTACTGTGCTGGCTGCTGTTAGCAGTGTTGCATTTTTTTTTCTTCTAAAAATCGTCTGTGCAGAGCATTGCACCCTCCATTGATACTACAGGGACAGAACTGTGTAGGCAGGGCCACAACACAGTTATTGTTCATTGAATATACGCAGTGGGTCCTTCCCTTTGCAAAAAAGGAAAAGAAATTATATTTGGCCTGCCTGTGTCAGTCCTAAGGTCTCCGTGTACGTGTGTGCTGCGTGGACAACGTACAAAAATCAGACGCAACCAGCTACGGTTTACTGCAGGCTTGCGCCATTGTCTTTCCTGACTGGCAAATACCTGCTCTGCTAGAGTTAATAACTCTGCTACACTAAAGTTGTGTGACACTTTTTGAGGGCCACACCACAGATATTAAACTTCTTGTTCATTGAATATACGCAGTGGGGTCTTCCCTTTGCTAAAAAGGAAAAGAAATTATATTTGGCCTGCAGGCTTGCGCCAATTTATTTCCTGCCTGGGAAATCAAATCACTGGTAATACAGCATGCTGAGGGGTAGGGGTAAGCCTAGTGGACGTGGACGTGGCCGAGGACGCGTAGGCCCAAGTGAGGGTGTGGGCACAGGCCGAGCTCCTGATCCAGGTGTGTCGCAGCCGACTGCTGCGCGATTAGGAGAGAGGCACGTTTCTGGCGTCCCCACATTCATCGCCCAATTAATGGGTCCACGCGGGAGACCTTTATTAGAAAATGTGCAGTGTGAGCAGGTCCTGTCCTGGATGGCAGAAAGTGCTTCGAGCAACCTATCGTCCAGCCACAGTTCTGCGCCGTCCACTGCTGCAAATCTGAATCCTCTGTCTGCTGCTCCTCCTTCCTCCCAGCCTCCTCACTCCACTACAATGACACCTGCTCAGGAGCGGGAACACTCCCAGGAACTGTTCTCGGGCCCCTGCTTAGATTGGGCAGCAGTGGTTCCTCTCCCACCACAGGAGTTTATCGTCACTGATGCCCAACCATTCGAAAGTTCCCGGGGTCCGGGGGAAGAGGCTGGGGACTTCCGCCAACTGTCTCACAGTTGTCTTGCAGTGAGGTAGTAGTAAGGGCAGTAAGTCCAAGGGAGCAGCGCACAGAGGATTCGGAGGAAGAGCAGCAGGACGATGAGGTGACTGACCCCACCTGGTGTGCAACGCCTACTCAGGACAGGTCTTCAGAGGGGGAGGCAAGGGCATCAGCAGGGCAGGTTGCAAGAGGCAGTGTGGTGGCCAGGGGTAGAGGCAGGGCCAGACCGAATAATCCACCAAGTGTTTCCCAAAGCACACCCTCGCGCCATGCCACCCTACAGAGGCCAAGGTGCTCTAAGGTCTGGCAGTTTTTCACAGAGACGCCTGACGACCGACGAACAGTGGTGTGCAACCTTTGTCGCGCCAAGATCAGCCGGGGAGCCACCACCAACAGCCTCACCACCACCAGCATGCGCAGACATATGATGGCCAAGCACCCCACAAGGTGGGACGAAGGCCGTTCACCGCCTCCGGTTTGCACCGCTGCCTCTCCCCCTGTGCCCCAACCTGCCACTGAGATCCAACCTCCCTCTCAGGACACAGGCACAACCGTCTCATGGCCTGCACCCACACCCTCACCTCCGCTGTCCTCGGCCCCATCCAGCAATGTCTCGCACCGCACAGTCCAGCCGTCGCTAGCGCAAGTGTTGGAGCGCAAGCGCAAGTACGCCACCACGCACCCGCACGCTCAATCGTTAACCGTCCACATAGCCAAATTTATCAGCCTTGAGATGCTGCCGTATAGGGTTGTGGAAACGGAGTCCTTCAAAGCTATGATGGCGGCGGCGGCCCCGTGCTACTTAGTTCCCAGTCGCCACTACTTTTCCCGATGTGCCGTCCCAGCCCTGCATGACCACGTCTCCCGCAACATTGTACGCGCCCTCACCAATGCGGTTAGTGGCAAGGTCCACTTAACTACGGACACGTGGACAAGCACAGGCGGGCAGGGCCACTACATCTCCCTGACGGCACATTGGGTGAATTTAGTGGAGGCTGGGACAGAGTCAGAGCCTGGGACCGCTCACGTCCTACCCACCCCCAGAATTGCGGGCCACAGCTCGGTGGTGGTATCTGCGGCGGTGTATGCTTCTTCCACTAAAGCACCCTCCTCCTCCTCCTCAACCTCTGTCTCGCAATCTAGATGTGTCAGCAGCAGCAGGACGTCGCCAGCAGTCGGTGTCGTGCGGCGTGGCAGCACAGCGGTGGGCAAGCGTCAGCAGGCCGTGCTGAAACTACTCAGCTTAGGAGATAGGAGGCACACGGCCCACGAATTGCTGCAGGGTCTGACAGAGCAGACGGACCGTTGGCTTGCGCCGCTGAGCCTCCAACCGGGCATGGTCGTGTGTGACAACGGCCGTAACCTGGTGGCGGCTCTGCAGCTCGGCAGCCTCACGCACGTGCCATGCCTGGCCCACGTCTTTAATTTGGTGGTTCAGCGCTTTCTGAAAAGCTACCCACGCTTGTCAGACCTGCTCGTAAAGGTGCGCCGGCTCTGCGCACATTTCCGCAAGTCCCACACGGACGCTGCCACCCTGCGCACCCTGCAACATCGCTTTAATCTGCCAGTGCACCGACTGCTGTGCGACGTGCCCACACGGTGGAACTCTACGCTC
Organism: Eleutherodactylus coqui; assembly: GCF_035609145.1. Classification (NCBI taxonomy): domain Eukaryota; kingdom Metazoa; phylum Chordata; class Amphibia; order Anura; family Eleutherodactylidae; genus Eleutherodactylus; species Eleutherodactylus coqui. The sequence continues at coordinate 62,223,703 of NC_089849.1, forward strand.
CACATGTTGGCTAGGCTCTATGAGCAGCGTAGAGCTATAGTGGAATACCAACTCCAACATGGGCGGCGCAGTGGGAGTCAGCCTCCTCAATTATTTTCAGAAGAGTGGGCCTGGTTGGCAGACATCTGCCAGGTCCTTCGAAACTTTGATCAGTCTACCCAGGTGGTGAGCGGCGATGCTGCAATCATTAGCGTCACCATTCCTCTGCTATGCATCTTGAGAAGTTCCCTGCAAACCATAAAGGCAGCCGCTTTGCGCTCGGAAACAGAGACGGGGGAAGACAGTATGTCGCTGGATAGTCAGAGCACCCTCCGGTCTATATCTCAGCGCGTTCAGGAGGAGGAGGAGGAGGATGAGGAGGATGAGGAGGAGGGGGAAGAGACAGCTTGGCCCACTGCTGACGGTACCCATGCTGCTTGCCTGTCATCATTTCAGCGTGTATGGCCTGAGGAGGAGGAGGAGGATCCTGAAAGTGATCTTCCTAGTGCAGACAGCCATGTGTTGCGTACAGGTACCCTGGCACACATGGCTGACTTCATGTTAGGATGCCTTTCTCGTGACCCTCGCATTCAACGCATTCTGGCCACTACGGATTACTGGGTGTACACACTGCTCGACCCACGCTATAAGGAGAACCTTTCCAGTCTCATTCCCGAAGAGGAAAGGGGTTCGAGAGTGTTGCTATACCACAGGACCCTGGCGGACAAGCTGATGGTAAAATTCCCATCCGACAGCGCTAGTGGCAGAAGGCGCAGTTCCGAGGGACAGGTAGCAGGGGAGGTGTGTAGATCGAGCAGCATGTACAGCCCAGACAGTGCAACAGTCTTTAAGGGCCTGGCCAGCTTTATGGCTCCCCAGCAAGACTGTGTCACCGCTCCCCAGTCAAGGCTGAGTTGGCGGGAGCACTGTAAAAGGATGGTGAGGGAGTACGTAGCCGATCGCACGACCATCCTCGGTGACACCTCTGCCCCCTACAACTACTGGGTGTCGAAGCTGGACACGTGGCCTGAACTAGCACTGTATGCCCTGGAGGTGCTTGCTTGTCCTGCGGCTAGCGTCTTGTCGGAGAGGGTGTTTAGTGTGGCTGGGGGAATCATCACAGATAAGCGTACCCGCCTGTCAACCGACAGTGCCGACAGGCTAACACTCATCAAGATGAACAAAGCCTGGATTTCCCCAGACTTCTCTTCTCCACCAGCGGACAGCAGCGATACGTAAGCAATACGTATTATGCACCCGCGGATGGAAGCTACGTTCTCTCTCACCATCCAAAACGGGGACATTTCTGCTTCATCAATCTGTGTCTAATATTCCTCCTCCTCCTCCTGCTCCTCCTCCTGAAACCTCAGGTAATCACGCTGAACGGGCAATTTTTCTTAGGGCCACAAGGCTCACTCATCTAATTTTTCGAAACAATTTTTATATGTTTCAATGCTCTTAAAAGCGTTGAAACTTTAACTTGAACCAATTTTTCGTTAAACTGGGCTGCCTCCAGGCCTAGTTACCACTTAAGCCACATTAACCAAAGCGATTAATGGGTTTCACCTGCCATCTTGGTTGGGCATGGCCAATTTTTACTGAGGTACATTAGTACTGTTGGTACACCAATTTTTTGGGGCCCTCACCTACAGTGTAATCATAGCAATTTGTATGTTCTTCACCTGCACTCATGGTACAGAAGTGTGTGTGGGGTTGGCCTACACTTTAGCTACATAAATGTAACTTGGGCCTTGGCTATACTGCAGCTACTGAAATGGAACGAAGACTGTGCTCCCACTATACTGCTGCTTCGGAATTGTTACTGGGGCCTGTCTTGAGTGCTACTATTGCTGACATGGAACGAAGACTGCGCTCCCACTATACTGCTGCTTCGGAATTGTTACTGGGGCCTGTCTTGAGTGCTACTATTGCTGACATGGAACGAAGACTGCGCTCCCGCTATAATGCTGCTTCGGAATTGTTACTGGGGCCTGTCTTGAGTGCTACTATTGCTGACATGGAACGAAGACTGCGCTCCCGCTATAATGCTGCTTCGGAATTGTTACTGGGGCCTGTCTTGAGTGCTACTATTGCTGACATGGAACGAAGACTGCGCTCCCGCTATAATGCTGCTAGTGATATGTTAGTGGGGCCTGTCTTGAGTGCTACTATTGCTGACATGGAACGAAGACTGCGCTCCCGCTATAATGCTGCTAGTGATATGTTAGTGGGGCCTGTCTTGAGTGCTACTATTGCTGACATGGAACGAAGACTGCGCTCCCGCTATAATGCTGCTAGTGATATGTTAGTGGGGCCTGTCCTAATGCTACGGCTGAAATGTTACGAATTCTGGGCTCTGCCTATACCGCTGCTAATGGTATGTCTCTGGGGTGTGGAAACAGAGGCTTCCCAAAGACATGATGGCGGCGAGGCCATTTCCCACCAACGCGGTTACTGTAAAGGTGCATATAACCACGGACACGTGTAGAGGACACGTAGTGCCTCAAAAACATCCCCCTCCTCCTCCAACAGGGAAAACAAACATTCTTGGCAAATGCCTTTGCATTGGTTCGTCTGGTGGCAGTCCAAGAATTTCACCTTTACCGACACTACAAGAGAGACCCCCCACCATCCCCCCGCCACGGCCCACTTAATCCTGGCCACATTCCGAAAACCAACAAAATAAAACCGCGCTACTAGGTCCGCAGTCACCACCACATTACCACCAACGCGGTTACTGTTAAGGTGCATATTACCAGTCTGACTGGGGCATGCAGACACCTTGACAGAATGAATAGTGTGTGGCACATAGGTTCCCCATTGCTATGCCCACGTGTGCAGCTCCTGATGGCGGTGGCACAGGATTCTATTTCTCATTGCTTCTGTACAGCATTGTGGGCTATCGCCCCGCCACTTTTAAAGAGGGTCGCTGCCTAGCCGTGCCAACCTCTGCAGTGTGTGCCTGCGGTTCCTCCTCATGGCAGACACACTTCTAAATAGACATGAGGGTGGTGAGGCATTAGGGCAGCTGAAGGCTGCGCAGGGACACTTTGGTGTGCGCTGTGGGGGGAGGGGGGGGCGGTTGGGCAGCATGTAACCCAGGAGAAGTGGCAGTGGAGTGTCATGCAGGCAGTGATTGTGCTTTGTTGGAGGTAGTGTGGTGCTTAGCTAAGGTATGCCATGCTAATGAGGGCTTTTCAGAAGTAAAAGTTTTTGGGAGGGGGGGGCCCCACTCTTGCCGCTATTGTGGCTTAATAGTGGGACCTGTGAACTTGAGATGCAGCCCAACATGTAGCCCCTCGCCTGCCCTATCCGTTGCTGTGTCGTTCCCATCACTTTCTTGAATTGCCCAGATTTTCACACAAGGAAACCTTAGCGAGCATCGGCGAAATACAAAAATGCTCGGGTCGCCCATTGACTTCAATGGGGTTCGTTACTCGAAACGAACCCTCGAGCATCGTGAAAAGTTTGTCCCGAATAACGAGCACCCGAGCATTTTGGTGCTCGCTCATCTCTAGTCTCTACCTGAATTTAAAGTAGACAAAAATTATGACAACTGCAAAAAAAAAGGCCTAATTCAAATCAAAATCAACTATGAGGCCATAGAATGCATGCCAGATTTCAGCCTTCTTGGTTTGGAAATTAACCATGATGGAAAATCTAAAACATAGGATAGCACTGGGGCGAAGCACAATGCTAAACATGGACAAAATCTGGAAAAGTAGGGATATCGGTATAGCAACTAAACGCAGGATAGTGCAAACCACCGGTTTCCCCATAGCCATATATGGGAGTGAGAGCTGAACTGAGAAATAAGCTGATAAAAGGAGGATTGATGCGTTTGAGCTGTGGTGCTGGTGAAAGCTGCTGCGTATACCCGGGACAGAGATTAGCAAACAGAGAAGTCCTGAATAGTATAAGACCCAACATATCACTGGAGGGCAAGATGGCCAGACTCAGGCTCACGTATTTTGGCCAAGTAATGCGAGCAGAGTTGCTAGAAAAATCTATAATGCTTGGACAGATCAGTGGCAAAAGAAGACCCGGCCGCCAGAGGACCCGATGGCTGATACTGTCAGAGCTGATACGGACATGGATATCAGACAACTGAAAGAAGCTGTGCAAAACCAAAAAACATGGAGGGAGCTCGCCTGTAGGGTCGCAAATGGCTAACAACAACAAGATCTAGACTATAAGGCAGCTGCTATAATGTACAGGGTGATTCAAAAAGAATGGTGTAAAGGGTGAAGCTGATTTCTTCATACATGAAGTGACCTACAAAACTCAGAATTACATTAAAAGACAGAAGATACAGATGTTTGATGTGGATGCCATTGGTGACACTAGACAACCTAAAATAATTTCTGCTGCAGTGGAATCAATAATGCAGCATATCCCAGGATCGGTCTGGGCAGAACTGGACTGCTGACTTGCCATTTGCTGTGTTGCCAATGGTGCCCACATTGAACATCTGTAAAGTGCAGTAAAAACTTGGGAGTTCTACCTACTCATGTCATTCTGGTTGTTGTATTTTGATGCATGTGTGAAGAAATCAGCTTAACTTTTGCAACATTCTTTTTTTTTTTTAATCCCTGTGTAAGCAATGGGATTTTTTAAAAATTATTTCTACCCCCACCCTTATAAAACGACCGTGCAGTAAGTCTCACATTCTATTTGTCGTCTTGTGTCCTGCTCCTAGTTTATCTCTAATATCAGGTCCTGGAGGTTCTTGAAAATGACTGCTGACCTTCAGCCGAGGGCTCGATGATGGATGGTTTGACCTTGAAGACCTTTCTGTGAGAAACATCAGTGCCGGCAGGAGTCGGGGGGGGGGGGGGGGGGGGGGGGGGGGTGAGATATGGTATTGAGTGACTGTTTATGATCAGATTCCCCACTGCTCTTAATCCCCAGAGATGCCCACAGCCTGAGATAAGAGCAAACCTCTATTATCCTGAACTGCGGGTCGTACTTATCTTTCCTTACTGCCCACATATTTCCGTTAATGAATATTGATTTTCTATAATTGCCTCCCTAATTTATAAATCTAAGATTGGAACATTTTTGGAACAGTTTCACTCTAGTCATGATAAACCTGGAATGTGATGGAATAATGCTTGTGCTATGGCTAGTGGGGGGAGTGTAATTATAGGGCGGGCGGAGGTACAGATGGGGCCATCCTTAACTTTATCAATATTGTACTCCGAGGGATTGGAGTCCTTAATGAGAATTGGTCTATTCTTGTGTTATCCACTAAAAAAAAAATCTATAATTTTAATATGGGGACACAATTTTGTCTCCCCTGCACCTCTCTGTTTCCTCTGTGCTCCTTGGTATTTTTTTTTCTTTGCACTAAAACCCCAATCCAAACCGTGTTTGCATGCAGGTTTTGGCCACACAGGGCATTTTTGAAGCCAAAAGGAATAAGACAATACAGGGTTATTCAAAAAGGTGGCAGATTTGGGGATTTAATGACAAGCTATAAAAGACGGCTACACCATCCTCACATCACTGAAAAGAGGAAGGTTCACAGTTTTTTGTGACATACCAGTAAGTTCCAACTTCTGCCCCCGCGCAGCGCTGGGTGTCTCGCTTACAGGTTTATGGTCCCTAGAGCACATATGCAAGTTAAAGGGGTTGTCCCGCGAAACAAAGTTGGGGTATACACTTCTGTATGGCCATATTAATGCACTTTGTAATGTACATTGTGCATTAATTATGAGCCATACAGAAGTTATTCACTTACCTGTTCCGTTGCTAGCGTCCTCATCTCCATGGTGCCGTCTAATTTTCAGCATCTAATCACCCGATTAGATGCGCTTGCGCAGTCCGGTCTTCTCCCTTCTGAATGGGGCCGCTCGTGCCAGAGAGCTGCTCCCCGTAGCTCCGCCCCATCACGTGTGCCGATTCCAGCCAATCAGGAGGCTGGAATCGGCAATGGACCGCACAGAAGACCTGCGGTCCATGGAGGGTGAAAATCCCGGCGGCCATCTTCGCAAGGTAAGTAAGAAGTCACCGGAGCGCGGGGATTCGGGTAAGTACTATCCGTTTTTTTTTTTAAACCCCTGCATCGGGTTTGTCTCGCGCCGAACGGGGGGGCTATTGAAAAAAAAAAAACCCGTTTCGGCGCGGGACAACCCCTTTAAACAAATTTTCTGTGCCACTTGTGACGAGGCGGATGTTTATGGAATCGACACCGGAATTCATGTTGCACTTGGACAATAGATCCACACTAGTGTATTTGGGGCCGTGTGCTGTCCTTGCTAATTTATGGGCAGCACGCGGCTCCATTATAGCCTATGGAGCTAGAAACCTGCTGATGGTCCGCAGAAAAGACAAAAAAAACCTCATTACTTGTCCTATACCTTTCCATTTAACGGATGAGAAATAGGGCATGCTAATGCATGCCAATGTGCCGTGTTCATGTCAATCAGACAACATGCAGACGGGCGTCTGTGCGCTGTCCAACGCAAGTTGGGTTAGAAACTCTCAGGCACAACTCGCACACAGGGGAAGTGTACACCCGGATGGATACATTCCATCTTATACCACTCATCTCGGGTTATGTATCTGTAGTAGTCGTACCTGGTACCACATAAGAAGATACCAGTAGGATAAATGGGACATGGTAGACAGGAGCGTCATACATGAATTCGTCCTAAGACCTTATTGACACAAGCGTATTTTCGTGCATGAGCAATCCATATGTGCAACTGATTGTTCGCACACAGCGCATGGGCCCATTAAAGGCATTGGGGCTATCCACGCAAGAAAAAAAAAAAACGGATGACACAAGTATCACACATGGACATAAAAACAGAGGAAAAACACATGCGGAGGTCACATGGGCATATATATTAAAATTGGTCTTTTTTTTGGAATTGCACATGCTCATCTGAAGAAGGTCAGATTCCAATATGGTGTAAAAACTCACCCACAATTACTACGGATTACGCTGAAGCCATGTTCACACAGTGGAATTTGCCATGGATTTGGCACTGATGCCATATCAAATCCATGTGGTTTCCATCTGTTTGAATGGGTACCATGTCAGCTAATCTATGTGCTGATCCATGTCACAAATTACTGCTTAAACATGTCGATTTCTTCCGCAGCTCTCCATTGAAAGGGTGGATTCAGACAAGCGTGTTTATATGCGTACAATAGTGAGCTCAAAACCAGGCGTCTATTAGAACCATTGGTTCCCTGTGGTGTGTTCACATGTCAGTGTCTTACAGGCACAAAATACTCGCACCTGCAAAACATAAGACATGCTCACAGCACTGTCACACTATTCAGTGACAAGGGGACTAAAGGGGAGTAAAGAATCCCCTGCCATAGCTGTGGCAGAGGATCACGATGCCGGCACCCCTGCAGTGATTTTCAGGGAGGGGCTTTAAATATAAGTCCTTCCCTGAAAATCATTCCTATCTCGTGCAAAAAATAAAAATACCTCTCCGCCGCTGCTGGGGCTCAGGCGCATCTACCAACTTGGGTCCCGTCACTGCTCTAAAGCTCTTTCAGCAGGCGTGGATTTAAAATCCCCACCTGCTGAAAGGGCTGTATCTGATTGGCTGAGCGCTGAGCCAGTCATTGAATGACAGCTGCGCACTGCCTGTGATTGGTCACAGTGCTCAGCCAATCACAGGCAGCGCTGGGTCATTCATTGAATTCAATGAATGGCCAAGTGCTGCCTGTGATTGGCTGAGCGCTGTGACTAATCACAGGCAGTGCTCAGCTTTCATTCAATGAATGGCTGAGCGCTGGCTGTGATAGGGGATTCTTTACTCCCCGCAGCGAATATTTACACGGCAGCGGCGGAGAGGTGAGTATATATGTATACGTATTTATATATATATATGCGTTTTATTTATTTATTTTTACACAAACAGGGATAATTTTCAGGGAAGGGCTTATATTTCAAGCCTTTCCCTGAAAATCACTGCAGGGGTTGCCTGCATCCTATTGCGCTCAATAGGGCCGCAGCTGCAGCTCCATTGAAAGCAATGCTACACGGACCTGCATTCGTGCATGTTTGTGCACGTACGTGGGTGCACAGTTTTGTGCGCACCAATGTATGCACACGCTCGTGTGAATGCACCCAAAGGCAGATCTGGTTGTGTGAACATGGCCTTAAGGTACTATAACTTTTTACTCCTCCTCTCTAAGGGGGGCTTTACATTGGACACTATTGTCCGAATAGTCACTCGTTGGAGCAGATGTAAGCGACAGCACTTCCGTATAAACACGGCCACCAACCAGGTGACTGGTTAGAAGTCATTCAGTATTTGCTGGTCGCTTAGTTTCAGCTCATCTAAACATAGTCGCTGGTTGATTAGTTATCGTCTGGTGTAAACAGGTAATCTTTGTCTTTCAACCACTAGCCAACAACTTTGCAGGGAGGTGTGCGCCTGTTTAGCATGTGCCTCCCACCAAATGCTGATTGGCTCCTGCCTTTATTTAAACATTTTGCCCTCCCACTTAATGCTGATTGGTTCCATAAATACATGTGACTGATCTTCAACGGAACAGTTCCTGCTGGTCTTCAAAAGAACACTAGCTGCTGGTTTTAGGTCAGCAAGAGACTAAGACCACCAACACATATTTAGGCGCCTTCAGTCTACTTGGCAACCAAGGAGAGTGCTTTGGCAAAGGGTTACAATTTCAAAAATGCACGCTTTCGAAAGGAACACAAGTTCCTCCCCTGAGTAGCCGATGAACATTATTTCAGCCCATGTAAATGCTTCCAACTATGATCGTGAAAGTGAACAGCATTGGCTCTGTGTAAACAACCGTTGTTCATACGCTTTAGCGACTTCTTTGAGTGACTATGCAGACGCTAGTTGCCCGTGTAAAGCCCCCTAAAGCTGCCATAGTGTGATTTTTTTGTAGCCTATCTATCCTGCGCTATTGTTTCCCAACATAACCCGCACGATGGGGATCTGGTAGTCACTTCTGCCTCTCTGAAGAAGTTACATTAATATGTCATGAATCCTCGTTGGCTGTTACCCCTCCCCTTATTTTGCACTAGATGTTAAGGCCCATTTATAATTGAACGTTTTTTAAGTGAAAACAGGAAAGCTTTGATCACTCGTCGCCGCTGTGTCATCTACATCCAGCTGTTGTTTTGTAGAACTGTAAAAACTAGGAAAACTGGGAATGTCGAGAGTGACGAGAGGAAGAGGGGAAGGAGGATGTCCATAGTCATCTATACAGCTGGGGATTAATCTGTCATCACCGCAGACATTCGGCTCTATAAAATCACATCTCTGCTATGTCACCCTATTGATGCTTATGCTATCCTCAGTGCAGAGTCAGACTCTGGTCTTGGACAAGCAAGATGGCCAAACTATTCCTTTGACTACATGATGCACGCAGTGCATAGTATGCTTAAGTAGTCTAAGACACTACCAGCTGCTCTGATAGGCCAGTGCTCTCCATGTGAGCTGCACTGGCCAAAAAGAGCAGCATGCAGTGCCTTAGACTACTGATGCATACTATGCAGTGTATGACAGGCAGTCAGAGAATCAGATCGGCCACCTTTGCTTGTCCAAGACCGGAGGGTCAATTTAATTAGGAGATGGTATAATGCCTCTGTAGCACCATCTATTGGAAGACTTTGGTTTGGTTTATAGGCTCAGTCATGTTACAAGGCCCGTTACAAGGTCAGACATTGACTTACAGGGAAACTGCTTTGCAAGAGGTGGCGCTGCAGAGGCATTGTACCTGTATTAGTGTACCATGTCTCCACCGGATGTATGGGTGGAGACACGGGTTGACTAGCCTGAGTTGCAGGTGACACCCACAGCATCCACCTGACAGCTGTCCCTGTCTCAGTCCAATCTTCGCTCCTTTCCCCCGGTGACAGCTGTTTCTTGCTGCGCTCCCATCCCCCGGCGATGCCGGAGATGCTATCCGCCTCCATGGCGACCTTGTGTCCACCAATGCCGTCCCCCGCTGACAGCTGTGTCTGCCAGTGTGACTGCCCAGCTGCTTCCAGGAGCTGCGCTAGCAGGAGCAGAAGCGGACGCAGCGGGACTGCTGGAGCAGCTTCCAGGAGCGGGCCAGCCAGAAGCAGGAGGGGCGGGACTGCCAGAGCCGTTTTCATGAGCTGCAGTGGCCGCAGCGGCAGTGATGACGCCGGTTCCAGGATCTGACCGGCCAGGAGCAAGAGCGGCCATTACTGGAGTGCTGGAACCGCTTCCAGGAGCTTGGTTCGTTGTACACAAGGGGAGTGCTAGAGAACACAACCCATGTCTCTACCTATTTTTCTGGTGGAGACATATTACACTAATACCCATTGTACCATCACTCCTTTGCATACCAGGTTTTTCCCAGGAGAAACAATTCCCCTCTCAACAGAACCCCAAAAGGAGATTCATGTATCGTACCCTCAGCCCTAGCACTAGGCAGAACTTTTCCTTTAACTGTGTAATTGTATGGAGCAAGCTCAGAAGCCAAGCCTATTAACCCGTTAAATACCACGATCATTCTGCAAGTGGCATTTAAATGTCTCTCTTTCTCTTCAAGCCCTCTTAAAGATATAAAATTATGATTTTTGAGAGATAAAAATGACAATGAAAAAAACAAAAAGAGCTACAGCCAGAAAGAATTAATGTACGCCTGTTTGTAAATCGCTCCCCACACATTCTTCGAAATACGCTCATATGAAGCGTTCCGCCCACATACAAAGGCGCTGATGTGACCTGAGTATCTATTATTCATCTCCCTTCAGATGCAGGAAAGTGTTGGCCGGTATAATGTTATTTTATCCACCCCGCTTGGGAACCTTCTATAATTAGATGTATAATGCTGTTTAATGGAAAGTCATGCCCGACTGACACAAAATGTTCTCTACTTTCATGAGAGTACTGGCGATGTACGCCTAAGTGCACGCTGCGTCTGAGCACCGAAGCTTAGATATACACGGGGCAATGCTCCCACTGTACAAGGAGGTCTGTCGTTACTTTTTGGGCGACCGACTGAATATACTGGCAGATGTCCGGTGATACGAAGAACATATTACTTTTACTGTGTTTCACTGCAATCCACTCTCCAAATATCATTCTTGAAGTGTGAAGCACGCTTTATGCAAATTAGCAGACAACCGTCAAATGGCGGTCCACCTCTACTTGCCCATTGTTGAGGAATATGTACCTATTCCGTGTCTTGTTAATAGTCCCAATATTGATCAAAGCAGCATCCTGGGGAGTTACTCCATAATAGTACAACTCACTTCATCCAGAGCAGAAATCCTTTTATTGCGCCCATAAAATACGACAACGTTTCGATCACACTCACAGTAGTCCTTGTCAAGTCTAAAAGAGACCTGCCGCTGGACTTCGCAATGCCCATGGGCAGCCAGCCTAATTGGACCCCTGAGCAAGATTCAAAAGTAATATTTCTTTACATTTGTTAATACTTAGTGAGGCCTCCTTTGGCCCTAATGATATTAGATACTCTCCATGGCATGCTTTCTACAAATGTCTGATACACTTCAGCTGGTATTTCCCTCCATTCATCCTGCAAACATCTGGAGAGCTCTGTCAGGAAAGATGGATGCTGTTCATATTTCCTGACTCGCCTTTGCAGTTTGTCCCAAAGATGTTCAGTAGGGTTCAGGTCGGAACTCTGTTCAGGATAGTCCAACCGTGGAGAATCCATAAAACGATGTTGGATTTGTGACAAGGCAGGTTGTCTTATTGGAAGTATTACTAACCATTCCCAGAGTATTGCCACATTGTCGGCAGCACATTATTGTGTAGAATGCCAGAGTACACCTCCTCCATATCCATGCTTATTGCCACTACAACTAACAGTCCGAGACCATAATGGAACCTCCGTCACACTTAACTGTTGGTACAACACACTCAATCAAAAGGTGGTTCAGGCAAGGATTTGTGGGATTCGTCACTCCATAGAAAGTTCTTCCATTGATGACGCTCCTTGCACCATTATAGACGGCCCGATGCATTAGTCTTTGTGTGCAGCGGCATAACCCATATATCCAATAGTGTGCAGTTCCCATCACATGAAATTATAGATCATATGTTTAACCCAACTCTCACACTACCCTTTCTCCAAAGATACAATCAATAATCTTTGACAATATTTAATAAGCCACCCGGACACCAATATAGTGGAAGCAAAACTTTTGGTCACAGACATCTTTATTAAAGAATACCAATACTCTCGTGAAAAATGTAACTGTAATGTAAATACTTCAATACTTAAACATGTGATAGCCCACCAATTGGCTCAAACGAAATATACGTGACCAACACTGTCCACTCACAAAGCGGTGATGGCTGTGACTGTTAAAGACCATGGTTCCTAAACAGTCATAGCCGTCACCGCAGCCACATCTTCCACTGGTAGAGAAACAGGAGTATCGACCGCCACCATGGGAGTAGAGCCAGACAAAAGACTCAGAGGCCACCGTAGGCTGCTCAGGCAATCTTATAGTCAAGCAGAGACTTTCCCTTGCACAATTCAACAATGATATCCTCTATGATAAGCCTGACGATCGGGGGGCTGAGGGAACGCTGAACCGGATGTTACCTCTCTGCTGGAAGCTGGCAAGCAGTTCCTAAATGCCCCGGCTGCCCCTTAAATACCCTGCCCTCAGCGCATCACTGGACACCCTGTCCAATAACACACTTATGTCCAAGGGAAGGTCAAAACCTTTCCACAGTTACATCAAATGGCTCAATGACCCGATCAGCACCTAATGCCAAGGAAGCCCTAGACTGTGATAAGGAACAAGCAAAAAGGGAAAGCCCTGCCAAAACCACATTAGAAAGGGACCCACAATTATAACCTCATGTGGATCCCTCTTGATGGTCCAGGATCCTTACAAACTATGGCTGACACCTCCAAGGGCTTGCACCTTATGTAGCACGGTTTAAGACGTGACGTGCTGGTAAGACACAATCCATTCTACTGCAAGTGGATCCGAATACGTCTGGTAGGGTAGTTGTGCACTAAGCCTTAGATAATTCTGGGGGTGACCTGAGTTTGCTGGGGTTGTATAATGTTAGGCGCAGAGTTTCAAGGCAGCACAATGCAGTCCTAAGCTCTCGCTCATGACCTGAAGGTTGTAGGTTCAATCCCCACTGTTCAGGTAGTCGTCTCAAGGTTGACTCAGCCTTCTATCCTTCTATCCTAGGTCGGTAAAATGAGTACCCAGCTTGGTGGGGAGTAATAAATTACCTGAAAGCGCTGCGGAATAAGTTGGTGCTATACAAATAACAAGTCCCTTCCCCCCTGATATAAATGTTACATATATCGGGCTGCAAAACAGCCGTGTAAAACTGACCTAAGGTGGGTACGTCAATGCAGATATGATATCTTACAGCAAGAATAGGGTTTTTGATGTTGCTTCCACCTAAATCATAAATGGTTACTCAACATAGTTTGTATAAAACTGTTTAACGTATATAAAATGATTGGTTGCATTCCAATTCTAATAGGAAAGCAGATTTTGTTGAGCGTCCATCCAGCCACCAGGTGGCGCATAATGACAAGGCTTCACGTTACTCCAAATACCAGTTACTGCACGTCTCCTTACAAATAACCATATATTATAGAAACATCAGTCCCTTTCCCTATGTGTTAGCATTGGTTTACTTCAGACGTACCTAACAAGAACTCATATATTATCAGTTGTAGACATTGCGTTCGTATGGAAATTAGACCCCGGAATGAGGCATAAAATCAAGGGATGAGTTTTCCGTGGATCAGCATCAGTGTGCATCCACATTAGATGGGAAAATCCCGCGATCGGAGGAACTTCCAACGAGGCTGGTCATCGGTGCTAGACTAGCCGGGCCAGGATTTCATACACCACCAACCTTGTGGGGTTTTCCCTAGAGTATACAGACAATGGTGTGATGGAGGAAAAACATTCAGCAAAAGGGGATCCTGTGGCAGTAAACAACTCATCGACAAAAGGGGTCATAGGAGGGTGTCAAGAATAGTTGTAATGAACAAGTGCTGCACAGTCAAGCAAACTGCAGCTGAATACAATTCCGCTGCTCGAACTAACGTGTCCGAATGTACAACTCATCGTTCTTTAGCACGGATGGGCTATAACAGCAGACGAACAGCTCCAGCGCTATTGCTGCCTTCAAGAAACGGAAAGATAAGACTGCAGTGGGCAAAAAGCACAAAAATTGTATCACTGAGCAATGGAAAAGCATCACCTGGTCAGATGGATACAGATCTCTGTTGCACCGTGCTGATGAAAGATTGGAATTTGGCACGAGCAGCATGAATCGATGAACCCTTCCTGTCTGTTATCAACAGTTCAGACTGGTGGAAGTGGAGTAATGCTGCGGGGAATGTCTTCTCGGCACACTATGCTTCCTCTGATAGACGCTATGATGAATTATCACGGTGCTGAAGGCCGAAGTTGATCCAACGCTTATTAGATAAATCTAGTCTAGAATAAAGAGGCCATTCAGTATATATACTGTATACTCACGAACACAACATGCCCAACTTTAGATGAAATTTATATTTTTTGGACAAATATTGGATGCAATTTTTGGACAGTGAGCAACCCCAAGGCTGACATGCACAGGACACAGCTATAGGGAGTGCAGAGGGCCACATCCTGGCTCTGATACCTGCAGGGACCCAACAACAGGACTGTGAATAGCATATAGTAGATGAGTGGGTGCTGTGACACATTTTGCATTGACCCTCACGTTACACCCCATGATAAAACTGTCTGTGTATAACGCTATAAGCCAACTCCAATGGGCTTGGACTAGGCATAGGGAAACAGATGAATCCCCCGATGGGCCCTGAGCTAGGGTGGGCCGCCACGTTTTGCACATGTTGGGTAAATGGAGGTCTACCAATTCCTTCCCTCTGCATTCTCCATACATTTCAGTGGAAACAAAGTCAGACACAGAGGCAGCCATCTTTCTATTGAAGTGTATGAAGAATACACCGGCGTGGAATTTTTGAACAGGGGTCAGGTAATACTTTCATGTAGCTGCATATAATAATTTTTACCGGTGGCTACCACAGTCCGACACTGCTTATACATTCCATCCATTTGTGATTGCCATTGAGCCACCAGCTTTCCTTTATTACCGAGGACAGTTTAACATTTGCCACTTTAATTGGATGCAAATTTACTGAAGCACGGTGCGATTCCCGCTCAATAACAAGACTATGATAAGTGCCCCATTTTACCCATCATCTGTGCAATAACATTTTCTTGATTAATCCTACAATGGCTCTCAGGGCCCAAATTGTTTAAATTGCAGCCAATTACCCAGATTGTGCCGTTATGTAAATCCTCATTGCAGCAACTTCACATATTTCATACTGATTGACATTTCAGGAAAACCCATGTGAAGGAGAAGTCCTTGCAGATGATGTTTGCTGCATGCTGGCACAGTGCCAAGAAGGCTACAGCTGCTCCCTAGATGGCGCTGTTGTGCTTTCCGTTGCACCAAAGGATACAGTGTATATGCTCTGCTCAGCGAATGTTGCAGTGCGCATCTATTCTACATCTACAACACTGGATGGACACTATGAATAGCAACATAAGTAACCCCCATGTAATTAAAGGTGTTGATTTTGCTATCGGCTGCACGGGAAACTACAGCGTGGTGCTTACAAAGCTGCAGCATAAGCAACCGCGGATATTACGTACGTAGCGCCGCGTCTTCCAGATGCTATTATTCAGTAATGGTGAGGGTAATAATAATCATGTAGGTAAAGTGAAAGCCGTAAAACGTGTTTGGAGAAAAAAATTAACCAAAATAGTATTGCTTTTAGTTCTGCATAGGATATATCAGTAAGGTTGTGGGTTATAGTGTGACTAGTTAGCTTTTATTAGTCGGTAATATCACCTTTATGCGTGTCTGTCTGATGAGACTCAATGCTTTGGACAATGCTGGGATCCCCAGAGATCAGCTGTAATCTATGGGAGATTTGAGCAGAAGTGTTCAATTTCCCTGCAGCACCTCCGCTGGAAAAATATGGCATTGCACAGTTCCCATTGACATCTGCCCATGTGATGTACCCTGAGTCCTCCAAAGCTAGAGGTCTTCTTTGTAGCTAATTTCTGTTCTGCAAATGGGCACCCGATCCACACAAAATCGCACACTGAGCCATGATTTTGCAGTGAAATCGATAACACGGGGGACTAATTAGGGTGTACAGCCTGTTAAATCATGGCATGGATGTTTCCCGCACTGATGAGAGCAGTCCCGGCAGCGCAAAAAAGTACAGAAAAATGCGCCAATATGCAACAGCCCGTGTTAGCATTCCCTTCACAGCGCAATTACGTCACGCTATCACAAGGATATCTACACCTACGCTTCTCTGCAGGACCCCTAAGAAAACAGAAACCCCCCACCTATATTAACGCAGAACTCACTAATCATGTATTTCCAAGTTCATTTACTAAACTAGACAGCCCCTTTAAACTATGCATACCTGAAAGGGTTAAACTAATATGTACAGTAATTACATGCACTCAACAACCCAAAAAGAGCAGGTCATTACAGTCCCTTAGAGGACTACTTCTCACTATTATGTGCACATATATGCAGTAAACCGCCAGTTTGTGGGTGCATGTTGGCGGGTGGAACAGAAAAGTCCAACTACAGATTTGAAATCAGCGTCCTTTATAATATTTACTCATTACTTTAATCTATGGGGGTGGCATATTTCCTTTAAAGGGCCACACTTGCAAAAACACATTTTCCCATCCCGGCCCCCCTCGCTTGATTGGCTGTCACACTTTGGATTTCTCCTATGCATATTGCAGTCATTTGCATGCTTAACAGGCACCACCTTGATGATGTGGTTTCTCCCTGCTTTCTATTTCACTATTCTGTGCTATCAATCCCATGATGCATCAGCACAATATCATATGAAGAGTTAAAGCCTGTACCATCTCTGCCTGATGGGAGGAATCATGGAATGGTAGAGTTGGAAGGGACCTCCAGGGTCATCTGGTCCAACCTCCTGCTCAATGCAGTATTCACTAAATCATACCTGACAGATGTCTGTCCAACCTCTGTTTGAAAACTTTCATTGAAAGAGAACTCACCACCTCCCGTGGTAACCTGTTCCACTCATTGATCACCCTCACTGTCAGAAAGTTGTTTCTAATATCTAATCTGTGTCTCCTCCCTTTCAGATTCATCCATTGCTTCTATGTGATTATGATTACTCAAGGGCATAACTATAGGGGATGTGGTTGCACCCGGACCCACGGCTTAGGGGGCCCATATGGCTTCTCTTTTTCATATAGGGAGCCCAGTACAATGACTAAACCATTATAGTTGGGGCCCTGTTACAGATTTCGCATTGGGGCCCAGAAACTTCAAGTCACGCCTCTGCTCTGTATATTCACCTAAATAAGCTACAGATCAAAAGTATACAGTCAGGAGGCTGAACTATAATCTCCTTCATTATAACTGTGGGACAGTAGGTTCTAATCATCAGCACTAACTGTGATAGGAGCTTATGTGTCCCCCTCTAACGAGCTTGTGTGGTAGGGTCAATGTTATAGCGTCACACAGGAATTATGCTGACTAAGGCTGGCTGCACAGGGCAGGGCCAGATTCTGCATGCAGAATCCCGCAGCTGAATCCGGCCCTGCCAGCAGCGACGTCCGCGCGTACCTGTTCTTTCCATCTTCACTTAGTACTGCAGACGGTCCGCATGGTGAGCCGTCGGACATGCGCAGTACAGTTCTTTTTGAAACTCCTACTTCAATGGAAGACGTCCGTGCAGAATCCGCGGAAAAAGAGAGCATGCTGTGACTTTTCCTCCGCTTGCGGAAACCACAATTGGCTTCCGCAACTCTGGAGGAAGAATCAGTGTCCCATAGCATTCTATGGGAGCTAGTTGCTTCAGATCCACGATGCGAACGCCCGTCGTGGATTCCGCAGCAAATATCTGGTCGTGGACAGGAACCCTTAAAAATAGTGACTTCTGGAGAGAACATAAAGCCAAGTAACTCTCCAAGTAAAGGCAGTCAGAATGAGATCACATGACCCATCTGAGAAGAACTCAGGACACAAAAGAAGAACTAAATAAGGTAGTATTAACCGACTTATATATACTGGGGGCTAGTTACATAAAGAATTGGAAAAAATTAAGAAAGTGGGCAAGCGATTAAGTAGGAAGCTCAGTGGATGTCTCTGTAGTATCACTAAAAGTTTGTAGGGATTTGGGACAGTACATGGTAGGGAATTCTTGGAATATGAGAATAATATATACAAGCACAGCGTGTTCCACCAGTGACATCACATCCCCTGCTTCCTGACTGTTTCCTGTATTGTTAGAATCGCTGAACTAGCGGTGAACTTGTTCCTGTTCTGTAAATACCTACACAAACATTGATTCACAGCCCAATGCATTTGGGAAACCCAGCGGGAAGCCTGCAGATTTTCATTGTTGCAAAGCAGAACTGTTGGCTGGAGGCATGGAGCCTATTGTAACAGCTCATGGTCTACCAGCAGTAATCATATGGAGTGTAGAATTAGCCATTGCACCCAAGCCTTGGAGTCTAAGAGGGTCAACATGGTTCCTCTGCCCCATATGAGAACAGCCCTGCAAATTAAACTTTATTGTATGGGGGATTGCTACCAGTGCTTCTGTAGGAAGAGAATGAGCTGGCCGGATGGGGAAGGTAATGTGGCCAACATCCCAATGGGCATGGATATAGGCCCAGAGGGTCTGGAGGGAGCATTCTCTCCCAGGTCCCTCCATCATGTGGTATGTGTAAGGGGGTGGTTACAGGGCGCACTGGTGGTGTCCACATAACTTCATGCTTCAAAATAACTTTTACTGTTACGGGAACAGTCCGTCCTTATAACTTGAGTGGAGGAGAGGTGTTTCGCTGATGACCACTTTGAACTCTCAGTTGCAAGGCTTTCCATTCGTAGATGTAGCCAAATCAACTGGGTGTTAATATTAGACTTTGCTGCTTTGTATAACACGCTTAGCCCCAAACTCATACAGTCCAGTGTTTTCTTTCAGCGTTCACTAGCAGCGTTTCTGCCTCCTTGACTCCTGCACCCTGGATCTGCAGGTAAAAGCCACCAACTTCCTATGGTGTCTTGATCTCCATTGCCAGGAGAATGAAGTAGTCCCCGGGACGTAATCCATCAGTGCTCCAGCATATCCTTAGAGGGCCCGTAGCCCCACAGCAACAAATGGGCCACTAAATAAACAGAAAAAAAGCAAGCATTAACTTATGCAACCCCTTATGCATTGTAAACCTGCGAGATTTGCCTGTGATTGCGATATGTGTTGCGAGAAAAATGCATCGCATCGCTGCACTTGCCATTTTAATGCACGTGAAAATCGCATGTTTTGCAATAGTGAAAATAGAAAAATGATTGCACTCCCATGAAAAATGCATTTACATGCAAGTGCGAAGAGATTTTTTTCAAGCTGCCATAGGAAATATTGGGCGATCCTTTAAGAAGGATTCCCCAAAAATAAGACATGCTACAACTTTTCTATCTCGGACGATCGGTCTGAGAGAAAAATCGCTCATGTGAATAAACTCAACTCCAGAGTATAGGAGTTTGAAAAAAGAGGCGGGAAGATAGCGGCTGCCTGATCTCCCCTGCACCATGTATTCACTACCTGCGGGGAGGATAGGGCAGGTCGTATCTTTTCTTGGCCGTAGTATTCACGCCGGAGAAATCCCCGCAGTGAAAACGAAACCACTGAACTCCTCTTGAGATCAGTGGTTTCGTTTTGTCCTGTTATACGGCCGTGATTATCACGGGTTTGAGGTGAGAAAAACGCGCTCATGTTTAAACCCTTACACTGTATTGCGGCCCAGAAACTTTAAGTTATGCCTCCATGAGTGGTGGACTCCAGGTCATAGGTCTCCCTAATTCCATGTCCTCACTTGTGTGCTGGGTAGAGATGAGCGAGTATACTCACTGAGGCACATTGCTCGAGCGAGTAGTGCCTTAGCCGAGTATCTCCCCGCTCGTCTCTAAAGATTCGGGGGCCGGCGGGGAGCGGCGGGGGAGAGCGGAGAGGAACGGAGGGGAGATCTCTCTCCCCCTCTCTCCCCCCTCCCCTGCTACCCCCCGCTCCCCGCCGCAACTCACCTGTCACCCTCGCCGGCCCCCGAATCTTTAGAGATGAGCGGGGAGATACTCTGCTAAGGCACTACTCGCTCGAGCAATGTGCCTTAGCGAGTATACTCGCTCATCTTTAGTGTTGGGGTATAAAGTTTTAAACTGCGGGTGAAAGCAAGCAAACAAAAGTGTTCAGCTACCCTGCAGCGCCTCCACTGGGGAAATATAGCATTGCACAATTCCTACTAAAATCCATAGACTGCCCGTCTAAGGGCCCTTTTACAAGGGACAATTATTACTCAGATTATCACTAGAACACGGAAATCTGAATGATAATCACTCAGCATAAATGCTGCCCGCAACTGAACCCTGATCGATAATTCGTTCAGCCATTCAGCTTCTGCCGGCATGAAAATCAAACGACGATTGGTCGGTATAAACAGGCCGTCATTCATCTATGAATGACGGCCTGTTTACTGTGAATGGAGGTGAGCTCAGGAGTGATCTCTGCAACGGTCCAACTCCATTCACTGAGTGATCATTGCTCCTGTGTGAAAGTACAAGAGAGACAATCAATGGAACAACTTTTGAGTGTTTTAGCGCCCGACTGTCATTCTATTCAAAGGACCCTAATGCACAGACCTCTTCAGTTCTACAAAGCGAGAGGACTTGCTCTGAAGGGAAAAAAAATGGTGCCCCCTGTTGGTCCTGGTTCAAACAACTCTGTAACTCATGTTGTCCAAGCAAAGGAGCCAAATTGAACTGTCTTTTTCCATTTCACCTTCCATGGGTCACCAATAGAGATGAGCGAGTATACTCGCTAAGGCACATTACTCGAGCAAGTAGTGCCTTAGCCGAGTATCTCCCCGCTCGTCTCTAAAGATTCGGGGGCCGGCGCAAGTGACAGGTGAGTTGCGGCGGGGAGCGGGGAGGCCGTCGGGGAGCGGAGGGGGGGGGGGGGGGGGGGGGAGAGCGGAAGGGAGAGAGAGATCTCCCCTCCGTTCCTCCCCGCTCTCCCCCGCCGCTCCCCGCCCCCCGCCGGCCCCCAAATCTTTACAGACGAGCGGGGAGATACTCACTAAGGCACTACTCGCTCGAGTAATGTGCCTTAGCGAGTATACTCGCTCATCTCTAGTCACCAAGCCCCTCTTATAAGTGTTGCTTTAAGGTGTGTTCATACATTGCTAATTTGCTGCAGATTTCACCCTTTCAATTGATTACAAATTGATGGGCTAATATCTTTTGCAAATCTGTAGTAAATCACTGATATGTGAACCCACCTTTAGGCCAGGTTCACACGGGGGGGTTCCAATTGCAGAATTGGCACAGAAGATCCGCAGCAAAACACGGACATTGTAAAGCATGTAAAATCGCTTTTTCTCTCTCACTTGCCGATATGAGTTGCGTATTTCGCGGGCGGAGGAAAAATCGCAGTGTGCTCTATTTTGCAGCACACTCCACATGGATTGCCTCCATTGAAGTCAATATAGGCTGTCCAAACCGCAGCCCATACGCGATTGACGGTGTTTATGGGCCCCAGGTACCTGCATCATCGCTAAGCAACGGCGCAGGAAATACAAATATTGGAAAGAAATAAACTGTACCGCACATGACTGATGGCGAGCCACTGTGGTCATCCACATTACAGGTATGCAGGCTTGCCGGCCGGGCTCACATCCGAAATTTGCTGCTAATCCATTTCTCCCGTGTAAGCCTGGCCTTAGGCGTTCTCTTAGATTCTGCTGCCCAGCATCCTGGGAATATCTGATTTAATTCAATGTACAGGGTATACTTTGTAAAAAAAATTAATGAAATTTGATGGCTCAAGCAGAAATGAGTTCCATGACCTTGGCCAAGGTCACTAAGGACAGGGGGGACAATGAGAACAGAGGGACATTTATTTTGTGCAATCTCTCTATTGTCTGAACCTGGAATATAGACAGATCCGCATATCTTGGCTTTCTGTCACTATTTCATTATCTAGACTCGGATCCCGGCAGAAGTGCTGCCTCATCATCGGCTCTGCTGGAATCAGCGCCACTGGGAATTGTGTGCAGAGGAGAATCCCTTCATTGGAAATTCAGTCATCAAGGTAACAGTGACATTACCTCCTGGCTGGGTATCCCGTCTACAATCAGCAATGTAGAATACATCATTTATGTATAGGGAGCAACGTCTGCAGAGCAATAGCTTGTTTTCAGTGGAGGACTGACAGCCAAAACCACCACAATCATGGAGACTGCAATCTGTGATTATATCCTCCCTGTTGGGTTATAACCCGTAGTCCTGTGCAACACTACAGCCATAAGGCAATTAGATTTTTCTGTGATGTTTCCCCCATTAATTTCTATGGAGTCCCCTAATTATTTGCTATCAGTCGGGACTTCTGTATTTGAGTTGATGATGTCACAAGTGTGTGTTGTTATATATGTGATGTCATCTGCTGAAATACGGGTGGGCATTGCATGATGTCACTGTGACTATATAAATGTTATGTATGTGTGTATATACGGATGTGCCAAAAGGCATTGGACAAGAACTAATGTGGTGTAGGGCCCCCTCTAGCCTGACAAAATACAGTATCTTGGCATGCCATTGATTCCACAAGTGGAAGGAAGACATCTGTCGGGATGTTGAGCCATACTATCTGGATAGCTACCCACAGCTGCGTGATATTAGGAGGTGCAGGATCGCAGGCGTGAATGGACCTCTCCACCACATCTCATAAATGCTCGATTAAGCTCATGTTGGGTGAACATGCAGGCCACACCACTTGTAGGAGCTCTCCAGAATGCTCATCAAACCGATTCTAAACAACTTGGGCCGATGGCATAGTACATTATCCTGCTGGAATATCCCATTATTATGGGTTACATGAACTCCATGAAGGGCTTCAAATGGTCGCCAAGCAGTGAAACATAGCAAGCACTGGTCAATGACATGTTTAGCAGGACCAGCGAACCCCACCCATGCAATGAGAACACACCAGTATGGAACTATCCCCAGCTTGCACAGTGCCTAGTGCATGGGGTGCATGTCTTCATATGGTCTGCACCACACATAAACCCTACCCTGAGCCCAAAACAATTGGTACCATGATTTATTGGACTACGTCACATGTTACCAGTCCGCACTAGCCCAGGTGAGGTGCTTTGTCTGTTGTCATGGTGTTAAGAAGAGCACTATGTTAGGTCTTCTGCTCCTATAACAGATGAAGCACACATTGCACCACGGGTTTTGAAGCGGCTTAACGACCTGCATCTCCACTGCGGCCATCTCTCCCCAAAAAGAGGAGAGATGTAGCTGCGGAAATGAAAAAATCATTGAGATGCCGCGTGGCATGTCAGTTTCAGTGCGGCTTGGCCGCAAACACATGGACAAGATTTTTGCTAAATCTCGTCCACTTTACTGGCTAATCCTGGGATTAGGAGTCGTGGGCGGAATTCCGAGGCAATTCCATCCCATGTGAACCCACTCATACAGTTTCAGAAGGTTGCAACATAGTTTCAATACTCAACAATGCTGCTTCTAGAACCTAGCAATACCGTCTCAGCTTTCAGCTCTTGCGGGATCAAGCATAGAATCTTTAACTAGGGGCCCCAAAATATTTAATAGTTGAACTAAAGTGCACAATCATAGTCTCTAAGACTCTCTTGTTCACTCAACAATTCTGCAGGTCAACAACCAAAGCTGCCTCATTGCAACGGTCTGCACCGACTGAGCATTTTTAGCTCCAATCTGGAGGCTCCAGGGAATCTCCCGCTTTCTCATTTTCAGGCTGCACACAACCTTGTAGTAGGTCCCAGGGCTACATTCACAGCTCAAGGCTCATGTTGTACTCAACCTTGTTCAGACATCTTGCTCTTGCTTGCACATCTTAGCACAGTGACCGATGATGTACATCTTTCAATGGCAACTGTGACTGGGATCAAGACTAGTGATAGGCAATTAGTAGAATATTCGGTTGATGATGGTATTGGTCAAAACAGTGTACAGTGGTGTAGAGGGTCAATTGGAGCACATGGGTATCACTGAAAACAAAAGAAACCCCACATAGAGTCTCCTAGATCAAAATTGCTCAAAGGAAGACAGCAAGTGTGCTGCTTGTTTTAAAAGCAATGTCATCAATTTTGCCAGGTGAACACAACACTCAAGCACTGGTCGTATTGAGATATTTTTCATTTGGGAGGAGGAGGAAATATAGCAGAGGCAAGAGGAGAGCAGCAGCAGCACCTCCACACCAGTTGCAACAGCACTTTGAGGGCACAGTGTGGTCTTTGTTATACTTTTATGCTCACCTTTGTGATAGCACACTGGCAGCTGGGCAGTTAACCACCTCTAAAGCATGTTGGGCAAGCTCTGGCCACTTGTTCAGCTGAGATACCCAGAAGTCAAAGGGGCCAAAACTATGTCTGAGTACATCCACGCAGGAGCTGATATACTCTTGGATCATCATAGATAGGTGCTGCTTGTGACTGTCAGTCCTACCCTGTGCTTTTCCTTCAGGCTGCGATTGGCTGAAAAAACTATGCCACGCCTCTGTTAAACTTCCCCTGCCGCCGACGATGGTGCTGCTGTGGCAGCTTCTTGCTTATCCGCCATGAGCTGCAGAACCACGATCCATTGCGGATACATCCCTTGCTGCCATGGGGAAATGCTCTGCTGAAGCTGCTTAACAGTCTGTCCTAATAGTGCTACATTTTGAAGTCTCTCTCTATTGCCAGAATGAGATTTGTCACTTTTGCCTTGTAGCGAGGATCAAGCAAGGTGGCCACCTAGTAATGGTCTGATGTTTTGATGTGGGCTATGCCATGGTCCTTCTGCAAGCACTGCAGCATAAAAGAACTCATAGACCTCAAAGTTCCTAAAGGTGATGGCCCACATTCCTAAGGGTCAGGCCTAAGAATGTCCTCTGGCTATTTCTGCCATGCACGTAGCATAACTGATGGATGAAACGAACGTTGTGTAGCCTGCCCCTAGACCTATATTATCCCCCTCCTCTTCCTCTTCTATACTTCTCTCATGGATGGAAAAACGTGTTGGCGAAGATGTCCACTTTCTTGACGAAAGCCATCCTCTTTGTGGTGCTGAGTAATGGCAGACAGGCCAGACAGTTGGGAGATTGCTATCCCTTCATCCTTCTACTGTGACAAAAACATGTCATTGTCTTTGAGGCCCCATAGTGTCTGTTCCAGCAGGCAGACAACAGGGATGGTCATACTCATCAGTGTATCATCACATCTGACCATTTTAGTAACTTTCTCAAAGCAGGCTAAAATGGCAGACAAGTCTTTGATCTTCAGCCACATCGCAGGCGTCAAGTGACCAACCTCCATACAGCACCTGCTAATGGCATACACCATCTAGTACTCAATGATCACTCTTTGCTGCTGGCTTAGGCTCTGTAAAATATGTAACATGGAATTCCACAGTGTAGGCATAGATAACACGGTTGGGTGGTAGCCTGAACTGTTACTTCACGTTAAAAGTATGAGCACAGTTTTCTGGCCTTTTCCATCACTGGATTTAAACCTGGGTAATTGTTTAGAAAGAGCTGGCCTACCAGATTCGTCACATGGGACAGGTATGGTACATGTGTTTGATTGCTGAGGCAAAGGGCTGCCAGCAGGTTAGCCCTATTGTCGCACATGACCTTGCCTGGCTTCAGATTGCGCGGGGTCAGCCATGTGTCATCCTGGCCTCCAGAGCTCCCAACAGCTCTTTGGCCATGTGGCTGCACTCTTCTGGACATATGAGTTTTGAGGACATCATGTTAGCGTTTATGGATATCTGTGCCGACGTGGAGTGTGTCGAGGAGGCGGGGGAGGTGAGGAGGGAACAGACAAGGGTGAATGTTCCAAAATTCTTGGGGGTACTATGAAATGTGAACCACCACTTTCAGCTTCATGCCTCACCTGCAGGGCATTGACCTAGTGTACTGTTAAGGATATGTAGGGCCCCTGGCCATACTTGCTGGTCCATGTGTCCATGGTCAGGTGCACCCCGCTACTGTCAGTGTTCTTGAACACCAGGGACACATTATCACTCTAATGGCGGTGCAGAGCAGGGACGAATTTTTGAACAAAGAAATGATGGTTGGGCATCTGGTACTGTGGGTTAGCATGGAGCATCACGTTGCCGAAGTTGTCTGTGACCACTAGCCTGAAGGGCAGCATTTCCATTGCAAGCAGCTGTGTAATGCTTGCGTTCAGGCTCTGTGCTTGTAGATGGTTTGGTGGTATTTGTTTTCACGTTCTCATAGTTGAGGGATAGAGGGCTGGCTGCTGACCTGGGACATGCTGGGATATGGGGTAGATGTCAATGTTGGTGAAGGTGGTTGTGGCTCAACGTCTGCTCTCCGTTTCCCACTCCTGGCTCTGAAGCCTGCAGCCCAATTGTAGAGGACTGTAGTAGGCGTGCTACTGCCCCAACACAAAACTGCCCCTCTGTGCTCAGAGGCTTCTGTATGATGACTCTCCCTGTCTCTCCATGTTAGATCAAGTACTTCATCCTCTTCCTTCTCCACCTGAGTGGAATCTATTTCTCTATTTCCACATCCCCTGAGCACACACTGCCTATAGGGGGGTTGACAACGCACACGGACACACCGTTTGAGCGTCAGTCCATACAATGTCTGGGTCTTCTCCCGTTGGTTGTTTGGACTGCCCAGTTGACATCCATGACACTGAATGATCAAACAGCTCCTCAGACTGATCCATGTGAACTGCTTTGAAAAGTGCGGGGGATTTGCCATGGGTTGAAGTAGAGGGTGGGCTGCTGATGGCTGACTGGTACAGATTGACTACTGTGTTTTTCAACTGGGGGGAAAAGGAGGTGGTCGCACTTGAGGCATGTTGTGCCATCCACTCTAAAAAGTGTTCTCCATGATGTGGATATAATGCATGGGCAGAATGACTTCTAAGGAATGAGAGTGGATTAGTCTCACCTCCTGCAGAATGTAGATCTGTTGCTTAAGTGGGAGCCACTTGAAGTGCCAACATGGCTGGCCCTCTACCACTTCCACCAACAGTTGCCCTACCCCTTGCTTTCTTCATATCTCCTTTTTCCTTAGTTATTTAGCTATTTTTTCTTTACTTTTTAGTGTAGTTTTATGTAACATATCAGCAAACTTTGTAGTTTGCAGACAACCACTGCTTGCTGCATAAGCCTGCAAATAATTCATAGTAGCTGAACTGACAACTTCGAAGGATGTCTGAGGCCGCTGACACACACTGTGTGTATTTGCTGTTTCCCTGTTTGGTTTTCCTTTTGTTTTATATTAACAAAAGCAACACCACCAACTCAATAAGCCACAATCCCTGGGAGGCACGATAACAGAGAACAGAACCTGCTGCCTATGTGCCATATGGAGGACACATTTGGTAACCTTAGCTAGGTGCCCTGGCTGCTGATTGGTTTCATGCTTACCTCTGCAGCAGGCATTATGAGAATATTCTGCTATTTTCAGACTAACGCGATTCAATTTACAAAAATCGGACAGTTTTATAGCCCAGCCAATCAAGATGAGCAACACTAATGAGACCACACACACCACACAAATTGGGGCCAAGACAGTGACTGTTACAATGGTCAGCATAATACATAGCATATTAAATTCGCAGTGCATAATAAACTCAGGCATTACCCAGTAATTATCAATCATTACAGCATTTCTCCAATAATCTTCTGCATTCTACTTCTAACCGTATAACATTTACGTGACTGCACAAGATTAACGCTTTCATTGCCATATCACATATATACACTTTCTTAAGGGATGATGGCTCGCCAAGATTGACTGCCCTCATCTTCTATAATGACATGGTGTTAGACGTTATCTCGATTCACTTCTACTATGGATATATTAAAGTACTAAATGAAGTGAGATATAATCCTGAGCTTCAAGCGAGGAAAAGCTTCTTCAGGGGTCATTCACATTACTAAGGCACTGAATTTAATTTACAGCATCAGTATTTGGGAAAGCATCCTTCTTTTAAGAGGTTCTCCAACCTACAGCTACATTTTCATTTCTGGGCAAGGCATAAAGAAAAACCTTGTTAATGTTCTGCTAGGACTTCTTTGCCTTCAGTTTCGTGGCAGGTTTGCCTTGAGTTGAAGTCCGACTGGTTGCTGACAAGACAGTAGTTGGGTTTAGGAGTCTTGGCCGAGTTCTCTGTTCAATCTAATGAGCACCAATCAAAATGCAAGTCAATCGGCACTCATTTTACTGTCCTTCATACCGGCCGAGAATCAGCCTATGGAATGAACGATCGTAGTTATCATAGTTTATCCACGTAGGCCATCGGTACAGCTTCCTCTTCACATGGGGAGATGCTCAGCGAGCACTAAGTATTTTTATACTTGCGTTAAAAATTCGCTCATTCATTGGCTGATCATTGGTCCATTAACCCTTTCCAATCCACTGTCTGACGTCTAAAGACATTCTGATTGAAGTCTGTACAGCTTTGATGTCGGAAAATGTCCGGCAGGGTATCCTTACTGTAGATTACTGGCCGCTCTGTTGTCGGAGGCCTCTCCAGCATGTCATATACCACAGTACTGACTCTAGCCAGCAGATGGCGCCATTGTATAATGGCAGAAAGAAAAAGCCCCCTAGGAAACCCTAAATGCAAAATTGGATTGCAAAGGGTTAACATGCCCCAATTGACGGACGAATGAGCGTTCAGAGGAACATTTGGCCCGGTGATCGGCCCAGCTAAAGGGCCATAAGTCAAGAAAACTGATAAAATGACCCACAAGTACTAATGCTTATAGTTAGCAGGTCACTATGCCTATGTGATAGATTTGGTGCATCATACATGAAGTTAGACACTATTCTATTGCTTCTACCTTCTCTAGGTTGGCTTACTTTAAATCATTAATTCACGCCTAAAAATGGCGCAAGTTAATAATACATTTTGTGCAAAAATGTGACTCCACTTAGCCACGCCCACTTTCCAACAGCAAATAAACAGGTACATGTATCTCCAACAATGAAGGGGGACACATTTTGATTTGTCATTTGCATAAATTACTTTTATTTTGCGTTATGTTGTAATCCCTCATTATTTTACTATAAGCTTGCTGTCAGTGAATGGATACATTTTTGTTTACATCCAGGAACAGAATCCCTCCTAATCAGGCCAAGCTAAGGGCTTCTTCACACAAATGTATTTACGCATGTTTTTGCACGTGTAAAATATACGCGCGCTAAACACAGAGATTAGAAACCATTGATTTCAATGGGTTCATCCTCCTGTGCATGTTTCAAATGTGTGGAAAAAAGTAGTATCTGCTCTATTTTCCTGTGTTTTTCACAACAAAGGACCCATAGCAGTCTATGGGACGTGCGCAAATATGCAAGGTGATACATGAAACAATGCGCAAAACTGCAAAAGAACACTTGTGGACTACAGATGTGAACTACATTAAAGGGGTTGTCCCGCGAAACAAAGTGGGGTATACACTTCTGTATGGCCATATTAATGCACTTTGTAATGTACATCGTGCATTAATTATGAGCCATACAGAAGTTATTCACTTACCTGTTCCGTTGCTAGCGTCCTCGTCTCCATGGTGCCGTCTAATCTTCAGCGTCTAATCGCCCGATTAGACGCGCTTGCGCAGTCCGGTCTTCTCCTTTGCTGAATGGGGCCGCTCGTGCCGGAGAGCGGCTCCTCGTAGCTCCGCCCCGTCACGTGTGCCGAATCCAGCCAATCAGGAGGATTGAAGAAACCGAGGGTGAAGATCCCGGCGGCCATCTTCACAAGGTAAGTATGAAGACGCCGGACCGCGGGGATTCGGGTAAGTACTATCTGTTTTTTTTTTTTATCCCTGCATCGGGTTTGTCTCGCGCCGAACGGGGGGGCTATTGAGAAAAAAAAAAAAACCCGTTTCGGCGCGGGACAACCCCTTTAAGCTAATAGACTTAATCCACAGAAAGGGTGTGTCATGTGCAAAAAGTACAGTACTGTGTGCAGACACCCACGCAAATGTGCCTCATCCAACTTTGTTTATACGCAATTATGTTGCGCTGCGGTGAGCACTTTTTCGTATACAGTTTTCTGACTAGGCCCTAAGGCTAGTCTCACACAGGCATTTGTAAAATGCTGCATTTTTAAAATGCACTGTTTTAATGTTTTTAAAACGCGTTTGACAGTGTTTTTAATGCACCCTATGTTATATTCGTGTGGGCAACTAAGCATCGGGCCCACACGAACGTGACCCCAAACCCGGATGGGGACCCAGGATAGGGAAACTGACCCTATGCTGCAGGGAAGATGACTAGGCCCTACCTACAAGTGGAGCGATCGCCTCGATAAAGGCAGCCGCACGCTGGAACCTCGGCTCTGGCTCTCCCAGAATAGGTGGTACACGGAACCAGGACAAGTACAGACAAATCCAATGCACAAGCTGGTAACTGACAGATGATAAACACATTTACCACACAACCTCGCATACTAAGGCCGCCTGCACACGAGCGGGTCAGATCCGGCAGAGAGAATTCTCGCCGCGGGACCCGACCCGAGAGCCTGCAGAGACGAGCGCGTACTCTCCCGCGCCTGGCGGCCCCAGCTCTTTCATGTGCCGGCTGCGGCTCAGCCGGCGCATGCGCAGACCGGAGCCGGCGGCCGGGTGAGTGCGTGCCGCGGTTTGTTTGTCGCGCGAGATTTTGCGCGGCCAAACCGCGGCCGTCTGCATAGGAGTGCGTATTGTAATGCACTCCTATGCAAACTTTCAGTGGTGGGAAATCCCGCAGCGGGATTTCCGCCCGTGTGCAGGCGGCCTTAAGCAGATGGTAAAGCTGAATATAAAAATGAGGGATTAGTTTGTACATTGGCCAATGAATTTAAGCCACAAGGCCGCAATCAAGGCTCCTCATGTCTTGCAGTCCCTACGCTAGCAAGACAAATCAGGCAGCATAGGTACCAAACACCCAGCAAGCTGACCAGACACTACACACACAGCATGACACAAACACAGGAAGACAAAACTGAGGAAATGCAGCTTCCTCTTGCATATATATCTACCCCCAAACCCAGGGGATTGGATGAGCAAAACAACCACACCCAGCCAGCTCAATTAACACCTCACCTGTGAAGGTGTGCACAAGAAGGCCTGTAAAACAGGTCCCAGGTGGCAAACACTTTTCTGCGAAGCCCCATTGAAATCAATGGAGGCGATTTACAGTGTTTTTAGTGGGCATTTCAATCACCACAGTAATTGCTGTGAAAAACACTTGTGTGAGAGCGGCCTAAGGGCTTATTCAGATTACCATATATCGGCCAGATTTTCATGCCCGGCCGATGTACCATGTCCCTCTCTGCAGGGGGAGGAGGCTGGAAGAGCCGGGAGCAGTGCACTGAGCTCCCGCCCCCTCTCTGCCCCTCACAACTATTTGCAATGGGAGGGGTGGGGTGTGGGCGGAGCTAAATTCTGGAACTTAGCTCCGCCCCTCCCCTGACCCTCCCATTGCTAATAGTGGCGGGGGGCAGAGAGGGGGCGGGAGCTCAGTGCACACTGCTCCTGGCTCTTTCAGCCTCCTCCCCCTGCAGAGAGGGACATCCTATATCGGCCGGGCATGAAAACCCAGCCGCTATACGGTCATCTGAAGCTGCCCTAAAGCTGTATTAACAAGGGCAAGTGTGATGTAGGTCGGTGAAAAAATGTCCATTTTATATGTGCTTTATCTGTGATTTTCTCATGTGTCCAATGTATTTTCGTGCAAAACGTGCGCAATTTGTATCAGATTTACATCAGTTTTTTATTCACATTTTTATCGTGCATTTTTCACCCATGTCAGAAAAATGGCACGTGGTTCCAATAGTAACATGCTTTAAAAGCGGAACTCACGTGCAACTTACACGTCACGTGAGTGTGATGTGTTTTTTTCACGCTCCATAGAAAATAATGGGTGGTTCTTGCTGATGTGGCAGCTGCAGTATCTTCCTCGCTCCTAGGATGGAGTCAAACAACAGAGATCCAAGCGCAAGTGTGAAAGGGGCCTTACACTATTGGACATGTAGCACTAATTCCTCTTGTAATGAGCTAATGCTTTATCCTCCGTATGCACGCAAGATTGAATCTATTCACTGACAGCAAGCAAATGCTGTGAAAAAGTCAAACAATTTAAGCAAAGCATTTTTTGTAGAAAGTTTCAGAACTTTTAATTACTCTATCATTTCACTTTATTGACATGAAACCTCCCTTTAAGAGGTTTCGGCCGTGTCTGTGGCGTCCGCAGGTTTCTAAGTATTACTACATATTATCTTAAGCATTCTTTCCACTATTATGCACCTGGGCTCCCTGGAATGTTTAGCATTGGGCTCCCTCTGAAGAAGTGGGTAGCGTAATCCGTGAGCTTGCGTGACAAGTGTTTTCCGTAGACCCCTCTGAGATGTGATGCACATTACATGACTGCCTGCCTTAGCTTGCTCTGCTTGCCTGAGGGGCTCATTTGATCTGCTAGACAATCATATGAAGAAGATTTGCAGTGAAATGTCCATGTTTGCATAGCAATCTCTTTACCAGGAACTTACCACGGAGTGGGATCAGACATGCCCAGAGGGCCGCGTGTCATAACGTTATGTACAAGTAGTGCGCTCCGCCAGATACCTAACAGCGAGCCGTTTCGTTTTTTACCAAAGTCCATCATTGCCTGTGTTGACCCCGCTAGCCCGCTTTAATGCCTGTAATAGAGGTCTGCGTTTTAAAATAAATTATCTTCATATTGTCCAGAGCTCAACCCCGGACCACCGAAAATACTTAACCCTTTCCAATCCAATTAGATTCAGGGATTCCTAAAAGGCTTTCTCTTTCTGCTGTTATACAATGGTGCCCTCTGCTGGCTAAAGCCAGTGTGTGTGCGCCAGAGAGGCTCCGACAGCGGAGTAGCTGGCAATAGACGGTAAGAATACCCTGTTGGACGTCTTCTGACATTGGAGCTGTACAAGCTTCAATTAGAATGTCGCAAGATGTCAGATAGTGGATTGCATAGGGTTAAACAGCTGTAGGAAAAAGTAAGTGAACCCTTTGGAACTATTTGTATTTCTGCATCGATTACTAACAAAATGTGGTCTGATTCTTGCCCCATGTCCAGCGCCCACAGCGGAATCTGACCCTGCCCGCGGCCGCAGACCCTTCAGAAGACCCTGGAAATCGCACTAAAATGAAGCACGCTGCAATTTGTTTTCCTCATATGTAATCCGGAAAACAAATCCACATGTGTAAATTGAAGTGCGGACGCCAATGGTTCCCTATCGGCGGTTTGAACTGCGGATTCCGCAATTCAAATCTACCCCTGGACATTGGGCCTTTGGCCGTATTCCGACTGCCATGCAGCTCACATCACTGACGTTATTGGCCCTCTATTATGTAATCATGGAGGGCCAATGGGTTGCTGTGGTAACCAGATGCCAGACACTGGGGTCCTTGCCTATCATGGCCTATGGTCGCTATTGTAAGTGATAAGGCACTACAGTACAGAAGTCCTTATCATAGCGATCATAGATTTTCTGTTTCAAGCCCCCTACAGAGACATAAAAATTGTTCAAAAAACACGTAAAAAATTGTAACAAAACCCCCCTTTTTTGCACACTTCCCTCTTTGAATGAAAATAGAAAAACTAAATATTTTGTATCATCATATCCACAACAACCCGTACAATACATTGAAAACACTGTCCTACACAGCGCAAACTGTAAAAAAAAAAAAATCTGAGCCAAAATGCTTATTTTGCCTCCCAGAAAAATATAATAAAAGTGCTAGAAAATCCATATGTACCCCAATAAGGTACTAATGAAACAATGGCTCATCATGCAAAAGACAAGCCCTCACGGAGATCCGTCGATGAAAAAATAAAAATTATGGGACTTTGGATACAGTAATGCAGAAAAAAAAATTCTAAAAAAGGTTCTTATTGTTAAAAACTGGAAAAACATAAAATATATATATAATTTTGGTATTGTCGCAATTGTACCAACCTGCAGAACAAAAAATGGATCATTTATGCTGTATGATTAACTTCACAGTGACAGACAGACTAAAATATAACTTTTATTCAAGACTAACATAAAATAATGACTTGGGCTAAGAACAAGACAAACATAAAGACAGAGAATATTACAGATAGGTGGGTAATTGGAGTTATTAGAATCACCCCACCTAGGCTATGGTAAAGACGAGACTGAAGAGTCGCTAGTGATGCATCAGATAGTCCGTAATTTAATGAGTAGAACCACGGGTATCAGATATAAGTCTAAGAACACTTTGGTACTGGAGCAAAATTGCTCAAAAAACCTATGGAGATCGCACTGGTTTAGTCGTCACTTGCGATTAATTAATCCAATGGTCACTAAAGTGGGGCCCCAGTACCTATAAACTATAAGAAAAGTGTCACGCATCAGTATAGCGACCGTCTGTAACAAAGTGGTCACATTCGGATAGGTTGATGATCACAGGATTTGATAGTTACTTAGCCAATAATATGATTTGAGGAAACCATAAAAGTGCCTCAAGTATTTGGCTCAGAGTAGTATCAGTCCATATCATTTGGAAAGAACGGTAAGCTCTCTTTAGTATAAGTATAGCTCAATATACAACTCCTATAACTCAAGAGAGAAGAATGGATGACCTCTCTTTATGTGAAAGGGTGATTACTGCTCAGGAATAATTACTGCTCGTAGAAATATGATTACTTGCTCAGGAATAATTACTGCTCAACGCGTTTCCCTACTAGGATTGTTGGTAGTTCATCAGGAGCAATTGTATGAGTTATGCCATACGATATGACAGGTTCATTGAGTTGAAAACTCAAGAGAAAGAGAGAGAAAGTACCACAATCGTGTTTTGAGACACGAAGGGTTAAATACTTTGTCAAATTTTGAGAAAGTGCCACAATCTTGTTTTGGGACACAAAGAGTTAAGAGAAAGTGCCACAATCGTGTTTTGGGACACGAAGGGTTAAATACTTTGTCAGATTTTGAGAAAGTACCACAATCGTGTTTTGGGACACGAAGGGTTAATTACTTTCTGCCAGATTTTGAGAAAGTACCACAATCGTGTATTGGGACATAGAGGGTTATATAATCTCTGTCAGACTTTTGTTGGTGTGGTCATGCAGGCTAGTTAGGAGATGTGCAGGAGATATACTGATTTATAGAGAAATACTGCACATCAACTAACCTCAAAGAATTGAAATGGGATCAGGACTAGAAAGTAGGGGATTAATCAGGACCCATACTTAGTTCATCATCCAATAATCTTTGAACAAGGTCGCTAAATAGCGAAATAATAGCGGTCTGCAACTTGTTCATATAATAAGCTCTATAGATATATAGTAGCCTGGGACTAGTCTATCAAAAAAGAAATAGAGTTCTAGGCTACATAGAGCTTTTTTCAGATCCCTTTCATTCTATCAAGGTCTCTAGGCAGCGCATAGTAGCATAAGCAGAGCGGTGTCTTTGCTGCCTAGATATGAGACCTGCATCCAACACACACACATTCAAATAAAATAACAAAAGTGGTAGAGCCTGAGCTCACCATCAGGGCTCCAGGCTCTACCACTTTTGTTATTTTATTTGAATGTGTGTGTGTTGGATGCAGGTCTCATATCTAGGCAGCAAAGACACCGCTCTGCTTATGCTACTATGCGCTGCCTAGAGACCTTGATAGAATGAAAGGGATCTGAAAAAAGCTCTATGTAGCCTAGAACTCTATTTCTTTTTTGATAGACTAGTCCCAGGCTACTATATATCTATAGAGCTTATTATATGAACAAGTTGCAGACCGCTATTATTTCGCTATTTAGCGACCTTGTTCAAAGATTGGATGATGAACTAAGTATGGGTCCTGAATAATCCCCTACTTTCTAGTCCTGATCCCATTTCAATTCTTTGAGGTTAGTTGATGTGCAGTATTTCTCTATAAATCAGTATATCTCCTGCACATCTCCTAACGCGCCTGCATGACCACACCAACAAAAGTCTGACAGAGATTATATAACCCTCTATGTCCCAATACACGATTGTGGTACTTTCTCAAAATCTGGCAGAAAGTAATTAACCCTTCGTGTCCCAAAACACGATTGTGGTACTTTCTCAAAATCTGACAAAGTATTTAACCCTTCGTGTCCCAAAACACGATTGTGGCACTTTCTCTTAACTCTTTGTGTCCCAAAACAAGATTGTGGCACTTTCTCAAAATTTGACAAAGTATTTAACCCTTCGTGTCTCAAAACACGATTGTGGTACTTTCTCTCTCTTTCTCTTGAGTTTTCAACTCAATGAACCTGTCATATCGTATGGTATAACTCATACAATTGCTCCTGATGAACTACCAACAATCCTAGTAGGGAAACGCGTTGAGCAGTAATTATTCCTGAGCAAGTAATCATATTTCTACGAGCAGTAATTATTCTTGAGCAGTAATCACCCTTTCACATAAAGAGAGTTTATCCATTCTTCTCTCTTGAGTTATAGGAGTTGTATATTGAGCTATACTTATACTAAAGAGAGCTTACCGTTCTTTCCAAATGATATGGACTGATACTACTCTGAGCCAAATACTTGAGGCACTTTTATGGTTTCCTCAAATCATATTATTGGCTAAGTAACTATCAAATCCTGTGATCATCAACCTATCCGAATGTGACCACTTTGTTACAGACGGTCGCTATACTGATGCGTGACACTTTTCTTATAGTTTATAGGTACTGGGGCCCCACTTTAGTGACCATTGGATTAATTAATCGCAAGTGACGACTAAACCAGTGCGATCTCCATAGGTTTTTTGAGCAATTTTGCTCCAGTACCAAAGTGTTCTTAGACTTATATCTGATACCCGTGGTTCTACTCATTAAATTACGGACTATCTGATGCATCACTAGCGACTCTTCAGTCTCGTCTTTACCATAGCCTAGGTGGGGTGATTCTAATAACTCCAATTACCCACCTATCTGTAATATTCTCTGTCTTTATGTTTGTCTTGTTCTTAGCCCAAGTCATTATTTTATGTTAGTCTTGAATAAAAGTTATATTTTAGTCTGTCTGTCACTGTGAAGGGCTCCAATTTGATTTAGTCAGACAAAGTTCTGCCCCTGTGATTCTCTATGCTGTATGATTAACAAACAAAATATGGCAGAATTGATGTTTTTTCTCCCTGCCCTCCAAAAGAATGAACAACATTCTTACATAATAATTACCAAAAACTGGAACCAATAAACTACAGTTTGCAATACACAAAAACAAGCCCTCATTTGGCCACATCATTAAAAAAATGTTATGGGTTTTAAAAAGAGGAGATGAAAATCCCCCCCCCCTCCAAATTGTTGCGTCGTTATGACCGAAACAGGCCGTGTCCTTAAGGGGTTAATTATGTAAAATCTGAGAAGCCCTTAAACCTTCTTGGTATAATGTATGACTGTGAGGATAAGCCAGAGGATTGGAA
This sequence comes from Eleutherodactylus coqui, assembly GCF_035609145.1. Classification (NCBI taxonomy): domain Eukaryota; kingdom Metazoa; phylum Chordata; class Amphibia; order Anura; family Eleutherodactylidae; genus Eleutherodactylus; species Eleutherodactylus coqui. The sequence goes on from NC_089849.1 coordinate 62,261,208, forward strand.
GAAACTCATGAGAACAATCAATAACTGTGAAGCCATTGGAATATATAATGTGCCCAGCATGCACCCAGGGGATATGACTAAGGGGCGCGCTAAATGCATATCAACACAGGCAAACATGAGAAAGCAAAATATATACTAAAGTGTAACCTAAAGTCTAGCCTGTTAATGACCAATGTACTCACCATTGCAGCTCTCATATGACCTGGGATTAAGTTTGCCACTCAGACGGTAAACCACCGGCCTAGCTGGTGATTTACCCTGAAGGCCGGTGTCAGTATTTATTTTTTACCGGCCATATTAATGGCCAGTTAGAAATAATAGCCTGGTGTGAGAAGCTCTGGCTGGGGCAACAACTGTTACTCACTCACAGAATATCTTCACTCCTCCTCCCAGTGTCTGCATGCCTGCATATATGGTATGCAGCACAGATGTCGGGAGGAGGAGTCAGGGTCTTCTGTGAGCCGTCCCAGACAGAGCTTCACAGTGACTTACAGCGCTTGATGACTGGGTTGATACCCAGCTAAAGTTAAGGGCACCAAAATGGGGCTCAAATATCACTGGACCACTAAAGAGGGTGCTATTACTACTTGTGCCACTGAGAGGAGGCACTATTACTATAGAGGCATTGAGAGAGGGCACTATTATTATTGGGGTCACTGAGAGAGGGAACAATTACTAATGGGGCCACTAGGTGGGGGAACTATTACTATTGGGGCCATGGAAAGGGGACACAATTAATATTGGAGCCACTATGAAGGGGCACTATTACTTTTGGAGCCGCTGAGAGAGGACACTATTAGTATTGGGGCCACTAAAATAACGTATGTCATAATAAGTCACACCACTAATCCCACCCCAAACCAGGCATCCCTAGCTGTGACTGAGCTTTCACAGTCCCCTAATTGGCTAGTCTGTATAGTTATGCAGTTCTGCCTCCCTTGGCAATGCATCACTATGTTCTTAGGTTGAATACTGTTCAACTCTCTAGTAAAATCTGGAGAGGTTCTTACTTGTCTGGAAACCATCTTTGCAATCCAATTTGGATTCAGGGTTTCCTAGGGGGCTTTTTCTTTCTGACATTATACAATGGCGCCATCTGCTGGCTAGAGCCAGTACTGCGGTATGTGACATGCTGGAGAGGCCCCCGACAACAGAGCAGCCAGTAATATACAGTAAGAATACCCTGACGGACGTCTTCCAACATCGGAGCTGTACAGCCTTCAATCAGAAAGTCGTCAGACAGTGGATTGGAAAGGGTTAAAGGGGCCTTAAGAAACAGATAAAGTTTGATTTAAATAGCAGTGGTGGTTACATAGTGATGGGGCAGCCATTTTCCCCAAAGTGCTGCAACAACAGTTTTAGAGATTTGCTTTACAGAAAACACCTTAATATGACCAAAAAAACAAGGCCAGAATACACTTTTGGGCTTGTGAGAATGTTGTGGGCATGCTCTTTGAGCTATGTCAAGTTAACTGCGCAGAGAGAAGGAGGAGGTGAGATGTGACCATCAGCTGTCAGTGGTGTGATCCGGTGTTATCTGTTGTTGTAAACCTGTCTGTGATGATGAGATGAAGGTTGACTAGCGTGAAAATGATTCATTGACTTCCATAGGAAAGTGTAGTGGGCATGCTCTGTGACATGCACACAGGTCTTTGTGCAGGCAGGTAGAGGAGGTGAGCTGTCTGAACCACTCTTTGTGATCCTGTGTTATTGTCGTGGTGGTGGGGGTGCGACACGGGTTTAGGATGGCACAGCGATGGCAGACGTAGGCAGAGGCAGCAAAATATGCGGGATGAGTGTCAGGCATCGTTTGCTCAACACTCATTATGTGTAAAAGGGCCTTTACTCCCACGTTTATAACACTTACAAATCCTGCAAATACTCAATTAACCCTTGCAAGACCTTGTATTAACCCATAAACTATAGCATCATTATTACTACACTGCCCTAACGCTATCACAGTCCCGTAAGTCCATCACCCCCACTCTGCCCAGACATTTTCCATAACACAGTCCCGGGGGTGGTTACACACTCACGCTCATTCAAATCCTCTTTGCCACTCGGCTTCTGCTATTGCCCTTCGTCTGCACTGTATCCAGAATGCAGACCTTTCGCAGTGATTGTGGCCTGTCTTTGGCACCAGTAGCGTGGGCAGGAAGATTCTTACCCCAGGAATCCGTCCTGCCCATCTGGCTCTTTAGTCTGGGGCTGCTCCCTAGCATGGGGATACAAGCTGCTGCATAACTCCCTTTTTACTGGCTGCCACCACGGTACATAGGCCTGCTGGTACTGCTCTTCTGCATCTCTGCTATCTCTGTGCTGCGCCACAGCTCCCTCCAGTGATGCAGCTCCTTTTACTTTTATATTGCAACTAGCAGCACCAAATTTTCCCGAGCATTTGGGGAGATAGGTGGTCTTATACCCGCTCATTTCCCTATCAAGGGGCCAGTCTTCATGGCGGTGATGTGCACTACATCTCTGAGGGGGACAGAGCTTCCTGTATTCAGCCTCAAATGTGAAGTCCGGAACCTTTTTAGATATTGCTTAATGCTAAATTTTAATCTAAACCATACCTAATTTTCTGACAATAGCCGAAAATGGGGTCTGGAACCAGCAGTTTAGAGTGGAGATTGAGAATTAGAACTGCACTTACAATGACTGCACCTATCAATTTCTAATGAAATTCTCCCCCTGAAAGGGTTGTCCAGTTGCAAACTGTTAATGTTCATGCTTAAGAAAGGCTACCAATAGTAGATCAGTTGGGATCTGCCACCCTGGAATCCCGTTGATCAGGCAGATGTGTTCATGCACTGGGCTAATTTCTTCAGGAAGCAGATAGCTCTGTTCCCACTGCAGTGGTCAGACTTGGTATTGCAGGCTATGTTCCCATTCACTTCAATGATAACTTTGCCTGCAATACCAAATCTAGCCGCTGCAGTTGGAATAGAGCTTTCTGCTTCTTGCAGAAATCAGCACAGTGCACAAAAGCTGAGTGATTCGTGGGGTCCCGCGGGATCTACTATTAATGGCCTATCCTATGAATAGTCAATCAATAGTTTACAACTGGACAACCCACAATGTATCCATGATCCCCTTTAAGGTTTTTTGACTGAATCCAACCAAGCTGCAAAACTATAGTGCCAAAACATTTTCCCTTACGAAGTGTTCTACAAAGTGTCCCACTTGTGTCTCTTTTCGTTCAGCGGCCCTGACTTTTGAATCACCCTATACAATCACATCCTAATCTACACACTAGCTATATTGCAATTATCTCATGTGATATGAGTGCGGTATCTAAGGCACTACTATGCATCAATTAGTAAACCCCATAGATCGTGACATATTTATTGGCATTTAATAGGGAAGCAGGAATCGTGGCATTAATGCATCCAGGATTCCGAGCTTCCCGTTGTGCTACATTAACCCAACGCTATTCTCTACAAGTGATAAATAGGCACAATTTTCTCTCCCTGTATCCCTGGCCTGTCCCCATGTGATGAATGAGATACCCCGCAAGCTGTTCTGCTATTTGGGAAATTCTCCAGGGAAGGAAGTCCCAGCTGCCAGCGCGGAGTAGATGTAGGCCGCATCTATTGGCAAGATAAAAAATAACCTATATGCCGTCCCAGAGGAAACATTAGCGATGGCATAAAAGCTTAGTAGAGCTGCCAGAGTAAAACTGTTTACATTACTGCAGACTGGGTGGTTTATGTGTCAGCAGCACCTGGGCGTTCAGTGTAGGTTTATGTCTATATCAATGGGCCTTGTTAATAGGCGCAGTAAAAGATAATTACACGAACATCCATAATCCTCTGTGGTTCAAATGGGAATTAGAATATTTGTGATGCCGTTGCAGGACTACGAGCTGTTCTTTGCTCTCATGATCTCATTTCGCTTCATGCTTTTTTTCCGTATTACAAACTGCATTTGTTCATTGCTATTTCATTACCAGCTATAGAGACACTGAATGGACATCTTTTTAGGAACACTCATCATTGGCTCATTGGACTTCCTTAGGTCTTCAGAACCGCAGCAATTCATCGTGGCGTAGATTCCACTCGGTGTGGCCCTTCGCTTCTTATACTATGGCACAGAGTGTTAAGGCAGCAGAGATACAGTCCTAAGCTCTCGCTCATGACCTGAAGGTTGTTGGTTCAATCCCCCCATTGCTTCAGGTAGTCAGTTCAAGGTTGACTCATCCTTCTGAGGTCGGTAAAATGAGTACCCAGCTTGATGGTGGGGGGAAATTAATAAATTACCTGAAAGAGCTGCGGAATAAGTTGGCGCTATACAAATAACAAGTCCCTTCCCCCTATAGTTGCCACAAATTAGATGGAGGTACTGATCAGCTGACAGGAAGGGTTCATCGACTCATGCTGCTTGTGCCAAGTTTTCAATCTCCTATCAGCACGGTGCAACAGAAATCTGGCTTTCATATTCGCATGAGTTTTTCAGCCGTGTGGGAGGGGCCTGCATAATGTTGCTCTTTTTTGATTACTTGTTTGAAATGTTTTAAAAAGTTTCAATTTTTGTAAGGGCTTATTCACATGTCCGTATATCGGCCGGGTTTTCACGCCCAGCCGATATGCGCTGTCCATTTCTGCAGGGGGAGGTGGCGGGCCGGGAGCAGTGCACTGAGCTCCCGCCCACTCTCTGCCTTCTCTCCGCCCCTTGCCAGTATTTGCAATGGGAAGGGGGCAGTACGGGGTGGAACTTAGCTCCACCCCCGTCCCGCCCGTTCCAGTGACGAGGGGCGGAAAGGGGGCGGGAGCTCAGTGCACTGCTCCCGGTCTGGCCTGCCTCCTCCCCCTGCAGAAAGGGACACCGTATATCGGCCAGGCGTGAAAACCCAGCCGATATACGGACATGTGAATAGGCCCTGACTCTCTCGTTCCATTTATCCCGTAACCTGTGTCACATATCACAACAGCATCACACGGAAACTGATCCACAGAAAACTTGCTCACTTGCTGCACTTTGGAAGCCCCAGTCATTAAAGTGTCTGGGTCTCAAATAAAGCGGCCATTCAGTGTATAACCAGTTAGTAAACTTAGCTAATGATTGCCTGCTTTTTTATGTCGATCAGATTGCTTTTTTGCATCTATCCTCAGCTTGTTGGTTTTTTCCTGGTTCTTCAAACAAGTTCTCTACTTGGCAGAATGAATGAATCACTGTGATGTGCAAAGCAAGCTATGAATACATCCCCATGCTAATCCAGAAAGTAAATGAAAATAGTGCAAACTACCTTGTGTTAAAGGGGTTTTCTGGGACTTTAAAGAATTTTTTATCACAGTAGTAGAATGGTGCAAAGTAAGGGAAAAAGACATGCTCCCATACTCCCTGTCCAGGGCTGAAGCCCCAGCCTCTGCCACTCAGAACCCAGAAGAAACCTGCTGTGTTTACTTCATCAATGTTTCCTCTATGGCCGCTGAAGCCTCTAATTGGCACGTGAGCGCAGCAGGATTGTTCCGGTTTCCACTGGAGTAGGTAAGCATTAGAGATGAGCGAGCACCAAAATGCTCGGGTGCTCGTTACTCGGGACGAAATTATCGCGATGCTCGAGGGTTCGTTTCGAGTAACGAACCCCATTGAAGTCAATGGGCGACCCGAGCATTTTTGTATATCGCCGATGCTCGCTAAGGTTTTCATTTGTGAAAATCTGGGCAATTCAAGAAAGTGATGGGAACGACACAGCAATGGATAGGGCAGGCGAGGGGATACATGTTGGGCTGCATCTCAAGTTCCCAGTTCCCACTATTAAGTCACAATAGCGGCAAGAGAGCCCCCCCCCTCCCAACAACTTTTACTTCTGAAAAGCCCTCATTAGCAATGCATACCTTAGCTAAGCACCACACTACCTCCAACAAAGCACAATCACTGCCTGCATGGCACTCCGCTGCCACTTCTCCTGGGTTACATGCTGCCCAACCCCCCCCCCCCCCGCACGACCCAGTGTCCACAGCGCACACCAAATTGTCCCTGCGCAGCCTTCAGCTGCACTCATGCCACACCACCCTCATGTCTATTTATAAGTGCGTCTGCCATGAGGAGGAACCGCAGGCACACACTGCAGAGGGTTGGCACAGCTAGGCAGCGACCCTCTTTAAAAGGGGCGGGGCGATAGCCCACAATGCTGTACAGAGGCAATGAGAAATATAATCCTGTGCCACCGCCATCAGGAGCTGCACACGTGGGCATAGCAATGGGGAACCTATGTGCCACACACTATTCATTCTGTCAAGGTGTCTGCATGCCCCAGTCAGACCGCGGTTTTTTATAAATAGTCACAGGCAGGTACAACTCCGCAATGGGAATCCCGTGTGCACCCACAGCATGGGTGGCTCCCTGGAACCCACCGGCTGTACATAAATGTATCCCATTGCAGTGCTCATCACAGCTGAGGTAACGTCCGATTAAATGCAGGTGGTCTTCGGCCCACACTGCATGCCCCAGTCAGACTGGGGTTCCTTAGAAGTGTACACATGGAGTTACAACTCCGTGTGGACCGACAGCATGGGTGGGTGCCAGGAACCCACCGGCGGTACATAAATATATCCCATTGCATTGCCCATCACAGCTGAGGTAATGTCATGTTTAATGCAGGTGGGCTTCGGCCCACACTGCATGCCCCAGTCAGACTGGGGTTCTTTAGAAGTGGACACATGCAGTTACAACTCCCTGTGGACCCACAGCATGGGTGGGTGCCAGGAAGCCACTGGCGGTACATAAATATATCCCATTGCATTGCCCATCACAGCTGATGTAACGTCAGCTTTAATGCAGGTGGGCAAAAAATTAATTGGATTACACTGTAGGCGAGGGCCCCAAAAAATTGGTGTACCAACAGTACTAATGTACGTCAGAAAAATTGCCCATGCCCAACCAAGAGGGCAGGTGAAACTTATTAATCGCTTTGTTTAATGTGGCTTAATTGGTAACTAGGCCTGGAGGCAGCCCAGTTAAAATAAAAATTGGTTCAGGTGAAAGTTTCAACGCTTTAATGAGCATTGAAACGTATAAAAATTGTTTAGAAAAATTATATGACTGAGCCTTGTGGGCCTAAGAAAAATTGCCCGTTCGGCGTGATTACGTGAGGTTTCAGGAGGAGGAGCAGGAGGAGGAGGAGGAATAGAATACACAGATTGATGAAGCAAAAATGTCCCCGTTTTTGATGGTGATAGAGAACAATGCTTCCATCTGCGGGTGCAGCCTACGTATTGCTTAGGTATCGCTGCTGTCCGCTGGTGGAGAAGAGAAGTCTGGGGAAATCCAGGCTTTGTTCATCTTGATAAGTGTAAGCCTGTCGGCACTGTCGGTTGACAGGCGGGTACGCTTATCCGTGATGATTCCCCCAGCCGCACTAAACACCCTCTCTGACAAGATGCTAGCCGCAGGACAAGCAAGCACCTCCAGGGCATACAGCGCGAGTTCAGGCCACGTGTCCAGCTTTGACACCCAGTAGTTGTAGGGGGCAGAGGCGTCAACGAGGACGGTCGTGCGATCGGCTACGTACTCCCTCACCATCCTTTTACAGTGCTCCCGCCAACTCAGCCTTGACTGGGGAGCGGTGACACAGTCTTGCTGGGGAGCCATAAAGCTGGCAAAGGCCTTGGAGAATGTTCCCCTGCCTGCGCTGTACATGCTGCCTGATCTCTGCGCCTCCCCTGCTACCTGGCCCTTGGAACTGCACCTTCTGCCACTAGCGCTGTCGGATGGGAATGTTACCATCAGTTTGTCCGCCAGGGTCCTGTGGTATAGCATCACTCTCGAACCCCTTTCCTCTTCGGGTATGAGAGTGGAAAGGTTCTCCTTATACCGTGGGTCGAGCAGTGTGTACACCCAGTAATCCGTAGTGGCCAGAATGCGTGTAACGTGAGGGTCTCGAGAAAGGCATCCTAACATGAAGTCAGCCATGTGTGCCAGGGTACCTGTACGCAACACATGGCTGTCCTCACTAGGAAGATCACTTTCAGGATCCTCCCCCTCCTCCTCCTCCTCCGGCCATACACGCTGAAAGGATGACAGGCAAGCAGCATGGGTACCCTCAGCAGTGGGCCAAGCTGTCTCTTCCCCCTCCTCCTCATGCTCCTCCCCCTCCTCCTCAACGCGCTGAGATAGAGACATGAGGGTGCTCTGACTATCCAGCGACATACTGTCTTCCCCCGCCTCCGTTTCTGATTCCAAAGCGTCTGCCTTTATGCTTTGCAGGGAACTTCTCAAGAGGCATAGCAGAGGAATGGTGACGCTAATGATTGCAGCATCCCCGCTCACCATCTGGGTAGACTCCTCAAAGTTTCCAAGGACCTGGCAGATGTCTGCCAACCAGGCCCACTCTTCTGTAAAGAATTAAGGAGGCTGACTCCCACTACGCCGCCCATGTTGGAGTTGGTATTCCACTATAGCTCTACGCTGCTCATAGAGTCTGGCCAACATGTGGAGCGTAGAGTTCCACCGTGTGGGCACGTCGCACAGCAGTCGGTGCACTGGCAGATTAAACCGATGTTGCAGGGTCCGCAGGGTGGCAGCGTCCGTCTTGGACTTGCAGAAATGTGCGCTGACCCGGCGCACCTTTCCGAGCAGGTATGACAAGCGTGGGTAGCTTTTCAGAAAGCGCTGAACCACCAAATTAAAGACATGGGCCAGGCATGGCACGTGCGTGAGGCTGCCAAGCTGCAGAGCCGCCACCAGGTTACGGCCGTTGTCACACACGACCATGCCCGGTTGGAGGCTCAGCGGCGCAAGCCAGCGGTCGGTCTGCTCTGTCAGACCCTGCAGCAGTTCGTGGGCCGTGTGCCTCTTCTCTCCTAAGCTGAGTAGTTTCAGCACGGCCTGCTGACGCTTGCCCACCGCTGTGCTGCCACGCCGCGCGACAGCTGGCGACGTGCTGCTGCTGACACATCTTGATTGCGAGACAGAGGTTGCGTTGGAGGAGGAGGAGGGTGGTTTAGTGGAGGAAGCATACACCGCCGCAGATACCAGCACCGAGCTGGGGCCCGCAATTCGGGGGGTGGGTAGGACGTGAGCGGTCCCAGGCTGTGACTCTGTCCCAGCCTCCACTAAATTCACCCAATGTGCCGTCAGGGAGATATAGTGGCCCTGCCCGCTTGTGCTTGTCCACGTGTCTGTTGTTAAGTGGACCTTGGCAGTAACCGCGTTGGTGAGGGCGCGTACAATGTTGCGGGAGACGTGGTCGTGCAGGGCTGGGACGGCACATCGGGAAAAGTAGTGGCGACTGGGAACCAAGTAGCATGGGGCCGCCGCCGCCATCATGCTTTTGAAAGCCTCCGTTTCCACAAGCCTATACGGCAGCATCTCCAGGCTGATCAATTTGGCTATGTGCACGTTTAACGCTTGAGCGTGCGGGTGCGTGGCGGCGTACTTGCGCTTGCGCTCAAACAGTTGCGCTAGCGACGTCTGGACGCTGCGCTGAGAGACATTGCTGGATGGGGCCGAGGACAGCGGAGGTGAGGGTGTGGGTGCAGGCCGGTAGGCACTCGTGCCTGTGTCCTCAGAGGGGGGTTGGATCTCAGTGGCAGGTTGGGGCACAGGGGGAGAGGCAATGGTGCAAACCGGAGGCGGTGAACGGCCTTCGTCCCACCTTGTGGGGTGCTTGGCCATCATATGCCTGCGCATGCTGGTGGTGGTGGCTCCCCAGCTGATCTTGGCGCGACAAAGGTTGCACACCACTGTTCGTCGGTCGTCAGGTGTCTCTGTGAAAAACTGCCACACCTTAGAGCACCTTGGCCTCTGCAGGGTGGCATGGCGCGAGGGGACGCTTTGGGAAACAGTTGGTGGATTATTCGGTCTGGCCCTGCCTCTACCCCTGGCCACCGCACTGGCTCGGCCTGTGCCCACACCCTGACTTGGGCCTCCGCGTCCTCGCCCGCGTCCACGTCCTCTAGGCCTACCCCTACCCCTCAGCATGCTGTATTACCAGTAGTGCAGAAACAGAACGCTGTAATTAAATGTACCGCTTATTGGCCTGTGGTTGGAGGCTGACTTCGCTTACAGAACACACAGCAAAGGCAAGAAAGAATTTTGCGCAAGCCTGCTGTAACACTTAGCTGGCTGCGTATGAGTTAGGACAACTACCCCAGCAGAGACCCAGTACACTTGTGGACAGGAATACAGCGGTGATGTAAGAGGCAACACAGAGGCAGGAAAGAATTTTGTGCAAGCCTGCTGTAACACTTAGCTGGCTGCGTATGAATTAGGACAACTACCCCCAGCAGAGACCCAGTACACTTGTGGACAGGAATACAGCGGTGATGTAAGAGGCAACACAGAGGCAGGAAAGAATTTTGCGCAAGCCTGCTGTAACACTTAACTGGCTGCGTATGAATTAGGACAACTACCCCCAGCAGAGACCCAGTACACTTGTGGACAGGAATACAGCGGTGATGTAAGAGGCAACACAGAGGCAGGAAAGAATTTTGCGCAAGCCTGCTGTAACACTTAGCTGGCTGCGTATGAATTAGGACAACTACACCCAGCAGAGACCCAGTACACTTGTGGACAGAAATACAGCGGTGATGTAAGAGGCAACACAGAGGCAGGAAAGAATTTTGCGCAAGCCTGCTGTAACACTTAGCTGGCTGCGTATGAATTAGGACAACTACCCCCAGCAGAGACCCAGTACACTTGTGGACAGGAATACAGCGGTGATGTAAGAGGCAACATAGAGGCAGGAAAGAATTTTGTGCAAGCCTGCTGTAACACTTAGCTGGCTGCGTATGAATTAGGACAACTACCCCCAGCAGAGACCCAGTACACTGAGGACGGTCACAGGCAGCCCAAATAGATTTTTTTTCCCAAATGTTTTTGGAAAGGCCCACTGCCCATATACACTAAATATGTCTTCTGTCCCTGCCTCACCACTACTAGCCCTGGACAATGTAAAATTACTGCAGGACGCAATGCTCTGCACGGCCGATATACAAAAAAAAAAAAAAGTGCAACACTGCAAAAAGCAGCCTCCACACTACTGCACACGGTTAGATGTGGCCCTAAGAAGAACCGTTGGGGTTCTTGAAGCCTAAAATAACTCCTAACGCTCTCCCTATAGCAGCTCCGGCACCAGCAGCACTGTCCCTGATCTCTGTCAGAATGCATCTGTGGCGAGCCGCGGGAGGGGCCGATTTATATACTCGGGTGACACCTGATCTCGCCAGCCACTCACTGCAGGGGGGTGGTATAGGGCTTGAACGTCGCAGGGGGAAGTTGTAATGCCTTCCCTGTCTTTCTATTGTCCAGAAAAGCGCGCTAACGTCTCAGAGATGAAAGTGAAAGTAACTCGAACATCGCGTGGTACTCGTCTCGAGTAACGAGCATCTTGAACACGCTAATACTCGAACGAGTATCAAGCTCGGACGAGTACGTTCGCTCATCTCTAGTAAGCATGTCTTTTTTTTAAATTTTGTATTAATCTGCAGCTTTAATTCTTTAAGTCCCAGAAAAACCTTTTAATGGAAATTCTGATAATCATATAATGTTTTGCAACATCTATAGCTAGTAGATATATAAAACTGTCATAGTGATGTGACATACAGCGTCCAGATGAAGATTGCCATAGAGTGCCCAGATAAACAGCACAATATAGCACCAGGTAATATATATCACACAGTGTACATGAAATGGGTTGCCGGTGTAGAATATGAGGCCGGTGATGGAGAAGCTTTACACCAGTTCAGTTGCACAAACAATGCTTTACTGAATGTATGATGAAGAATAATATGGCAATAACATACAACTGCATAATTTGGATACAATGCAAACAGTTTACGAATGTTCAATTAACGGTAAAACTTTGTCGGTACCCTACAAATTGGGTGCCCTTAATATTGAGCATACATTTAATAAATGTTTACCCTGGCTGGGGGCAAGCAGCTACACGGATTCTGGTTGAAAACAGGAGTTTCCTCTGAAGTATCTTAGTCATGAAGGAGCCTTGATTAACCAAATGACTAAATTCACTAACTGAAAAATGTAGTCACTTCCCCAGAATAAATTATTAGCACAGGACCTTTGGGGAGGTTGTACAGTGTAGGGTCAAAATAATCAATTTTACCAGTGATGAGCCTGGATGATGGTACCCACGATTACACACAACTGAAGCTTGAATATCTGAATACTGGTTGTCATTCTGTCTGCTCTCGCTGGTGGTCTCTCCTTGTATGATCGATAGATCTCCTTGTAGGACTAATGTTGTAACATCTCTCTCTGTACAGGAAAACTCAGCTCTCCAGCAGCACCAGGACAGCTCAACCCTCACAAGGCTCTTTGTTCTCTGTAAAAACTGTTGTCACACCAAAACCTGGGAACAGGACCTGCTTTTTACACCTAGCCCATCAGCCAACCAACAGACAGTATACTCTCTATTAATCTACAGCAGCAAAGCTATAGTAAAAATACGATCATGTGACCTATCTGAAAGTTCTAGAAGGAACATTTATAAAGTCCAGCAATGGTATACATAGATTTACACTGATATGTGAAAAGTTATGGGACAGGAACAAATATCATGTAAGACCCCCTCTAGCCTAGCAAAATGCAGCAAATCAATGTGGCATCAATTCCACAAGTAGCTGGAAGACATTTGGAGGGATGTTGAGCCTTGCCGTCTGGATAGCCACCTAAAGCTCCATGGTAGTTGTAGGTGCAGGAACTGAGATACGAATGCATATCTTCACCACATCCCAGAAATGCTCAATTGGGCTCATGTCTGTGAATATGCAGACCACACTATTCGTAGGAACTTTCCAGAATGCTCTTCAAACCAATTATAGACAACTTGGGCCTGATAGAATGGTACATTATCCCATGGGCATTAAGTCTATGAAAAGCTGCAAATAGTCACCAAGCAGTGAAATACAGCAGGCACCAGTCAATGATGTGTTTAGGCAGACCAATGGACCCAACTCTGCCATGAGAACACACTCCACACCAGTATCGAATCACCATCAGCCTGCATAGTGCCTTGTTGGAAACTGAGCTACATAAGGTCTGTGCAACACACAAACTGTACTATCAGCTCAAAACCATTGGTACCGTGACCCATCAGACTATACCACATGTTACCAGACCCCTGGGATCCATTTAGCAACCTCATAAGCCTAGTTGAGTCTCTGTGTCTGGTGTTCTAGTGTTAACATAGGCACTTTGTCTGTGCATGGTTATGGAGAAGATTCTGGTTATGGCTCTCAATTCCCAGTCATTCTTACAAGGCTTGTTAGAAGGCAACATTCCTTCAAGTCAAGGTCAGACTTTTTAATAGTTGGCTCTGTTGATACATTTTTCCATCCTTCCATTTAAATATTTCCCAGAGGAGCATGGATGACCTTATAAGTCTCCTCACACCTTCTAGGTGCTCACCCTAAGGAGAAACAATGCCTTTCCAGACCCCTTGTGGATCAAGGAATGTTAAATGACAGCACAATTTCAGAAATGGAATGTTCCATCCGTCTAGCACCCACTATCATGCCTTACTTGAACTCCAGTAATTCACTTCACCTTGCTATGAGCATGCCGGCCAGTATTCAACCTCATTCACAAGATAACATCTCACAACAATACAGGTGTGGGTGTTCCCAAGTTGTCACCTGAGGTAATGCCACTTCATAATCAATTTACATACTGATATCCCATGACTTTTGGCATGTCAATGTTATATATAGTAGAGTATATATTTTTTGGAACACACTCCTTCCTCATTCTACGTATAGAAATTAGGAAATAACTAGACTGCAGAGTATTCACAGACCCAGTGAAGTGGGACGAATTTGTAACAGGCTGCTGAGGGACACCTGCTGTAGAGATAAAAGGATCCAACATCTAGTACAATCAAATCCTTCCTTCATAGGACAAAGCCTGTGGGGGCAGCACACTTTGTGGAGGAAATGAAATTTCTTCAGCATACAAAGACGATAAGTCTGGAATCTCAATATCCCACATGAAACGAAAAGAAGCAAAGTAATCTCCCTGCTCAATTAATTTAAGGCCATTGTAATTGATTTTCACATCCCTGGCCAGAAATCTATACTTTGCTCTAATATGTGCTCCCAAAATACTCATTTAGAGGACTTTCTAAGCAAGTTCTGTCCTGCTCTTCTCTCTTTCTTGCTAACAACGCAGTTCCTCTGAAGATGGGAGCTGCACAGTTTCATCCACTCAGTAGGAAAAGGGATTGTGAAAGGCTTGGCAGGCAGGGGTCCTTGGGCAAGAGTTTCTCAAGACTTACCAAGGGGTAGACCACAGGGTCTGGGTAGAAGAAACCCAATTGCAGGTCTGTTTCGGCACCACTTGACTTTGCAGCCCATATAGACCACAATGGTAGTACTTTTCCATCACTGTGATCCCCTGGTGCTGAGTCTCATGAGCAGATCATACAGGATTTCATCAACAAAAGCTGCTCCTATTTCTCTGCTTCTCTCATGGTTCAGGAACACTTGGTCTTAATTACTCATGGCAGTCCTTGGGATGTTATCATATGCCCTTCTGCGTCCCACACCGACTTCCATTTCCCTATGGAGCATTATCACTTTGTGGCGGGACAAAGCTTAGAGAAACATACAGTAACAAAATGCTCTTATCAATCATGAAGGCTATAGTTGACATAGATAATGTATCACAATACTATGGTCTGCAACAAAGGAATTCAAGACTTTATGGAAGACAACAGCTTACCGAGAGACACTGAGATCAGCTGGAGACTCCTGGGATACAGGCAAATTCCGGAGAACCTCAAAACACATGGTGAACATATTCTTAGATAGTGCTTCATGTACCAAGACACACATCAAGCTGTGATGGTACAAGACATCCATCATGTTACAAGGCCTATTAAAACCCCCTTACAATGGGACCAACCAGGATTGGGCTCTGTCTCTGAAAAGGCCGCTATCGGCCACATTGGCTGCCTCTATTTTATGTACACCTCTGTTTTTTAGAATGCCCTGTCTTCCGCTTTGGCCTTCAAATTTCCCAATGGCACCTTACTGACTATTGATTCCAAACATTACTATCTCATCACTATATAGTGTAAGGCATCCATACAATAGACATAATAGCAACTGCTATGGATGGAGTTCAACTGTAGTTCATCCTATGCACCTTTTCCATTGACATTGTGAATCCGCATAGTGATCCCCATCTCTAGTTGGGGGACGGCTTTAAGAGTTCTCTCCAGTGAGTGGTATAACGTTGGGGTCTAAGAAGAATTATGATCTCCATTCCTAAGTTATGTGTATGGTGGCATAACCTAGTATTACCATTATAGAGCGTTAGGGGGTATTTTGACTTTTGCAATGGGATTAATTTTCCTCCATATGTGTGCTTCCAATTAAGTCAGTTTCTAACACAACCATTTCTATCGTTGGTCTGTGAATGGACAGTCTCTACTGCCATATTTTATGTTGGATTTCCTGACTTGTGGAAGATACACAAAATGTTGACTTTTTCTGATGACTATGTTGACTTTTCCACTTCCCACTATATATATATAGCCATGGTGGTAATCCTTTTTTTTTCTTGATGAGAGGGATTCTGGTAGATTAGTCATTATGGTGCCCAGAAGATCTTCCCACACGTTTCTAGTCCATTATGAGGATAAACAGTACTTATCACTTCCCAATTACGATGATAAGTAGGAAAAGGGAAGAAAAACTCCCTTTCTTCACAAAAATAATGGCATTCTGTAATATTGCCCAGGACTTCAACAGATTAGAGCACAGAGCAAAGGAAACATCACAACGTTGTAGACCACACCCAAGCAGGAAAATAATATATGGCCAAGTATCCTATATTTACGACTTATCTCTAGGGGAGTAAATTCTCCTCTGTAAGCCAATAAGTCTGTTGTAATTTAACTGGTTCATCACTTGTCAGCAGTCTGGACCTATTGAGTTACTATTAGAATTGGCTAAAATCAAGGGGTATAGTCTAAGGCACCCTGTCCATGGCCGAGGCAGAGTATCGCTAGCGATATTTCGCTGAGGGGGAGAGCTGACAGGTCTCAGCGGTGAGCCAATCTAACAGATAGGCTCGCTGCAGAGAATCAGGGCAATTGCAGCATGCCGCAATTTAAATCCCTTAAACGAAGTATCGCTATAATTCTCCCGTTGTGGACGCTGGCACTGCGATTTGCATAGCAACGCTATGGAAATCTTGAGAGAGCGTGATCCGTGCGCGATTTATCGCCCGTGGATCATTGCCCATGGACAGGCAGCCTTAGGGATTCTGCAACCTTCAACTTTCTGTAGGGAATCCTCAGGTTGCATCACTAAGGTAAGTTAAAAAGTCCCCTGGTACAAGTCATGACTGACTCCTCAGGTGACGTCACATCGTGACGTTTTCTTGTCAGACTGTTTTTGCGGGGTGGTTTGCCATTGCCTTCTCCAAAGAGAATCAATAAAGAAAAGCATGGTCATCCAAACCTAAGGACATTGCTCATCCAACACCATAAGATAGATACTGGTCAGACAGGCAGTCATCTCAAGGCATGAAACCGTCCAAGTCAAGTCCAAAATAGCCAACAACAGTTGACATAGTCAGGGCTACTTTAACCATTGGACAAATGGTGTATTTGTACCAGGTTGCCTGTTTGCACCCGGCCACTTGGCAGTGGCCCCAATTTAAACCATATCCATGTCCTCCGTTGCAATGTATTGAGGAGGTTAACAAATAGCTCCACTCACCTATTGAGTGTCTTTGTTGCACCGGCCTCCACTCACTTCCGGGTCCAGTGGTCACATGCCTGTTGAAGCCGTTGCAGCTAATCACCAATTTCAGCATCTATTGAGGACGGTGGCTGGCTGCTGTAATCATGTGCTTAGACAGGTACATGACTGCTGGATCCACGGAAGACCGTGGAAAAGCCTGCATCCTACTGAGTCTGGGTTAGGTAAGTATGAGTGGCCACAAAAAAAGTTTGGAAGTAGAGAGGGTCTTAATACCTGTGCACTGGGCTTACCTGGGTATTGAAATGGCCCTGGACATAGGCCTATCCTTTTAAGAGCTTGCACAAACTGCTATGGTGGTGGGGAGTTATGGAGAGACATCGGTCACACAGGTATGCTCTATGTCCCATTATGACACTTGATTTGACCCCTTCTTCTACCCTTGTTTAGGCTGTATATAGCATTTTGCTGTATTCGGTTAACTATCTCATATAAAGTGAATTTTCAAATTATGTCCAAGACCCTATACTAAAAATCTAAATGGGGTCCCCTTTTAGTTTTGGTTCCTGTCACCCAACGTCCATCCCTCCTCAGTAGGGTAGCCTGTGCTCTGTAAATCCATATACAGTACTCGTTTTAATGGCTATAATCACGCTTTAGGCAAATTTAAAAGGAAAACAAAAAGAATTAGGACAAATCACTCCCAGGCAACAGATAAAACAATTTAATTAGAGGAAGGGCCGCACGATGTCAGGAAAACGCAGAGCGGATCTGGAAAGGGGGAGGATAGAGGAAGCATCTTCATGTAATCTCTGTCTGTTATCAGATTACCGACTCTTAAAACATCCTTACAAATTGCTTCTTTAATGAAATATTAAAACCCTCATTGCCGTTAGGAAATGTCAATGTTTATTTGCAATGTCATGGTTTGTAGCCGAGTAATTCACTTACCTCACAAGATGTATCTGGGTACCAAGTGCTTTTTTTTTTTAAAGCAACTTCATCCCCGTGTAGGGAAAGATAATTGACTTACACAGTTATTTAGTTGATAAGGTTGGAAAAAGGACAGAGGTCCATCAATTACAACATACAACCCCACTGTGCTGATCCACAGTGAGTCTGGGGGTAATGTTTCTCCTTGTGGAGGGCACCACAAGGTGTAGGGTGTTTTATAAACCATGCAGTGCTCCTTGGGAAAAAGTTATGCAAATTAGAAATGGAATAATCCTCTACAGCGCCACCTATTGGAAGCTAGCTACCCTGAGTCAATATCGGGCCAGGCTTATTCTGTTTGACTTACAACCCCAGTTATATTGAACCATAGGAAGGCAAAAACCCATGAAATACCTATTGCCCTAATTAAGGTGATAAACTCCTTCCTGACTCCAATCTGGCAATTAGAATAAATCTCTAGATTAACTTCCCATTTCCAGAAATCGGGTACTCCTAATTTATAATATTATATCTTTTATATCTTCATAGTCCATGCAAGCTCAAGACAGATGTTGTGCTTGGTGGGATATAAAACCAGGACTCCAGCACTGCAGGGGAACACTGCTAACCACTGAGCCACCATGCTGACCCATGATGATCAGTATTTGGTTGGCTGGAGTCTGCCATGTGGGACCTTGGATGATCAGCTGATTGGGCGCCTGCAGTCAGCGCCATAACACACAAAGGTAGCAGAACCTGATGTTCCGACCCGATGTAGTGGCCGGCAGGTAACTGCAGGTGCAGCTACCATTGATTTTAAAGAGACTCTGGCACCTACGTTTATCCCTATAAGCCAGGCTTATGGGCTGAAAATCAGTGACCCGCTGAGTCCGGGGATGTGTTATACTTACCTTTCCGTTGTTCTCCCATTGTCTGCTTTGCAAGCCACCGCTCAGTGCATTGTGTGGCACGCTAAGTAGTCCGCCCGTTCCAATTTTAGAGCGCTGCTCAATGCACTGAAGCAGAGGCTTTCAGCGCTCACACCAGGGGCATAACATTGCATATGAGCGCCTGTAAAAATGCGCCCATAGAGAACAATGGGCTCTATCTCACATATATATGCGGCAAATTAGAACACGCTGTGATCACACGCTAATGTGATTGGAACTGCGTAAGGCAATGTAATTGATTGCCTGTGAGTTATTGAGTATCCAACGGGGTATAGTGCCCATGAAATATGCGGTAATCATATGTCCGTGTTAGCCCAGCCTTAATGAGAGCTGCGCCGGCTACTTCACAGGGGCAGCTTCTACTCCATACCCCTGTGTGTAGCAGTGCTAACAGAAGGTGACCAATCAGTCCCGAGCGCTAGACCGCAGCTGACCAACTATTGATAACCTATCATAAGCACAAGTCATTAATACTAATTCCATAGAAAACCCCTTCACCATTAGAAAAAAATGGCTAAATTCTTCCTGAGATAGCGCCACTCTTGACTACGGGCTATGTCCGGTATTGCAGCTGTATTCTATTGAATGAGACAGAGCTGCAATACGGACTTTGCACATGGGCAAGAGTGGCGCTACATGTGGAAGAAAGTAGCCATGTTATTCTCATCCCGTTCAACCCCCTTTGGGACCCTACTATACACAAGTACCATCCATATATCATCATGGACAAACTATTCTTCCTTCTTGATGACACAGACAATGCAGGCAGCTCCTTCAATTACACGTTTACTAAAGGACATTATATACTGATTGCAGAACCGAGTGACTATTAAAACTAACAGTAGTGATCATTAATTAAAGCCCCCGGGGGGCTGCACTAAATCCTCGCCCCCCTTCCCTATTTGGGAAGCATTTTATACTGAAATGTAAGATAATATAATGTGTCAATAGAAACTCACCTCCATAAATATGCCAAACCATCACATCTAGATGTCAGAACCTGATGATTGTACAAAGATGAGTGGTGCCACTTGGTGCCGCTCATCTATTGCTGTAAGAGTAGTTGTCACTCTTTCAGGGCTCTTTCACACGAGCGTATATCAGCCCGCTGTTTTCACAGTCGTCCGATATAAACGGTGATTCCAATAGATTCCAATGCATCAGATCACATGGCTATGATTCCCGCGACATAAAAGCACCCGGCTGGTCAATAAAGCGCTGGGCATTTTTACGTCAGGCCCAAAAGATAGTCCTGGAACTATCTTTTGGGCCGGAATACGTCGGCCGCTGCATGGGCTCCTATGGGAGCCAATGACAGCAGTCAGAGAAGGGAGGTGGGAGGGAGTTTCGTGACTGCTTAACTCCCTCCCTCTTCTCCCCTCCGGCTGATTGCAGTGGGAGAAAGCTGAACGGGGGAGTAGCTAACCTAAGCTCCACCCCTTGTCCACAGCCAGCAATGGGAGGAGGCGGGATGGGGTGGCACTTAGCTCCGCCCCTACACATACCTTTGCAACCAGCTGGAGGGGAGGAAAGAGGAGGTGAGCCGGTGAGTGGAAGGGGCAGGGGCAACGGCATAGCGGCCTCAGCGTATATGTGGCGGGGCCCATGCCATCTGAATGGGCGCATAAACATTGGACTTGCGTGCCAATTCACAAGTTTTTACACCTCACATCGTAGCGTATATCGGCCGGCCGTGTGAAAGAGCTTTCAGGCTTTGTTCCCACGAGTGTATATTGGGCGCCATTTTCATCCAATGAAATCAAATCCAATGCATCAGATCACAGCGAATGTGAAAACAGCGGGCCGATACACGCTCGTGGGAATAACGTTTCTTCTCTCATGTCAATCGCTGTCTGGCATTTTAGTAAAGCACTGCGGAATAAGTTGGCGCGATACAAGTAACAAGATTTATTTTTATTTTATTTTGTTTGCCTTTTCTTTAAAGAGAGGTTTTGCAGCAGCTGTCATACATATGAAGCAATTCTGCGTCTTGTTGTGGCTTCTGTAACACTATACAATGTGCAGATGCTACAGACCACGGCCAATTCACTTTTTCACAGATGGGCTATAACAGCAGATGACCAGCTACAGCGCCACTGCTGTCTCAGGCCGGCGTCACACGAACTAAAAAATTGCACGAGATTTGTGCATTTGGGTGTGCACAAATATGAACCCCTGTTCGTTTGAATGGGGTCATACACATGAGCGATGTTTTCCTGCATGGCACTGTTTACAATGGGGCAGGCCCAATTGAAAGCAATCGGCGAAACTCCGCAAAACTCCTTCATCCTCAAAGTAATGCAAGTCCTTTTTCATATGAAAATGCCTCGCATCCTCGGGAATTTCACATGGTGGGGAGCGCGATATGGGGGCAGGATTCACAGTCGTCTGAAGTTAGCCTTAGGCTTTATTCCCACGAGCGCATATCAGCCGCCGTTTTCACGGCCAACTGATATATACTACGATGTGAGCTGTAAAACCTCGTAAACGGGCGTACAAATCTTATGCTTGTGCGCCTGTTCAGACGGCACGGGCCCCGACATATATACGCCGAGGCTGCCATGCCGCTGGCAGCCAGCAATGGAAGGCGCCAGGATGGGGCAGTGCTTAGCTCTGCCCCCATCCTGCCCCTCTCGTTGGAATCAGCCGGAGGGGAGGAGAAAAAAGGGAGGGAGTTTAGCAGTCACGCTGCTAAACTCCCTCCCACCTCCCTTCTCAGGCCGCTGTCATTGGCTCCCATAGCAGCCCATGCAACGGCTGGACGTATTCTGGCCCAAAAGATAGTTCCAGGACTATGTTGGCCGGCCGGACGCTTTTACATCTCACTGGAATCCAGTGCATCAGATCACAGCGTATATCGACTGGCCATGAAAACGGTGGCTGATATACGCTCATGGGAAAGAGGCCTAAGGCCTGCTTAACAGGAGCGCTGTTTTAGCGCATTATAGGCGTGTGAAAAGATCATGCCTAATAGAACCAATGGTTTCCTATAGAAGCACTCACATGAAGGAATTTTAGACGTGTGAAATACTTGCATCTAGCAAAAATAGAACACGCGACTGCAGTGACCGCATCTAAGGTCTTTGCTGAGAGAAAAATAGGACCTGACTAGAGATGAGCGAGCACGTTCGTTTAAGGCTGATGCATCGGTCTTCTTGAGTAACTGATTACTCCTCCGAGCAAATGCGGGGGAGAGGGAGAGGGATCTCTCTCTCCCCCCCTGCTCACCCCGCTGCCCCCCTGCATTTGCTCGGACCAGTAATCAGTTACTCGAGAAAACCGATGCTCGAGCCTTAAACGAGCGTGCTCGCTCATCTCTAGACCTGACCCATCTTTGGTGCGAACTGTGCAGGAGTCTCCATAGACTCCTATGGGAGCTGATAACACGCACCTCCGATCACGTGAACAGGCAATATCACTGCTAATTAAGCTCGAAACTTAATAGCTGGAAATCAGGTGATTTTCTCCCGAACATAATGTGATTTTTTTTTGCAATGCTATTAGAGCGCTAAAACCACGCTCAGGTGAACAAGGCCTAAGAGAAGCAGAAAGAAAAGCCTCCAATGGCTGAAGGAGCAGTGGAAAACCATCATCTGGTCACATGAATCCAGATTTCTGTTGCAGTGTGCTGAAAGGAGGTCATAATTTGGCACAAGCAGCATAAATCAATGAACCCCTCCTGTCAGCTCCTCAGACCATGTCAGTACCTCCATTTAAGGGCGGTTTTAGACGACCATATTCACATGTGTTTTTGTACGCGTATATTTTACGCCCAGAGAGAATAGAACCCATTGATGTAATTTCATGCGCACGCAAAAAAATAATTGGTCCTGCTCAATCTTTCTGCCTAATGCCGCCATAGAATTCTATGGGAGTTGGGCAAATGCGCACTTAATATGCACGCAAATACGCAACACGCTGCACAATTCTGTAGGAAAAAGAACACTTCTGGACCTCACTATGCTAAATAACGTAAGGGCTGTGTCGCACGCATGTGTGAACTGGCACTTCATGCAAAAGACATATGGCACTATGCAGCGATAAGTGAGCAAATCTACCTCATGCAACCGCGTTCATAGCGCATAGGGTCGGGTGAAACATATGACAACTGCAGGAAGCTTTCTGTCCAAATTGGCAAATATTCCTGCAGAATCCCATGGGATCTACGCCATGACGAATTGCTGCGGTTCTCAAGGCCAATGGTGGGGGTCTCTAAAAAGTGTCCATTGAGTTTCCATCACTGAATTAGGTGAGGAGCGGCTTGTATTGAACAAGCTCCACTGTATCTCCTTAAATGACATTAAATAGGCCTATAATTAGATGTCCCTGATGCTCTGCGGACAACTCCCATCCAGAGAACAGGAGTTCCCTAGCTGTAATTTATGGCAATCACTAGTCTCCAATCACAGATGTTACATGATGAAAGTAAAAGCAGAGCAAGGTGCAGGGAATCTGCATTTAAGCAATTTGCTGTGCAGAGTAATTGCAAGCCTCTCCGAACCTCTACTTTACATCAGCAATAAGAACACATTATTTCCATATCATTATAATTATATTCATTTTATTTGTACTCTGCAGTTCCGGTAATTATAATGGTATCCACTAAAGGGAAGGTGTTGACAAGGACTATTCTAAGCAATTCGCTGCCACCTAATAATATCCGAGGTTTCCACCTAGAGGGATGGAGCCAAGATACACAGGTTCTCTTCTATATTTGTCCAATGAAGGTTAAGCCCTTTATATAATAGGCTTGGTGATAAAAAAGGGTTGATCTCAAATAAAACTCAATAGATATATTTAGCAGATGGCTTTATATGCTACGTACAATGGGATTTGGAGGGATGGTTGGTTGCAGAAGGGTTCCAGGGTGCAGAAATACAAGATAAGATATAATGACCCCCATTATTGGTGCTGGTGGCATGGAACTAGCTGTCCTCTCCGCAGGTCCAAGGTGGGAACTGATCAGTTAGTTACATTTGGTAAAGGTGTCTGGAAGAACTCAATGGTCTCAAGTAGATGAACCCGTCTGTATGATGGCTTGATGGTATCAGGTTTGTGATAGGCATTCCTAACTTTCCAAAAAAACTAGTATCCAATGCTAATTTACAGTTAAATTGCACCCTTTGCAGAATTTATTTTGGTGTCCTTCCTCCATGATAACAAAAAACAATATATATTGAACTGATAAGCAGTCTGCTTTGTTCTGTTTCTGCAGGAAGAAGCACAATCTGCATACCAACACTAGAACAGCTCGACGACAAAATACTGTACCAAAACCAAGCTCATAACAGAAATACAGCACCAGAATCAAGCTTATAACATAAAAACAGTACCAGAACCAAGCACAGTACAAAAAAATTACAGCAAACTCATGACATAAAAAAGGGACCGATCAACCTCAGCACATAATTTTACAGCTAACCTCATTACATTAATACAATGCCAGAACTAAGCATAGTACATAACTACAGCACCAGAACAGCGCTAGAACCAAGCTCAATACATACATTATAGCACCAGAATCAATCTCATAACATGAATACAGTAGCAGAACTATGCAGTTGTGTTGCAGGGATGCTGATGGTCTGACAGTGGTGCCCCAGATCATCAAAACGGAGAAGATAGAGTTAGGAGGAGGATGCTTCATGTAGCTCCATAAGATGCTGCTGTATGGAGAGAGAAGGTCATCCGGCCAGTTGGATCTAAGGGGTGCGATCATCCCCAGCCTACATCCATCTGGTACTCCCGCTACTGTCTGATGGCTGCTGTCCTCTGCAACCAAACAGGTTGCACATACCTAAGGCTGGCCATCCTGGTATGCTCTTATATGTCAGAGGAACTAATGGGCTTCGTCAAGCATCAGATCCCAGAAGCAAACTCTGCTCCTTATATTCCTGAGCCCCTGAAAATGCACACTGTAATGTCAAATCATCATAATATAAGGATAATGAAGTGTGAAAATAGTGGGTGGAAAAATACCTCCACAGTGCCACCTATTAAAAGGTGAATACCCTCAAAGTCAATGTTTGACGTTTCAACAGGTCTTGGGAGCATGGCTAAAGATAAAATCCAAACCAGACTCTTCTCCAGAAGGAAAACAGACCCATCTAAAAACAGGCTGCTTGCTCCTCATCAGTGCAGAACAGGGTACTGGTTGGCTGGGGGAGAGGCCTTTAACATCTAACTTAGGGAATAATGTTTCTCCTTGATGTTGCACTTTTCCATTAACTATTTGCATTTTTTCCCCCAGAGAGTCAGGAGGGGTATCATCATTCCCTAAGGAGAGCACCTAGAAGGTGAGTGAGGAGACTTATAAGGCCATTCATGCTCCTCTTGGTGTTCAATTCCCAATCATTCTTACAAAGGCTTTATAAAGGGTTGGACATTGATTTGCAGGAATGCTGCCATCCACTAGGTGGCGCTGCAGAGGTATTGCTCCATCTTCCTTATTTGCATATTTTTTTCCAGAGAGAATATATAAGATTCCCTATGCCAGCTTGGTGCTCTCCTCAAGTAGAAACTTTATCCCCTTAGACCGCTGGTGAAGAAAAGTCTGTCTAGTTATGCCTGTGCTCTACTGCATGCAAGTTGAAAGAAAAATCCCGTAGAAATTTCACTTTGTATATAGTTGAAGAAGAAAAAAACTTGTAGCTCAAAATGACTACATGAAAAAGTTTCCTCTTAACGTTATCTTTTGTATAAAATCTAGAGCCACGTAGTGTGTAAGGATGGATTTGGTACCCTGAGTCATCTGACATACTTCAATATTTGAGATGAGCGAACCTACTCGTTTCGAGTAATTACTCGATCGAGCACCGCGATTTTCGAGTACTTCCGTACTCGGGTGAAAAGATTCGGGGGGCGGGGGGAGGCGTGGTGGAGTGGGGGGTAGCAGCGGGGAGCCCTCTCCCTCTCCCCCCCACTCATCCACAGCGCCCCCCGAATCTTTTCGCCCGAATACGGAAGTATTCAAAAATCGCGGCGCTCGGGCGAAAAAGGGGCGTGGCCGAGTACGCTCGCTCATCTCTATTCAATATCAATGCACATCCCTATAAATACTGATACAGCTATGCATTACTACGCCAGGAGTAACGGCTTCAGCTCACCAGTCAGCCACTTCCCCTCAGGTGCACGGAGCGGTGCAAAATCACCGATATTTTAATAGCAGAGTGGGATGAAAGGATCATAGCCGTGATTGAGACTGACTGTGGAAACATGTAAGCAAAGTTTTATCATGGAAATGTTTCTACTTCTTGCTTTATCCGGATCCCCTGTGGAGTGCAGCAATCTTTCATCCCGCTTAGCTATGCATTCATTAATTCCGGAAATGAAGCAGAATTTGCCTATATGTAAAAGTTCCTATGCATGTAAATTCATCTATAGATATGTTGTCAGCATTTAATTATGTAGATGAATTTCATCATCACCTACATTCGGGTCAACCAGCGAAGTTTGCTCTGACTCATTTCCTTTCACTATTACCTTTGCAGCACTCACACGTTTTGTCACAGCTTTGGATTGGTGTCTTCAATTAAATAGATGTTGCAAAGATTATTTTACTACATCCAGAGGTGGAGAAAGGTGTGGACGGCTAATGCCACTTCTGCAGTAATCATGAATGAGCATTGCTGACGATAGCTGTATGAAAATAAGAAGATATAATCATGGCTTTTTCCTTCTCATATTATGGAGACATTCTCCAACTAGAAGCTGTTATGTCTGGGCTGCATGCAAGACAGCTTGTCCAGATTAGACATAATATATTGTCCTAAAGTATGGACTGCACACAATATGTTAACAGAGGTATATATAACGGAACCATAAAATGGGCAAACCGGGAAATCTGACCCTAACCTACTAATACGAAGAGACCCTATTTAAAAGTGTAACACTCGCCCTGATGAGGGCAACCCCACATCAGTAACCTGGGCCAACCCTGACTTTCTAGTTGGAAA
The DNA here is from genome assembly GCF_035609145.1 of Eleutherodactylus coqui. Lineage (NCBI taxonomy): Eukaryota > Metazoa > Chordata > Amphibia > Anura > Eleutherodactylidae > Eleutherodactylus > Eleutherodactylus coqui. The sequence continues at coordinate 62,287,719 of NC_089849.1, forward strand.
CAAGTATAGTAACTGCTAAGAATACACCACAGTATATGCAAAGTTAGAAGTTACATGACACACACAATGAACCAAGGCTGAAAAAAGACATATGTTCATTCAGTTCAGCCTATTACCCTGCAATGTTGATCCAGAGGAAGGCTAAAAAAACAATGAAGTAGAAGGCAATTTTCCTCAAGATGTTTTAAGGCATGAACAGCCAATGGTCAGAAAATAGATGTAATGACACCCGAGATTGCACCCAAAGCCAAGCAGACTTATCTGAATGGAGAAGCAGGACAGGACTCGCCAACCTGACCAGAAACACCTTCAAACGAGAAGTATAACTGGCGTCCTCTGTAAGGAGGAGCAGGAATAAATGTGTACAGGCAAGTGCTGATTGGCTGATTGGGACACACACTTCCCAGTTAACCAATCCATGCACACGCCAACAGAGGAGAGCTCATGTCGGCATCCAATGCTGAAATAACACCAAGCATGCACTGGCGTTTGGATCATTTGGACCGGGACTAACGCCCTGTTGTCACCCTGGTCCCAATCTGACATGGCAGGGGAGCTGTAATAGAAGTATTGTTTAAAGGCCTCCTGGAGAAACCATATGGCGGCACATGGCTCAGTAAAATAGATTCCCCCTTCAAAGTAAGACCGATATACATTTTTGTATATATCACTTACTTGGAAGTCATGTAACATCTGAATTTCTATGAATTAGGCCAGATTCCCATGAGCTTAACACAGGCACATTTGTTCACTTGTATTACAGATGCAAATCCCATCCTGACTACAGGTCTAATGTACTGGCCTAACAGCGTGATATAGTCATTAGAGCAGTATTTATCCCCGGATTTACAGTCGTAATATGGCCGAAAAAAAATATGTGGCCTTATTATGCTTGTAAAGAACCAACTTTAAGCTGATTGCTTAAAAAAAGAACAGGAAATAATGTTCTCCTTTACAAAAGTGGGGCTGAAATGTTCTTACCCGTGTTTCCCTGAAAATAAGACAGTGTCTTATATTAATTTTTGTTCAAAAAGGTTTAACTTTTTTACATGTATAGCTGCCTGGACACTATTTAAATTGACTTTTTTAATTAACTGTTAGCAGGGCTTAATTTTGGAGTAGGGCTTATATTTCAAGCATCCTCAAAAAGCCTGAAAAATCATTTTGCATCCTCAAAAATTCTGGAAAATCATGCTATGTCTTATTTTCAGGGTATGTCTTATTTTTAGGGAAACAGGGTATTTACTTGATATCTTCATGTAAGACACAATGTATATGTTTTTTTTGTATAGATCACATTCAAAGATTATCTGTCACCATGAAAAATAGACCTGAGCCACAATTATGTGTGGATAGCTGAAGAGACACTCGAATGCCAAGATGTAGATCTTATCTCTAAACTCACTTTCACTCCCCCTGTAAGTACTGTACAGCACTGTGCAAAAGTTTCAGGCAGGTGAGGAAAACTGCTGCAAAGCAAGAATGCTTTCAACAATAGAGGTGTTAAAGGTTCATGTTTATTAATTATTAACACAATGAAAAATGAATGAACAAAAGAGGAATGTAAAGCACATCAATATTTGATTTGACCAGCTTTTGTCCTCAAAACAGCATGAATTCTTCTAGGTAACCTTGCACACAGTTTTTGAAGGAATTCGGCAGGGAGGGTGTTCCAAACATCTTGGAGAACTAACCACAGATCTTCTGTGGATGTCCGCTCACTCAATTCTTTCCTTATCTTCAAGTAATTTCAGACAGACTCAATTTTGAGATCAGGGCTCTGTGGGGCCATATCATCACTTCCAGGACTCCTTGTTCTTCTTTATGCTGAAAATAGTTCTTAATGACATTGGCTGTATGTTTGGAATCGTTCTGCTGCAGAATAAACTTGAAGCCAATCAGATGCCTCTCTGATGGTATGGAATGATGGATAAGCATCTGCCTGTATTTCTCAGCATTGAGGACACCATTAATCCTGACCAAATCCCCCAACTCTATTTGCTGAAATGCAGCCCGAAACTTGTAAGGAGCCTCCACCATGTTTCACTGTTGGCTGCAGACGCTCATCATTCTACGGCTCTCCAGCTCTTCAGCGAATAAACTGCCTTCTGTAACAGCCAAATATTTCAAGTTTTGACTCAGCAGTCAAGAGCACCTGATGCCATTTTTCTACACCCTAGTCCCAATGTTTTCATTCATAGTTGAGTCACTTGGGCTTGTTTCTACGTAGGAGGTGTGGCTTTTTAGCCACAATTCCTCCACAAAGACTACTTCTGGCAGACATCTTCAAACAGTAGATGGGTGTACCTGGGTCCCACTGGTTTCTGTCAGTTCTGAGCTGATGGCACTGCTAGGCATCTTCTAATTTCTAAGGGAAGTAAGCACGACATATCTATCATCTGCTGCATTGTTTCCTTTGCTGACTACTGTGTCTATGGTCCTCAATGTTACCCACTTCTTTGTGCTTCTTCAAAATCTTGAAACCCCAGTTTGTTTTGAAACCTTTGCCTGGGAGAGACCTTGCTGATGCAATATAACCACCTTGTATCTTGTTGCTGTGCTCAGTCTTGCTATGGTGTATTATGACCTGTGACATAAAATTGTCTTCCACAACCTCACCTTTGTAACAAAGTTCAGCTGCTCCTCACCCAGTTTTAAATGTCTTACACAGCTGTTTCTGTTTTAATTAAAGAGGTTTTCTGTCCTCTTTGTCCCTGATCCTGGTGGCTAGGTCTGGGTAGCGCGGGCGTTTTTCTACCTATTTTTCATCCGAACTCTTAATCCCTGATGACCTATTCTCTGGATAGGTCTGTCACTCAGGACCTTGTCCATCAGCTGATGGATATTGTCATTAGCCATTAGTCATAAATCTCTAGTTGGTCCAGGTACCATTTCCAGGACTTACCCTTATTGGAAGAATGGGGACCCCTTCTCCGCAATTATAACTCCAGAGAGGAGGAGGTCATGTATGTGTCTCTCTCTATTGTAGCTGTTGTGGTAACAGCCTAATATTTTACAACCTCCATAAACTACAATGTAGAGAGCTGTATGCATAGATAGCCATCTCCAACTCATATACTCCTTTCTGGATTGACAAACACGGGTCAAGTTACCCCATTCTCTTGATATATGGGGGACCCAGAGGTACATGCTGCCCTTGCTCCTAAACGGTTTTCCACTCTTCTTTCTGACATGGAATCTACATGGGAGCAACCACACACAAAAAAAAAGATTTCTGTGTCCACATGATTCGAGGCCACACAAAAGGGTATTGTGAGCCACATATGACTCCCAGGCTGTAGGTTGTACATCCCTAGGCTAGAGCATTGAGAGAAGGTAGGGTGAAAGATACACAGCCTTCTTCACAAGGAATACCCACTGAGCACTGAACTTGCTGCTTCACAAGCTGTTGTCAGATAAAGCAAATCTAGAAACTAGAAGAAGCAATGCAGAAATTTGCAAAAACAACATAGTGCAATTTCAAACTCTCCAAATACCTAGAACAGTGATGGTGAATCTTTTAGAGGCCGAGTGCCCAAACTGCAACCCAAAACCCACTTATTTATCGCAAAGTGCCAACACGTCAGGGAGCGGGGCTTATCACAATGTATGATTACCTCCATCGTTATAAAAAGGACAGGGCTCTTTCAAAATTGACATGGTGCAGATTTTGACAGTTTTTTGGATGCAGAAATGCTGCGGAATTTGCCACTTAAAGTTCTGCTGAGGACAGTCTACAGCCCGTCTGCCACGTGTAAACATACCCCAGTAGTAATAGTGACCCCTCACAGTGGCCTCAGCAGTAATAGTGACTCTCTCAGTAGTAATAGTGACCTCCACAGTAGCTTCAGTAGTAATATTGCCTCCCACAGTGGTTTCAGTAAAATAAGTGACCCCCACAGTGGCTTCAATAATAATAGTGACCCCCACAGTGGCCCCAGTAGTTATAGTGACCCCCAAAGCAGCCTCAGCAGTAATAGTGACCCCCCAAAGCAGCCTTAGTAGTAATAGTGACCCCCAAAGCAGCCTTAGCAGTAATAGTGACCCCCACAGTAGCCTGAGGGGTAATAGTGACCCCCACAGCAGCCCCAGTAGTAAGTGACCCATATAGTGGTCTCCATAGTAATAGTGACCCTCACAGTGGTTTCCATAGTAATAGTGACCCCCACAGTGGCCTCAGCAGTAATAGTGACTCCCTCAGTAGTAATAGTGACCTCCACAGTAGCTTCGGTAGTAATATTGCCTCCCACAGTGGTTTCAGTAGTAATAGTGACCACCACAGTGCCTCCAGTAGCTATAGTGACCCCCACAGCAACCTCAGCAATAATAGTAACCCCCCCCCCCCACAGTAGCCTGAGTGGTAATAGTGACTCCCACAGAGGCCCTAGTAGTAATAGTGAGCCCCATAGTGGTCTCCATAGTAACAGTGACCCCCACAGTGGTCTCCATAGTAATAGTGACCCCACAGTGGTCTCCATAGTAATAGTGACCTTTACAGTGGTCTTTATAGTAATAGTGACCCCCACAGTAGCCTCAGCAGTAATACTGACCCCCACAGTGGTCTCAGCAGTAATAGTGACCCCCACAGTAGCCCCAGTACTAATAGTGACCCCAGCAGTGGCCCCAGTAGTAATGCTATTACTACTGGGTCTGATATAGGGGATACTATTACTAGTAGTATGCCCTACATCACCCTCAGTAGTAATAGCACCCCACTGAGACCCATATACTTACCCCCTCCTCTTCACTAAAGCGGCACCACTTCTATGCTCACCACTCCTGTGGACGTCAGTGTGCGCATCCAGACTCCTCCTCCCTTCTGCTCTCATGGAACCAAGGAAGAGACGTCAGGGGAGGAGGATCCCGGGTGCACACTAACGTCACAGTGTTCGCCTGGGATCAGCGCCACTGAGTGATTATTGGCAGGGAAGCCATGGCAACCTGGCCAGTATTCAGTACCATGGTGAGCAGCTGCCAGCGCGTGCCAGCAGAGAGGGCTCTGCGTGCTGCCTGTGGCACACATGCCATAGGTTGGCCACCACTGACCTAGAACATACTAAAATATGTGACATCATTCATGACAATTAGTCAAAGACTTGCTTTCGTTTATAGCCTTAACCTGAAAACTGATGATAAATAACTGGCTGTCCTTTGCACACCATTATTCTTATTGTGATGATCCCTTCTATCATTACCGTCAACTTGCTTAGTAATTAATTTGTTAATGAATGCCATGATTGATCTCATTGTAATTCTCCAGCAAAGAGTCTATGTCAGAGAAATGATGAGCTAAGTACTGCTCTCATACTATGGGGTGTATGCTTCTATTACTGACTATTTTTAAACTTTTTTGCATTTGTTGTTCCTCTTCCAAGATGATCTCATTCGGCATTGTGTCATTGATATCATAACATCTCCACTGGGTGGGTCCGGCTTATTAGTATGCTTATTTCATAGTTCATTCTCAGCTCAGATTACATCCTCTCCTCTAATGAAATGCAGAAGATGAAAGCTGCATACCTCTGTTTCCTTAAGTGGCAATACCATATTGCTGACTGATGAGGTCAGTGACAGGTAAGGGAGAGTAAAGAGAAGAACACTATGTAACAGTAAACCTGCTTTACAAACTAGTTGCCACTCCAGGTTTTCAGAATGGAAAACAAGGCAATTCTTAGCAAAGCCTCCCCCAAGAGTCCTAATTCCAAAAACAGCACTTGTGGGGGAGGGGCGTCTGACTACTCTATGGCCCTTGATTCTGCGCTAAGGTCTGTGACTGTGTGGGAAGCATAGCTCACAGTGCTATACTATGGGAAATAGTTTGGGTGAACATAGAAAGGTAGAAAAGTCATCCCAGTGGAATGACTGACTCTTGTTTATTCTATGGCACCAAATTAAGGTAATAGCATTGTCTTATGACATCACAGTCACACCAAGAGATGTCATCTGTGATATCAATGGGATGGTAGTTTGACAATTGGGTCAGAGGTTTTTATTTAAAACAGTTGCTCCATGACAGTCATTGTTGACATACTACTAGGCAGGGTATTGGGCAAATGGTGCCTCTGCACAGGGCCCCTATAGCGGCACCACTTTCCGCTGCCCTCAGGATGTAGATACAGCTAACCTAACGTCCCAGGGCATACATTTATGGTAATCCCACTCCATTCAAGGTTGGTGCTGTCTGTCTTTAACAGCTCACACCCACATGTGTCGATGCTGATTGTGGCTATTAACCCTTAAAATGCCCCATCTGGTGTTTGGAGGACCAGAATGGCCCTCCCATGATGAAATCACAGGGTGCCGACACAGTTAATGTCGCTGGGAAAAAAACACACCTCATAATTGTACTTTTTTGGTCACCACGTCTCCAAGAAAATATTTAATAAAAAGCAATCAAAAAGTCACATGATCTCCAAAATGGTAGCAATATAAACTATAGAATGGATGGCAATAGAAAATAATTTCATTTTTTTACCAAAGATATATATTTTTGAAAGTAGTACAGCAAAAATAAAACTATATCAATTCGGTATCATAGTAAACATACCGATGCACAGAATAAAGCTATCATATCATTGTTTGCCACTATATGTATGCTGTGAAAACAAGACCCCCCCAAAATGTTGGATTGCTTTTTTTTTTTTCATTTCACATCCGCTTAGAAATTTTTACACATTTTTCAGTACATTACTTGGCACGTTAAATAGTAGCATTGAAAAGTACAACTCATCCCGCAAATACAAGCCATCAGACTGCTATGTTGCTGGATACATAAAAGAGTTATGATTTTTTGAAAGTGGGGAGAAAAAAACAAGAATGTAAAAAAAAGGGCCATGTCATTAAGGGGGTTAAAAATTATTGTGAAGCTCCAAAAATAAACAGCTAAGCGTGTGACCACAGCATCCAATCACTGTTTTCAGTAAAGTAGTGGTTGTATGATATATCTGAGGACGATACCATACAGAGTTGTAGAGAGTCAAGAAGACTGATGATGGTGCAGGAAAAATTACCTTGGCTGGCCAATCTACTATAGTGGGGGTTATATATTTCTGTCCCTGTTCCTACAGGGTGCAGATTATTCATATTTTGTTGGTGAAGTTGGTCTGGTCCATATCAGTTAGGTGGCCGAGATCCAGGATGTGGTGCCGCTCTTATCAGGGCGATCACCCTGCTTTTAGGCAGGGGTATTCCCATACCTACTTGGTTGACAGGGCTAGATTCCCCTTTTTCCCCTTGGTTGTGTTTGATGGTGGTTTTTATGTCTTACGTGTAACTTTTCTGGTGTTTATTTGTTCAGAGCAGACACTACCTTGTGTCCATGCTGGGCGGGGTGCGTTAACACTCAAATGTAATACAGTTCTAGCCATGGTGTAACCTTAGATTCATGACACCTTTACTGTATTCCTTTAATTTGTAGCATTACTAATTACCATAGATGTACTAATGACTTAATTTTAATTATGGCCCACAATGCACCACATCTAAATATTGTTCTGAATCTAAACCCTCTCCGACCGAGTGTACACTATGGGGACAAGGATTAACTTTGGCACCTGCAAGTCAATTATATTTTGAGCCCACTTCCAAGTATCTTGTTATTATAATTTATAGCCTAGATATTTCATTCTTATCATATATTCTACATTCACATCATTTAATCTGTCCACTTTTATTGTCTCTGAATATTTCATTATTTCTCATTGTGCTCATAATGACTGAGATCACATTAATTTCATGCTCTGATACGTGTGATTTGCTGACTTGTTAAATTTTATCACACCAAGACAGCCCAGCGGGAAACTAATTTAACCTTAAGAAGACTGAAGAGGGCTAAAATGATTAACCCCTTAGTGACCGGGCTTTTTTGCTTTTTTCCATTTTTGGTTTTTCCTACTCCCTTTTAAAAAATCGTAGCTCCTTTATTTATCCATCGATAAATCGCTGTATGAGGGCTTGTTTTTTGCGGGACAAGTTGTATTTTTCAATGGCACTATTTATTGTACCATATAATGTACTGAAAAACTTTTTAAAAATTCTTAGCGGAGAGAAATGGAAAAAAAACTGACATTCCACCATCTTTCGGTGCGTCCTGTTTCTACGACGCACAAACTGCAACAAAAAAGACCTGATATTTTTATTCTATGGGTCAGTACGATTACTACGATACCAAACTTATGTAGTATTGTTTTTGCTGTAGTACTTGCATTTTTTTTTAAGATATAAAATTTCTTTCAATTACTTTCTGCGGTCATCTTGTGCGCATAATAACTTTTTTATTTTTCCATCGACGTAGTTGAACAAGGGCTCATTTTTTGCGGAATGTCCTGAAGTTTCCGATAGTATCAATTTGGAATACATACGACTTTTTGATCGCTTTTTATTGCGTTTTTTCTGGGAGACAGGGTAACTAAAAAAATGCATTTCTGGCGTTCTTTATTTTTTTTTTTCGGACGACGTTCACCGAGCAGAAAAAATGCACTACTTTGATAGATCGGACTTTTACGGACGAGGCAATACCAAATACATATTTTTATTTTATGACTTAGATTTTTTAATAATAGATATGGCAAAAGGGGGGTGATTTAAACTTTTATAACTTTTTTTTTTTTACAATTTAAAAAACTTTATTGATCTTTTTTTTTTACTTTACTTTGAAGTCCCCCTGGGGGACTTTAACATGCGATTCTTTGATCGCTCCTGCAGTATGACGTAATTCTATAGCATTACGTCATACTGCTTTTTTACAGGCAGTCTTTCAAGCCACCCTGTGTGGATGGCTTGATAGGCAGTCTGCTAAGGCGGCCCTGGGGCCATTCATTAGGCCCCCGGCTGCCATGACACCCGATCTCACCGCGGGGGGGCCGTGCGGGACCCCCAAACAGCGCTCGGGGGATTCAAATGCCGCTGTCAGAATTGATAGCGGCATTTAAAGGGTTAATAGCCGCGAACGGCCGAGCGCGGCTATTGCCCGCGGGTGTCAGCTGTTATAAACAGCTGACGCCCGCGCTGTATGGAGGGAGATAGTGGCGCTACCTCCCTCCATACACGTCCTGCAACAGCAGGACGTAAAAACACTATGGCCCGGTCGTTAAGGGGCTAATATTAACCCTTTAGTACTGAAGCTGTTTGGACCTTAAAGACCAACTCATTTTTCAGGGATTTTCGTCGCATTCTTAGGCTTTACTCACACAAGCGTATACCGGATGTGTTTTCATACCTGGTCGATATATGCAACCATCTGAGGCATTAATTTCCACAGCATTCATTCACATGGGTGAATTTACGGTGCGTAAAAACGTTGCTATGTGCTGAAGTTGGTCTGTTCCTTTTTATGTCAGAAGCTTGGTTCTAGTGCTGTATTTTTGTACTGAGCTTGGTTCCGGGGCTGTATTTATGATCTTAGTTCTGGTATAGTATTTAATCACTGCACTGTTCTGGTGTGGGAATGCAACTATCATGCTACTTTCTGCAAAAGCAGAACACAGGCAAACTGCCCATCAGTGCTATATATATATATATATATATATATATATATATATATATATATATATATATATATATATAGTTTGTTCTTAAAACAAGGATGGGGGGAACCAAGCAAAATTATGCGCAGTCTTTACGGGCAAGCAGGCATGTACTTGAAAATGGCGATACACGCTCCAGTAATTTGCCTTAACGAGCATGCTCGCTCATCTCTACTATCTATCTATAGATGCAAGCCATAGATGTAATTTACTATGAAAATGAGAAATGAGTTATATATATATTTAACTTATTTCTCATTTTCATAACCAATTGCTCTTCATCTCTGTGGACTCCTCAGTATTGATCTTCCTGGCAGTATAACTATCACATCCTCACTTAACCCGATAATCTCTATTCCATTTCTAATTTTAAATCATTACATATTATAAAATGTAAAACTGCCTACAAAACAATGTGGGCCAGCGGGATCATGGAATATTAGATTTCTTTCACAAAAGGCATGAAAATTTCCAGCTAGAGGGGTTCAGTAATGATGGAGATGTGATATGTGCTGAGTCTATGTGATTAGTTGTGTCATCAGACGTGGCGTGTCGCCATGTGAATCACTCATTATATGTGTGGTATCTGTGGTAATGAGCCCTGGCTGGCAAGCAAGGATCTTCCAATCAGAAGCCATACTACAGGTAATTGGAACGTTAGTTAGAAATTTCCTGAATGAAGGCAAATATAAAATTGTGTCTCCATTTGCTGGATTTCTCTATTAGAGCACCTGGATATTGTCTACAAGAACGCTCGTGTCTGAGATTTTATTTCTTCCTTTGTTTCCTCAAGATCTAGATACATTGTTAAAGGAGTTGTCTCGTGTTTGAAAGTTAGGGATAGGGGATTACTTTTAGATAGGTAGTGGTCCGACTGCTGTGATCCTTCAGCAATCTTGAGTAGGTTGCGTCAATGGGACCAGCAGACATAACCGAATACAAACACTTGGCTATCTTCAGTGGTCATGAGCAGTACAAAGACAGGCAAGGTGGACAAGTTTCCACAATGACCACACAGCATGCCTTGTGTTAACTGATGTGTTAACTGAGGATCAATTGCAAAAAACTGACCAGGGTGCCCTTAATCACCAATACTGCCTCTAATAGGCCCAGGAAAAACATCAATAGACCTTGAACATGTGGCAGAAGGTTGTCTGGAGTCACGAGTCTCATTTTCTATTGAACCATACAGATGGCTAGGTATGCATCTGGAGTATACTGCATGAAGCCATATCCCATGGGTTCACTATTGGGGTTCAACAAGCTAGTGGTATTGGCGTCATGGTCTGGGAATCAGTTTCCTGGCATGGCTTAGGACAGTTGATCATCACATCCCAATCCTTGAATGGAGAATGCTGCAGGAACCTGTTAGCTGACTATCTGCACCCATATTTTCAGGAAGTCTTCCTCGACTGCAGTGCCATATTTCAACAAGACAATACTCCAGATCATTGAGCTCAGATCACTGGGGAGTGGTTGGATGAACAGAATGTATTCTCTACTCTGTCTTGGCCTCCAACTCACCAGATTGTAACCTCATTGAACGTGTTTGAGATGCTGGAAAGGGCTGTGAGATCTGCTCTCACTTATCTGCAAAATATACACCAGCTAATGAAGCTGCTGCAGTGGGCATGGGGCAAGTTGAGTATGGAGAATGTTCAGCCCCTTGTTCAAGGTGATCCACACCATCAGAAACCCAAAAAGGTGAACCAACCCATTATTGAGTAGGTATTCCTAATGCAGTGATCGGTCAGTGTATATATAATGTGTATGGCCACCCCTACTCACTGTACGGCAGTATTATTTAGGCACTGAATGGCTGTAATATCTGACTATTACTACTGCGTTTTCCCGAAAATAAGACCCTGCCTTATATTAATTTTTGTCCCAAAAGAGGCACTAGGTCTTATTTTCGGGGGAGGTCTTATTATAATTGCCTAGCAGGCTTGGTCGAAGTCCCTGCCACTGCCCTCTGTGGCTCTGGTGCACTGCCCACAGTTCTCGGGCCGTTCATACATCACTTCCTGGTGACAAGATTCATAAATCCCGCCTCCAGGAAGCAATGGTTGTGATTGGTTCTTCGACCGTTGCTCAGCCAATCAATGCAGCACTAGATTACCTAATGCAATGGCTGTGATTGGTTTATCCAGTGCTGTATTGAATGGCTGAGCAGTAGAGATGAGCAAACCTACTCGGACACGCCCCTTTTTCACCCGAGCGCCGCGATTTTCGAGTACTTCTGTACTTGGGTTAAAAGATTCGGGGGGCGCCGTGGGTGAGTGGGGGGTTGCGGAGGGGAGTGGGGGGGAGGGGGGGAGAGGGAGAGAGAGAGAGCTCCCCCCTCTTCCCCGCTGCTACCCCCCACTCCACCACGCCTCCCCCTTCCCCCCGGCGCCCCCTGAATCTTTTCACCCGAGTACGGAAGTACTCAAAAATCGCGGTGCTTGATCGAGTAATTACTCGGAACGAGTATATTCACTCATCTCTACTGAGCAGCGGTGGAAGAATCAATCAACAGTCATTGTGTTGTAGCAGCAGGATTTATGAATTGGCTGAGCTGTGGCCAATCACAACCTTCGCATTGGTTCATCCAGCACTGCATTGATTAGGTGAGCAGTGGTCAAAGAACTAATTACAGCCATTGCTACATGGAGGTGGGATTTATGAATCCCGTAATTGGGAAGTGATGTTATACGAGCGGCTGAGGACTGCTGGAACCACGCCGAACCTCCAGAGATCAGTGGGAGGGATCTGGACCAAGCCTGCTAGGTAATGTATTCTTTTTTTATGTAGTGCAACTAGGGCTTATTTTCAGGGTAGGTCTTATATTTCAAGCCTTCCCAGAAATTAGGCGGTGGCTTATTTTCGGGGTAGGTCTTATTTTCAGGGAAACAGGGTATATGGAAGCATTATTTGGCATGGTATGGCATATATATATATATATATATTTTTTTTTTCCATTGTTTTACAGAACAGATATAGAAAATCAGTTTCCACAACCTCATTCCCTAATATCTCCAGAGATGCACTAAAGCTTTTGTTCTGAAGTATTTTAACAAGAAAACCTCTGTTATCCCTTTGCTGTTGACTGACCACAATTCGGTTTTCGATCTTCATAAATACTTGCCAGTTATATAATGTAAAAACCTTAAATAACAGTACACAGCTGTGTTCCCGTTTTAGAGAACAGACGTGGCGCCTTATGTATAAATAAGGGTTATTTTTATCCTTACAGCCGAGAATATAAAATTGGAGGCTTGTAAGTCTATTTAAAACAAAGCAGAAAAATGGAATGGAACAAAGCCACAAAAGCACTGACTATGGTGTTAAGCACGTGTCACTAAATGTTCCTGGCCGCCAGCGAAGCTTTCACTAAAGGTCGCATATGGTGCAGTAGGGCGAGAAGCAGCCTTTTTAGATCATCGTTTTAGATTGAAAAAAAGGTAGAAGAAGCCATACCTATATAACGCTAATAGGTAATACTCAGAATGATCATTTTTGGGTACGGTATTGGAAGTCATAGCTTTAATGGAACATAACCTGCAAAAACCACCTGTGGGATGGTGCACGACCATTGGGATTCTCTCTTTCTTTGAATCATGCGCCACCCCCTCAAGCACATGGCTCTGCTTCCCCTCTGCAAGCCTCCCATAGGGCGCGTGCACAGTCTCCTGACCCTCATCTTAAAAGAACATTCGCCATGCTCCTACTAAGACCCCATCATTCCATAATCACTTCCTCCTATATTGGGCATCCCTTTCTCATAGATGATGACCAAGCAATTTGGTCTCCTGAAGCCTTTTTTGTGACAAAGCCCCCATTTGTTTGCATTTCAGTTTTTGATACCTGCTTGACCCTTGACTACTCTGACTTTCATGCTCTTTGACCTTGGCTTTGAATATACGACTTTGCTATTGCTTGTCCTGACCCTTTGCCTGGACATCGTTACTGTAAGCCCTAACCATAGCCTATTTGACAACTATGCCACAGTCCACACCATCAGGTACCGTGCCTTGGCTCTGTGCAGCGTCAACAGTTACACAACCGGGAATATCTGGAAGAGTAATGGCTTTGGGATGCTGCAGGAAAGCCAGGATTCCTCAGGTGCTGCTTCTTAATATACCCCTAAGTCAAACCAGTGTGTGGGAAGGCGGATCCACATTCTCTTGCCTGACAATATGTCTAATAGGTGGGGTGCCACTACTGGGGGCACAAAGTAATCTGAGTAATGGAGGTCCCTTAAACCCTATTTTGTCAGGTAAGGCCTTAACTTGGTAGTTTGTTTTTTGAGTCCGAAGGCTTGAAAGGAGAAAGCTGTGGTCATGTGAAGCTAGCTGTACATTCAGTGACCTTCTAGATGTGGTAGCCAGTGGCGCCTCATCTAGTAGAACAGGGAATAATGGCTGTCCATTCTCTCGCTAGGTGAGAAACCAAGAAATGGGGTCCCACCTAATATCCCAGGAGTCCTGACCACAAGTGGAAAGCTGCGCTAGGAATGGACAGGTGTGACAGGAGGACCAGTGTTGGTGCCTGGGAGGACTAGGATGGAACATTCCCTTTCTGGAAAGCCAAAGGGTATAAGACTTTTACTATTCTTGTTGATAAATATTAATTTATATGAATTAACTCCTTGGTAATTTACACAGTGTGCCGCCGGGGGCCAGTAATTGGCAACCAACACTGTAGATTTACAACGCCGTGATTGCTGGGGCCCTCATCATCTCCCATGTAGACTACTACAACATCCTCCTCTGTGATCTCCCAGTTAACTCTCTACCGTCCCTTTAATTCACCTTTAAATCTTCTGCCCCAGCTAATCCACCTTACACCGATACTCTCCTGCGCATTTTCACCGGCGGCAAAAATACGCAACATGATCTATTTCAGCCTGCATTTGTGCATCCAAGGATCCATAGGAGTCTATGAGGTACGCAAATGTGCCCTTGTCCCAAACGAAATTGCTCTACTCACAGTGCAATTTTGCTGTGTTAATCAATAAGGCCGAGGTCTAATTAGGCTGGCACGCCTACTCATTAGAATGCCCCACCCATTCAAATATGGCATGGGTGTCTCCCACACCTACGTGAAAAGGCCCGGCAGCACAGAAAAGGATATTTACCTGCACTGGAACTCGCAAGAAGAAGTGCTTGGGCTCTATTCGGAGCGCAATTACATCACGCTCTTCATTATGTTACTCTTATGTGCAGGAGCCCTCAGTCATGTATACTTTTCTTGCTTTTTCTGCATTAACCCTTTCCAATCCACTGTCTGACCTATGAAGACATTATGATTTATGGCTGTACAGCTCCGATGTTGAAAGACGTCCGTCGGGGTTCTCTTACTGTATATTGCCAGCCTCTCTGCTGTCGGAGCCTATCCAACGTATCACCTCATGCAGTACTGGCTTTAGCCAGCATACAGTGCTGTTGTATAACAGCAGAAAAAGAGTAAGCCCCCTAGGAAAACCAGGATACTAATTGGATTGGAAAGGGTTAAGCACTGTCGTATGTACAGGGCCCTGGAATTAATAGGCACTATAAAATGAATAAATAATATAATAGATGGGGCAAAATGGGTACCGAAGACCATGAAAATAGGGGCAGGTTGTAGTACAATGGGATCCGCAAACAAAACGTGACCTAAGGTTGCAAAAATGAAAATCTATTAATATAAAAAACTAATGAAGGCATTACCCAGGCGTTGGGCCCAGGGGATCCGTGAAGACTGATTTCACTGCATATTTGTGTGGTGACCTCATTGCATCCGAGATGAAATATACTGTGACAGCGGAAGGCATAATGCAGTACATCCCCAAAATAAATCTACGCAGATCCATATAGTGATGGGATTTTTGGGGGGAGAAAACTGTACAACATGAATAATTTAAAATGAATGCAAAAGTCAAAGTAGCAACAAAACCTCTGCGTGCCATCGTAACAATGCTCCTCGTAACGCAGCTAATAGACATCTAAAACACTTCCCGCTGCTTCGCTGCCATCTGCTTTGAGCAGGCACTCACTTCTCAATTAGGGCAAAAATGGAATTTAATGAAATTCCTTTCATTAGGAATTTTAATGAATTCTTAGGAGCTGTGAGGACATTTGTCTGGTTAGTGTCCCCGTCACGCTGCCAGCCTGGCTGTCACTATGACAGGCTTCTACGAATAATGAAAAAATCCATTTTTATTCTGGATTGTAAGGATGGAAATTGTAAGGGGAACCTGTCACAAATCATGTCTCCGGCGGTGACCTGGAATGTTCAGAAATGTGCGATGTAATGCATAGAAATCTAGTAACCTATTAAAAAATAACATAATAATGTTATTACATAAATGTCATTTTTAGGTCCTACATTCTGCGCTGATTAATTATTTAATATAGCTTTCTAGTGGTCGAAGCTCTTATACTGAGCGACAAATCATAGCGTATCTCTAGAGTAGAATGATATAAACTTGTCTAGCTGCGACCACCACTGTGGGGAGTGTATGAAATCATGTAGTGGCCCAAAGTAGTGGGGCCCCCACAGCACTTTGTCGTTGCCAGTCTATAGGCCCATTTAGACACAACGATTATCGCTCAAAATTCACCCAAAAGCCATCTTTTGAGCGTAATCGTTGCATGCAAATGTTCCCATCTTTCAGTTTTCTGCCGAACGATGGACTTCAGTTCGGCTTGAAGTCTGTTGTTTAGCAGAATAGTTGATAAGATGGACCGCATGCTGTGTTCTGCCCGGGGAACGCTGATCACAACTAATTGCATTGTCTCAGCTGTAATCAGCACGGCAGAACAAAGAGAATTTATTCAGAGAACAGCGGGTGGTCCTCTGAATAAATCCAGATCCTGGCGGCTCACACGCACTTATTGGTACTAATAGGCATTAGTACCAATTAGTAGATTATGCAAAATGATCACTCGAAAGCCATCTTTTGAGCGTAATCGTTGCATGTAAATGTTCCCATCTTTCAGTTTTCTGCCGAACGATGGACTTCCGTTCGGCTTGAAGTCTGCTGTTCAGCAGAATAGTTGATAAGATGGACCGCATACTGTGTTCTGCCCGGGGAGCGCTGATAACAGCTAATTGCATTGTCTCAGCTGTAATCAGCACGGCAGAACAAAGAGAAGTTATTCAGAGAGCAGTGGGTGGTCCTCTGAATAAATTCAGATCCTGGCGGCTCACATGCACTTATTGGTACTAATAGGCATTAGTACCAATTAGTAGATTATGCAAAATGATCACTCAAAAGCCATCTTTTGAGCAATCATCTTTGTGTCTAAAAGCACCTTATGTTTCTTATGTAGGTTATCTGTGTGTATTGTTAACAAGTCTTTGTCTGGTGTTGGTATAGTTCCGTTTGTGTTTGTAGGCGTGTCAGCTACACTAACCCACACGGTGTTCTGTCTATCGCTTCTTAGGTAGTTTGTGATTGGCTGTGGGGATTTACTTTGCTCGGGATTGGTTAAGGGGATGAGATAATGGGAGGGGAGTAAAAGAGTGGGAGAGAAGGATAGTCGCCCTGAAAATGGTTAGGTGGTTCCTGGGCATGAGTGCTTTTGGAACTCATGACCGGCTTGCTAAAGAGAAGCCGGTTGTTGTCAAGCTCTGCCTGGTGGACAATAAGTAGTGGGACTGGCTGCAGGAAAGTCTTTTTCTACCCTACTAGACGGTGTCTTAGTAAGGCAGACCCCGCGCAACCGGAAAGGAAAATCGGTCTTGGTATCGTGAGTGATTTACAACCTTGTTAGGGAGAAGTCATTGTTCCTCTGACAAGTCCTGTCAGTTTCCTCCACCAGTCACCGCTCAGAGCAAGGTTCAGATAACTTAGACTGGTCACTTCAGCTATCCATCAAGGATGAGTAGAAATAAACTGAGAGAGGACTGTTGTTACATATGTGTAAAATACTGTTGGAGATTCTATTGTTTAAAGAAACTGTTTCATGGATGTTAACTTCTTCAACCTGCAAGCTATAGTAAAACTCTGGTTTTGCAAAGATTGATTTGGCTTGGACTCTTTATTATCTGACGATGTTATACTCAGAGGTACTGGCATCACGTTACAACTGCTCAAACCCTCTCTGTCGAGTAATCCGCCTGCTTGGTAAGCTATTGCTGAAGGTAGGGTAGCAATCGCTGTGACACAAGCTAAGGTTCCCACTCGAGCTAACCCTGCCCTCTTCAGGCCACCACAATTACAGAATACACTTTTTTAGTATTAAAGGGGTTGTCCAGTTATTATAGATATCCTACATTCAGTATAGAACAAGAATTCATTGGCTTCTCATTCATTGTTCAGCTTCTGCATGCAGAAAATTGAATGATGGATCGGCTCCTGTAAACAGGCAGTCATTCACTTATGAACGACTACCTGTTTATTGTGAATGGAGGTGGGTGGTTCAAAATAATCCACGGCCCACCTCCATTCACTGAGCAATGCTCATTCCTGGACCAAAGCACAGGAATGATTATCGCTGGGCGACCTGTCGAGCATCTGCACCCAACTAAATGTATGAACATAAGCAATAAGCTACTATACTCCCCTAGACAGAATTTTATCATTTAAGCCTTTCCAATCCACTGTCTGACGTCTAAAGACATTATGATTTAAGGCTGTACGGCTCCATTGTTGGAAGACATCCGTCGGGGTTCTCTTACTGTATATTGTCAGCCTCTCTGCTGTCGGAGCCTATCCAACATGTCACCTCATGCAGTACTGGCTTTAGCCAGCAGATAGCGCCATTGTATAATGGCAGAAAAAGAGTAAGCCCCCTAGGAAAACCAGGATACAAATTGAATTGGAAAGGGTTAAAGGAACACTAAACCTAGAAATGAATAATACAAGTAAATAAGAGATAGAGTTGTTCTCACTTTTTGTCAATCGGCAGCATTCTCTGCCTGTTCCCAAAGCAAACAGTTTTGTAGAAATACTACAGAGTATATAAGGACTAATGTCCTCTAATCTGATGTATCTTTGAATAGAGATTAATTGAGAGCATGGCCCCCACATGGGGGGGGGGGGGCAGTCCAACCCATGACCATAGGGTATGGGCTTACGGTGGTCCCGGCCAACCAACAAAAAGAATAATTTTCCTGATACCAACAGCAAACACAGTGTATGTTACCCTGTCATGTCCCCACAGCACCCTAACCTAAGCAAAGTGGTGTGGGAACATGACAGGGACCCAGGGATGTGATTTTACTCACCGGGTCCACACTTCTCCCTTTACTGTACTAAAGCGAGATGCCGCTGTCTTCGGAGGGCCGACTGTCAGTGGGGACCCTAGTTACTATAACAAGCATATTCCCGGGTCCCTGACATGTCGCCGCAGAACCCTAGGGAGACATGTCCGGGACCCTAAGGTGCTGTGGAGATATGGCAGGTTGTTTTTACGCTGTCAAACATGGCCATTTTTGTGTACATATCAGGTCAGTGCCTTTTTTTTTTTGAGAGCTGGAAATTCTGCCAACAAATATGCTATTGGGAAGGAACCCATCGGTAACAGTGGGTTCTATTCTCTGCATATTTGGTTGCTAGAATTTCCAGCAAGAACCGGTGTATAAAATCGTTAACTAATAGAGATGAGCGAGCACCAAAATGCTCGGGTGCTCGTTACTCGAGACGAACTTTTCGCGATGCCCGAGGGTTCGTTTCGAATAACGAACCCCATTGAAGTCAATGGGCGACCCGAGCATTTTTGTATATCGCCGATGCTCGCTAAGGTTTTCATTTGTGAAAATCTGCAAAACCCAAGAAAGTTATGGAAACGATACAGCAACGGATAGGGCAGGCGAGGGGCTACATGTTGGGCTGCATCTCAAGTTCACAGGTCCCACTATTAAGCCACAATAGCGGCAAGAGTGGGCCCCCCCCCCGCCCAACAACTTTTACTTCTGAAAAACCCTCATTAGCATGGCATACCTTAGCTAAGCACCACACTACCTCCAACAAAGCACAATCACTGCCTGCATGACACTCCGCTGCCACTTCTCCTGGGTTACATGCTGCCCAACCCCCCCCCACGACCCAGTGTCCACAGCGCACACCAAACTGTCCCTGCCCAGCCTTCAGCTGCCCTCATGCCATGCCACCCTCATGTCTATTTATAAGTGCGTCTGCCAGAGGAAAAGCAGGCACACACTGCAGAGGGTTGGCACGGCTAGGCAGCGACCCTCTTTAAAAGGGGCGGGGCGATAGTCCACAATGCTGTACAGAAGCAATGAGAAATGCAATCCTGTGCCACCTCCATCTGGAGCTGCACACGTGGGCATAGCAATGGGGAACCTATGTGCCACACACTATTCATTCTGTCAAGGTGTCTGCATGCCCCAGTCAGACCGCGGTTTTTTATAAATAGTCACAGGCAGGTACAACTCCGCAATGGGAATTCCGTGTGCACCCACAGCATGGGTGGCTCCCTGGAACCCACCGGCTGTACATAAATGTATCCCATTGCAGTGCCCTGGACAGCAGAGCTAGCGTCAGATTAAATGCAGGTGGGCTTCGGCCCACACTGCATGCCCCAACCTGACCGGGCTTTTTAATTCATAGACACAGGTAGGTACAACTCCCTATTGTGAAGTCCCTGTGGACCGACAGCATGGGTGGGTGCCAGGAAGCCACTGGCGGTACATTAATATATCCCATTGCATTGCCCATCACAGCTGAGGTAATAATGTGATGTTTAATGCAGGTGGGCTTCGGCCCACACTGCATGCCCCAGTCAGAGCGGGGTTCTTTAGAAGTGGACACATGTAGTTACAACTCCGTGTGGACCGACAGCATGGGTAGGTGCCAAGAAGCCACCGGCGGTAGATAAATATATCCCATTGCATTGCCCATCACAGCTGAGGTAATAAATTCATGTTTAATGCAGGTGGGCTTCGGCCCACACTGCATGCCCCAGTCAGACTGGGGTTCTTTAGAAGTGGACACATGCAGTTACAACTCCCTGTGGACCGACAGCATGGGTGGGTGCCAGGAAGCCACCGGCGGTACATAAATATATCCCATTGCATTGCCCATCACAGCTGAGGTAATAATGTGATGTTTAATGCAGGTGGGCTTCGGCCCACACTGCATGCCCCAGTCAGACTGGGGTTCTTTAGAAGTGGACACATGCAGTTACAACTCCCTGTGGACCCACAGCATGGGTGGCTCCCTGGAACCCACCGGCGGTACATAAATATATCCCATTGCAGTGCCCAACACAGCTGATGTTACGTCAGCTGTAATGCAGGTGGGCAAAAAATTAATTGGATTACACTGTAGGCGAGGGCCCCCAAAAATTGGTGTACCAACAGTACTAATGTACCTGAGAAAAATTGCCCATGCCCAACCAAGAGGGCAGGTGAAACCCATTAATCGCTTTGGTTAATGTGGCTTAATTGGTAACTAACTAGGCCTGGAGGCAGCCCAGTAAAAATAAAAATTGGTTGAGGTGAAAGTTTCAATGCTTTAATGAGCATTGAAACGTATAAAAATTGTTTAGAAAAATTATATGACTGAGACTTGTGGGCCTAAGAAAAATTGCCCATTCGGCGTGATTATGTGAGGTTTCAGGAGGAGGAGCAGGCGGCGGAGGAGGAATATTATACACAGATAGATGAAGCAAAAAGGTCCCTGTTTTGGATGGTGATAGAGAACGATGCTTCCATCCGCGGGTGCAGCCTACGTATTGCTTAGGTATCGCTGCTGTCCGCTGGTGGAGAAGAGAAGTCTGGGGAAATCCAGGCTTTGTTCATCTTGATGAGTGTTAGCCTGTCGGCACTGTCGGTTGACAGGTGGGTACGCTTATCCGTGATGATTCCCCCAGCCACACTAAACACACTCTTTGACAAGACGCTAGCCGCAGGACAAGCAAGCACCTCCAGGGCATACAGCGCGAGTTCAGGCCACGTGTCCAGCTTCGACACCCAGTAGTTGTAGGGGGCAGAGGCGTCACCGAGGATGGTCGTGCGATCGGCTACGTACTCCCTCACCATCCTTTTACAGTGCTCCCGCCGACTCAGCCTTGACTGGGGAGCGGTGACACAGTCTTGCTGGGGAGCCATAAAGCTGGCAAAGGCCTTGGAGAATGATCCCCTGCCTGCGCTGTACATGCTGCCTGATCTCTGCGCCTCCCCTGCTACCTGGGCCGCGGAAATGCGCCTTCGGCCACTAGCGCTGTCGGATGGGAAGTTTACCATCAGTTTGTCCACCAGCGCCCTGTGGTTTAGCATCACTCTCGAACCCCTTTCCTCTTCGGGAATGAGAGTGGAAAGGCTCTCCTTATACCGTGGGTCGAGCAGTGTGTACACCCAGTAATCCGTAGTGGCCAGAATGCGTGTAACGCGAGGGTCACGAGAAAGGCATCCTAACATGAAGTCAGCCATGTGTGCCAGGGTACCTGTACGCAACACATGGCTGTCCTCACTAGGAAGATTACTTTCAGGATCCTCCTCCTCCTCCTCCTCCTCTGGCCATACACGCTGAAAGGATGACAGGCAAGCAGCATCTGTTCCCTCAGCAGTGGGCCAAGCTGTCTCTTCCCCCTCCTCCTCCTCAACGCGCTGAGATATAGACATGAGGTTGCTCTGACTATCCAGCGACATACTGTCTTCCCCCAGCTCCGTTTCCGATTCCAAAGCGTCTGCCTTTATGCTTTGCAGGGAACTTCTCAAGAGGCATAGCAGAGGAATGGTGACGCTAATGATTGCAGCATCCCCGCTCAGCATCTGGGTAGACTCCTCAAAGTTTCCAAGGACCTGGCAGATGTCTGCCAACCAGGCCCACTCTTCTGTAAATAATTGAGGAGGCTGTGTGGGCACGTCGCACAGCAATCGGTGCACTGGCAGATGAAACCGATGTTGCAGTGTCAGCAGAGTGGCAGCGTGCGTGTGGGACTTGCGGAAATGTGCGCAGTGCTGGCGCACCTTTCCGAGCAGGTATGACAAGTGTGGGTAGCTTTTCAGAAAGCGCTGAACCACCAAATTAAAGACATGGGCCAGGCATGGCACGTGCGTGAGGCTGCCGAGCTGCAGAGCCGCCACCAGGTTACGGCCGTTGTCACACACGACCATGCCCGGTTGGAGGCTCAGCGGCGCAAGCCAGTGGTCGGTCTGCTCTGAAAGACCCTGCAGCAGTTCGTGGGCCGTGTACCTCTTCTCTCCTAAGCTGAGTAGTTTCAGCACGGCCTGCTGACGCTTGCCCACCGCTGTGCTGCCACGCCGCGTGACACCGACTGCTGGCGACGTGCTGCTGCTGACACATCTTGATTGCGAGACAGAGGTTGCGTAGGAGGAGGAGGAGGAGGGTAGTTTAGTGGAGGAAGCATACACCGCCGCAGATACCACCACAACCTGGGGCACGCAATTCTGGGGGTGGGTAGGACGTGAGCGGTCCCAGGCTCTGACTCTGTCCCAGCCTCCACTAAATTCACCCAATGTGCCGTCAGGGAGGTATAGTGGCCCTGCCCGCCTGTGCTTGTCCACGTGTCTGTTGTTAAGTGGACCTTGGCAGTAACCGCGTTGGTGAGGGCGCGTACAATGTTGCGGGAGACGTGGTCGTGCAGGCCTGGGACGGCACATCGGGAAAAGTAGTGGCGACTGGGAACCGAGTAGCGCGGGGCCGCCGCCGCCATCATGCTTTTGAAAGCCTCCGTTTCCACAAGCCTATACGGCAGCATCTCCAGGCTGATCAATTTGGCAATGTGCACGTTTAACGCTTGAGCGTGCGGGTGCGTGGCGGCGTACTTGCGCTTGCGCTCAAACAGTGGCGCTAGCGACGTCTGGACGCTGCGCTGAGAGACATTGCTGGATGGGGCCGAGGACAGCGGAGGTGAGGGTGTGGGTGCAGGCCAGGATACGGTAGTGCCTGTGTCCTGAGAGGGGGGTTGGATCTCAGTGGCAGGTTGGGGCACAGGGGGAGAGGCAGTGGTGCAAACCGGAGGCGGTGAACGGGCATCGTCCCACCTTGTGGGGTGCTTGGCCATCATATGCCTGCGCATGCTGGTGGTGGTGCCTCCCCAGCTGATCTTGGCGCGACAATGGTTGCACACCACTGTTTGTCGGTCGTCAGGCGTCTCTGTGAAAAACTGCCACACCGTAGAGCACCTTGACCTCTGCAGGGTGGCATGGCGCGAGGGGGCGCTTTGGGAAACAGTTGGTGGATTATTCGGTCTGGCCCTGCCTCTACCCCTGGCCACCGCACTGGCTCGGCCTGTGCCCACACCCTGACTTGGGCCTCCGCGTCCTCACCCGCGTCCACGTCCTATAGGCCTACCCCTACCCCTCAACATGGTGTATTACCAGTAGTGCAGAAACAGAACGCTGTAATTAAATGTGCCGCTTATTGGGCTGTGGTTGGAGGCTGACTCCGTTTACGGAACGCCAGGAAATAATTTGGCGCAAGCCTGCTGTAACACTTAGCTGGCTGCGTATGATTTTGTAGAACTACTACACCCAGCACAGACAGACCCAGAACACTGAGCACAGTGACAGGCAGGCCAAATAGATTTTTTGCCCAAATTTTTTTAGCAAAGGCCCACTCCCTATATTCAATGAATATGTCTTCTGTCCCTGCCTCCACACTTCTGTCCCTGGAGTATGTCACAGAACTGCAGAGTGTTGCACTGTCAACTGCAACACAGCGGTGATTTCAGAGCCCAGACAGAGCCAGGAAATAATTTGGCGCAAGCCTGCTGTAACACTTAGCTGGCTGCGTATGATTTTGTAGAACTGCTACACCCAGCACAGACAGACCCAGAACACTGAGCACAGTGACAGGCAGGCCAAATAGATTTTTTGCCCAAATTTTTTTTAGCAAAGGCCCACTGCCTATATTCAATGAATATGTCTTCTGTCCCTGGAGTATGTCACAGAACTGCAGAGTGTTGCACTGTGGACTGCAATACAGCGGTGATTTCACAGCCCAGACAGAGCCAGGAAATAATTTGGCGCAAGCCTGCTGTAACACTTAGCTGGCTGTGTATGATTTTGTAGAACTACTACACCCAGCACAGACAGACCCAGAACACTGAGCACAGTGACAGGCAGGCCAAAAGATTTTTTGCCCAAATTTTTTTAGCAAAGGCCCACTGCCTATATTCAATGAATATGTCTTCTGTCCCTGCCTCCACACTTCTGTCCCTGGAGTATGTCACAGAACTGCAGAGTGTTGCACTGTCAACTGCAACACAGCGGTGATTTCAGAGCCCAGACAGAGCCAGGAAATAATTTGGCGCAAGCCTGCTGTAACACTTAGCTGGCTGCGTATGATTTTGTAGAACTGCTACACCCAGCACAGACAGACCCAGAACACTGAGCACAGTGACAGGCAGGCCAAATAGATTTTTTGCCCAAATTTTTTTTAGCAAAGGCCCACTGCCTATATTCAATGAATATGTCTTCTGTCCCTGGAGTATGTCACAGAACTGCAGAGTGTTGCACTGTGGACTGCAATACAGCGGTGATTTCACAGCCCAGACAGAGCCAGGAAATAATTTGGCGCAAGCCTGCTGTAACACTTAGCTGGCTGCGTATGATTTTGTAGAACTACTACACCCAGCACACACAGACCCAGAACACTGAGCACAGTGACAGGCAGGCCAAATAGATTTTTTGCCCAAATTTTTTTAGCAAAGGCCCACTGCCTATATTCAATCAATAATATTAATATGTCTTCTGTCCCTGCCTACGCACTTCTGTCCCTGGAGTATTACTGCAGGGGGCAATGCTCTGCACGGCCGATATACAAAAAAAAAAAAAAGGTGCAACACTGCAAAAAGCAGCCTCCACAGTACTGCACACGGTTAGATGTGGCCCTAAGAAGGACCGTTGGGGTTCTTGAAGCCTAAAATACTCCTAACGCTCTCCCTGCCTAAGCACTTCTGTCCCTGGAGTATTACTGCAGGGCGCAATGCTCTGCACGGCCGATATACCAAAAAAAAAAAATGTGCAGCACTGCAAAAAGCAGCCTCCACAGTACTGCACACGGTTAGATGTGGCCCTAAGAAGGACCGTTGGGGTTCTTGAAGCCTACACTGACTGCTAACGCTCTCCCTACAGCAGCACCAGCAGCAGCACTTTCCCTCAGCTATGTCAGAACGCATCTGTGGCGAGCCGCGGGAGGGGCCGATTTTTATACTCGGGTGACACCTGATCTCCCCAGCCACTCACTGCAGGGGGGTGGTATAGGGCTTGAACGTCGCAGGGGGAAGTTGTAATGCCTTCCCTGTCTTTCAATTGGCCAGAAAAGCGCGCTAACGTCTCAGAGATGAAAGTGAAAGTAACCCGAACATCGCGTGGTACTCGTTACGAGTAACGAGCATCTCGAACACGCTAATACTCGAACGAGTATCAAGCTCGGACGAGTACGTTCGCTCATCTCTATTAACTAATCATCTTGTTAAATTAATTGCTAAACCAAATTCATTTTTTTCAGATTTGTAAACAATTCATCTGTATTTGATATTGAGGCTATTAACATGTCAGGCCAATATATACACAAATCTAGGGCACAAAAGACAAAATTACTACCTGAACGACAATCAAAAAGTTAAGTGGCCATTAACTTCAGTAGACTTGCGAACACGTTAAAAACATAGCAGAGGAGCTCCACATCGCAAGAAAGGCTGAAGACGTTAGCATTACTGGCAATAGAAAATGAATTGGCAAAAACTGTTGATTTTTCAGATATCGTAAATCAATTTACTCAAATGAAAGCTGGTAAAAAGCTTTGTAAATGACGGTACTGCTTTTGGAACCCTCACTTTGTAGTTTGTATTCTATGAACACTTATCTTATAAAATAACTGTATCTATTGTTTGATTTTTGTCCACCTTGACTAAAACACGCAAAGTACTGTAGCAAATTTTAGGGGGAGTAGATGGTAGATGGGCTAGAGAGGCTGGGTGTGAGGGGGCAGGGGAAGGCCTGGTCGGTAGTCTGGTAAGGGGGCCCCTGATAAAATGTGGGGCCATGGTCGAAGGGCGGAGAGGGGGTGGGAGCTCAGTGAACGGCTCCCGGCTCTTCCAGCCTCCTCTCCCTGCAGAGAGGGACACCGTATATCGGCGGGGCGTGAAAACCCAGCCGATATACACCTGTCTGAATAAGCCCTTAATTGTAATATGAAATAAAATAGGATGCAAAAGAAAGGGGACAATTAATGGATGAAGTGCTGGGATTTTTCCTTTAATTTTTTGTGTTTAGTGTTCCCTAAAATAGGTATTACCGTCACAAAATCTAATGGCATATCAAGAAGGTATGCCATAAATGTCTAATAGATGTGGGTCCTTCCACTCCTATCTTGAGATCTGGACTCAATTATCCCAATATATGATGGCCAGGAGTTATGACAAAAGATGAGTAGACCATCTTATGCTGGTTTTGTAGCTCCAATAAAAGTGAATGGGAGTTATGGAAATAGCAGCTATATATCTAATATCTATCTATCTATCTATCTATCTATCTATCTATCTATCTATCTATCTATCTATTATCATCTTTCTATCATCTATCTATCTATCTCATATCTATCTATCTATCTATTATCTTTCTGTCATCTATCTATCTATCATCTATCTCATATCTGTCTATATCATATCTATCTCACATCTCTCTATCTATTATCTTTCTATCATCTATCTATCTATCTATCTATCTATCTATCTATCTATCTATCTCATATCTATCTATCTATCTCATATCTTTCTATCATCTATCTATCTATCTATCTATCTATCTATCTCATATCTATCTATATACTATCTCTCTCTCTCTATCTATCTATCTATTATCTTTCTATCTATCTATCTATCATCTATCTATCATCTCTCTATCTATCTCACATCTCTCTATCTATTATCTTTCTATCATCTATCTATCTATCTCATATCTATCTATCTATCTATCTCATATCTATCTATCTATCTATCTATTTATTATCTTTCTATCATCTATCTATCTATCTATCTATCTATCTATCTATCTATCTATCTATCTATCATCTATCTATCTCATATCTATCTCACATCTCTCTATCTATTATCTTTCTATCATCTATCTATCTATCTCATATCTATCTATCTATCTCATATCTTTCTATCATCTATCTATCTATCTATCTCATATCTATCTATATACTATCTATCTCCCTATCTATCTATCTATCTATCTATCTATCTATTATCTTTCTATCATCTATCTATCTATCTATCTATCTATCTATCTATCTATCTATCTATCTATCTATCTATCTATCTATCATCTATCATCTATCTATCTATCTCATATCCATCTCACATCTCTCTATCTATTATCTTTCTATGATCTATCTATCTATCTATCTATCTATCTCATATCTTTCTATCATCTATCTATATACTATCTATCTATCTATCTATCTATTTATCATCTATCTATCTCATATCTATCTCACATCTCTCTATTATCTTTCTAGCATCTATTTATTTATCTATCTATCTCATATCTATCTATCTCATATCTTTCTATCATCTATCTATCTATCTATCTCATATCTATCTATATACTATCTATCTATCTATCTATCTATCTATCTATTATCTTTCTATCATCTATCTATCTATCTATCTATCATCTATCAATCTCATATCTATCTATCTCATATCTATCTCACATCTCTCTATCTATTATCTTTCTATCATCTATCTATCTCATATCTTTCTATCATCTATCTATCTATCTATCTCATATCTATCTATATACTGTCTATCTCCCTATCTATCTATCTATTTATCATCTATCTATCTCATATCTATCTCACATCTCTCTATTATCTTTCTATCATCTATCTATTTATTTATCTATCTATCTCATATCTATCTATCTATCTATCTATCTATCTATCTATCTATCTATCTATCTCATATCTATCATCTATCTATCTCATATCTATCATCTATCTATCATCTATCTATCTCATATCTATCATCTATCTATCTATCTATCTGTCTCATATCTCTCTCTCTATCTATCTATCTATCTATCTATCTATCTCATATCTATCTATCTATCTATCTAATATCTATCTATCTATCTCATATCTATCTATTTATCTATCTATCTATCTCATATCTATCTATCTATCTATCTATCTATCTATCTATCTCATATCTCTCCCATCTATCTATCTATCTATCTATCTATCTATCTATCTATCTATCTATCTCATATCTCTCATATCTATATCTATCTCTCTATCTATCTCCTATCTATGTCTCAATATGACACTATTTTTTCACATACATTATACTGATATCTTGCTTCTCAGTGTGACCATCTGTATAAAAATGGATTTAGCCTCCTAATAGCAAGATGCTACATTTATAATCCTACATTTTTGCAAAACCTCACTTGTCCATGAAAATCTCATAATTCTACCCAAAGTCTTGTTCTGATCATTTTAAGGCTTATTTATAATCAGTTAATCCAGCTCAGATGAAGAATCCCTCTTCACGTTTCTCTATTCTATGATTAATGTGTAAATAAAAGGAAGATCTCCGGTCTGACCCAGACTTGTCATTTTGAAGCAAACAGCAGCACTTCTGTAGATATATCTCCCACATACTAACAAGACCAATGCTGTATAATTATCACTCACAATGGTACATAGATACTACATTTATCTTAGATTGGTCAAATTGAAAAATATCTTGCACTGGAGAAGTGGACCCAATTACAAATTTACCCCTTGGTGTCCCGACTGTTCTCGTAGGTGATGGTGTTGGAGTATTTCCATCAGCCCATTGAAATGAGTGGGGCACTAGCTGAGCAGGTGTGGCCAGCGCTCCATGACATTACTGTGGGGGAAGAAGCGACGCCTGCAGTGACAGGAGAACAGGACATGGGAGCCCCATTCTTGTTATCTGCAGTGGTCTCAGTGGTGAGACCCCCACGATCAGTAAATTATACCCTATCCTGTGGATAGAGAATAATTTCAAATTCTGGTACCCTTTGAGGTATTTCTCTTTCATTTCTGAGTGTTAAAGGATACAAAGGTTGAGTGTGCCTTGTTGTCTTCAAGAATTTTCTATAATTGCCCATCATAGCCCCCAGAGCACACACTGGGGGCCTAATTTACCCTACTAGGTTTTATATCATCTGCAGATGGGTGTCTTTTCCTTCTGGAGAAGACTCTGCTTTGGCTTATATCCTTAGTCATGTCGTTAAAGCCTGTTCAAATGTTGAACATTGACTTATAAGAAATACACCTTCCAATAGGTGGCGCTATGAAGGTGCATTTCTATCCCCTATTTGTATACTTTACTCTAAATTGTATTTATTGTAAATTCTGCTTTGCTGTGCCTGAATAACATTCTCGGTCCTGCTGAATCTATAGTCACATCTCTGACCTTGTACATCAATGAACTTGGACTTGATTGATCTGCCTTTCTCTTTTGCCCTTGACATCTTGTATGTTCATTGTCGTAACTCCTAGGAGCAGCAACAACCCTCTCACTCCGATCTCCCTCCTCTGTGACCTGGCTGGCCATGTAGCTGTCTCAGATCCCTGACACTCACATTCTTCACCATTAACTCCTGCAAGGTATGGTCCTTTGCAGCGGCCATCAGATTGTAATACCAAGGCCAGTTTCAGACAAGCAGAATATAGATGAGTGTTTCTGGCCCTACTGTAGATCTGTTGACCTGAACCCATAGCGTCATAGATTCCTACGATGAAGTAAGTTTGGGTAATTAGGTCAGGCGCCGGGCCGGGGCCATCCGTTCATGTTGTGGGCATCTGAAACTGGTCTAAGCATTGCATGCAATAGAGTCTGCAGAGAAGAATTCCCAAAGTGAATTTACAAGACTCTTCAGTAGATAATTCCCGCTGATGCAGATTTCCCTCCAGAATCACTTATGCTCGGATGAATTCCTTTTCCACCCACATAGCAAATTTTGCCTGCATTTATCGAATCCAGCAGCACGATTGACAGTCATTAAAAATAGTTAATTTCTTTTTTTTTCTTTTTGCAGACAGCCCGGGGAATGTCTGTCTGCATCCATATGCCTTGAATGAAACCCTGCCTAATGGGATCTGACTGTTCTTTTCCAAGCAGGGCAATGAGTCATGATACAGATGTACAGATATTTATATATTTAATCTGTAAAAACATGTTGGCGATACATAATACAAGGCCTGAATACATTGCAATCAGTGTATGTACAGCCAAAAATGAGTGGCAGATTAAGTGTTTAGGGGAATGAAGTTGGTGGTTGCCCAAACCCCTACACCAGTGTTACCTATTGGATACTGATATTAGTAGGCAGGCAGACTTATATTCAGGGTGTTCTATATAAACCTTCCACATTTCAATCAACAGTCTGCACAAACAGTAATTTGGTCGGCTGAAGCAAAATCAAAAATGTCAATGCAAAAAATTGCCGACTAGTGTACAGAGGAGATGCACATAAATTGAAGACTAGGTGTAGTTCTAGAAGTTTCTTATGACTGAAGTGTTCCAAAAGAGTTCGGGGGAACTTGTTGAAGTCTTACCAATGAGAAAGTGGAAGGAAATCGAACTGGGTTTTAGAGTAAGTAGTCCAGGGAAATCAATTTGCCAAACATCAAAACAATTCAATGCACCACCACCGTCAGTGCATCAAGTACTGCATAAGCAGCTTCGTATTTATCCTTATGAAGTGCAAACTGTCCAACAATTGAAGCCAGATGACAAGCCACGTAGACAGGAATCTGCTACCAAAGTGTTGGATTATGTCTACACTGAGTTTCTTGGAAACATCTTGTTCTCAGATGAGGCCATATTTCATCTGTTGAGATATATCAATTGGCATAATCTGCAGATATGGGAAACCAAAAGTTTACATGTCTACAGAGATAGCCCAAAATTGAGTGTTTGGTGTGGTGTAAAAAAGGATAGCATTATAAATCCTTTTTTTGGGTGAACATATCGTAACTGGTCCAGTACACCTTGACATGTCGGAACGGTTCCTCTATGTCCAAGTGGAGATAAAAAATGGTCAGGACAGAACCTCTGTCAGTAGTATACTAATATTTGTAAAAATGAATACACAGGATAGGACTCACCGGGCGTACACGGCATAACATGGGAAGGTTGGCCTTTACGCCTTGGGTCCTGGTGGGCGAGAAAAGTGGAGAAGCTGGAGATGAAAGGAACACCCAGTCTTGGGGACATCCAAAGGAGAGTGATGCATGGAGAATCCTCAGATATCCAATTTCTTGGGCAAGAAACAGAAGGTAGTGGTTAAAGAAAAAAGTTCTCCTGCTCTCAGGGTTTCAAATTCACCAGTGTTATGATGTGTGAAGTAGACTTACTCGAGGGAGATGGTCCCGGTGGTGACCCCTCAACATCCAAGGTGCTAAAACGGTGTGGATTGACAGTCCAAGGAGGGTTAATATGTAGAGTTTAATTCATTTTTGAAACAAGTCACACAATGACAAACACAAAGAGACGTGGGGTGCCGTGGAGTGCAATGCCTTTCGGAGCTTTTTCAAGTGAACACCAGCAAGACGTGCTGAGGGGGGTGTCTGTGGGTCACCACCAGGACCCCCTCCCCCAAGTAACTGTAATTCACACATTGTAACACTGGTGAATTTGAAACCCTGAGTGCAGGAGAACGTTTTTCTTTTACCACTACCTTCTGTATCTCCAAGTAGCTCATCTGCAACCTAACATCATCCTTCAACAAGATGGGGCTTCCCTGCATTGGAGTATGGATTGTTTTGGGGATTCCTCAATAACAGCTTTCCACATTGCTGGATTGGACTTGGCAGACAAAAATGGTGGCTGACCCGTTCACCAGATCTTACTCCGCTGGAGTTCTACCTCTGGGTTACATGACATAGTAACATAGTAACATAGTATGTAAGGCTGAATGAAGACAATGTCCATCTAGTCCAGCCTGTCTATCCTACTGTGTTGATCCAGAGGAAGGCAAAAAACCCCAAGGCCACAAGCCAATTAGCCCTTTTGGGGGAAAAATTCCTTCCCGACTCCCTAATGGCAATCAGACTGTTCCCTGGATCAACCCCCAATAGTTCCTACCTGCCTATATACCAGGATTGACACTTGACCTAATAATTATATCCTGTAATATCCTTCTCCAGAAAGACATCAAGTCCCCTTTTAAACTCCTCTATGGATTTTGCCATCACCACTTCCTCCGGTAGAGAGTTCCACAGTCTAACCGCTCTTACAGTAAAGAATCCCCTTCTATGTTGGTGATGAAACCTACTTTCCTCTAATCGTAGCGGATGTCCTCTTGTTACCGTCGTGGTCCTGGGTGTAAACAGATCACGGGAGAGATCCATGTGTTGTCCCCTCATGTACTTATACATGGTTATTTGGTCGCCTCTTAACCTTCTTTTTTCTAGAGTAAATAGTCCCAATTTGGATAGCCTCTCTGCGTATTCCAGTCCCGTCATTCCATGTATTAGTTTAGTTGCCCTTCTTTGAACCCCCTCAAGCACTGTAACATCTTTCCTGAGTACCGGTGTCCAGAATTGTACGCAGTATTCCATGTGAGGTCTGACAAGTGCCTTATATAATGGAAGGATAATGTTCCCATCCTTCACCCCTATACCTCTTTTAATGCACCCCAAGACTTTATTTGCCTTTGCAGCAGCTGACTGGCATTGGTTACTCCAGTTTAGTCTATTATCCACTAATACCCCCAGATCCTTTTCCATATCACTTTTCCCTAGCAGTACCCCATTAAGTGAATATTGGTGACATCCGTTTCTCCTGCCCATGTGCATAGTCTTACATTTTTCAACATTGAACTTCATTTGCCATTTTTCTGCCCAAGCCCCCATCTTATCCAGGTCCGTTTGTAGCCGCACATTGTCCTCCGTTGCATTAATTATATTGTATAATTTTGTGTCATCTGCAAATATTGATATTTTGCTGTGCAGCCCCTCTATCAGGTCATTGATAAATATGTTGAACAGAGTGGGGCCTAATACTGAACCCTGTGGCACCCCGCTAGCGACTGTGGTCCAATCAGAGTACGCACCATTTATTACGACCCTCTGCTTTCTATCATTGAGCCAATTTTTTACCCACTTACACACGTTTTCGCCCAGTCCGAGCTGCCCCATTTTGTATATTAGCCTATTATGTGGCACGGTGTCAAAGGCTTTAGAGAAGTCCAGATATACAAGATCAATAGATTCTCCCAGGTCCAGCTTAGAGCTTACTTCATCGTAGAAACTGATCAGATTTGTCTGACATGAGCGACCCTTCATGAATCCGTGCTGGTGAAGAGTTATTCCCTTAATCTCCTTGAGGTACTCATCGATGGCATCTCTCAGAATCCCCTCGAAAATTTTTCCCGTTACTGAAGTGAGACTTACTGGCCTGTAGTTACCAGGCTCACTTTTGCTCCCTTTTTTGTAAATTGGAACCACGTTAGCAATGCGCCAATCCAATGGTACTACACCGGTCTTGATAGTGTCTAGAAATATTAGGTATAGCGGCCTAGCTATCTCGTCACTTAGTTCCCTTAATATCCTTGGGTGTAATCCATCTGGGCCCGGCGATTTATCAATTTTAGTTTTCTTTAGACGCTTCCGCACCTCCTCCTGCGTTAGGTATGAGATATTTTGTGAGGGGTTCGTTTTATTCCCCTGCATCTCGTGTGGCATTTCCTTTTCTTTGGTGAACACACTTGAGAAGAAACTGTTTAGTAGATTTGCTTTCCCTTCGCCATCATCAATGATTTCTCCTGCATTGTTTTTTAAAGGGCCAGCGCTCTCCCTGCAAATCCTTTTGCTGTTAATGTAGTTGAAAAATAGCTTCGGGTTGTTTTTGCTCTCTTTGGCGATCCGTCTTTCTGCTTCCTCCTTGGCAGTTTTGATCGTATCTTTGCATATTTTGTTTTTTTCCCTGTATGATTTTAGCGCTTCTTCGCTGCCTTGTTGCTTTAGTAGTTTGAACGCTTTCTTTTTTTCGTTTATTGCCCCTCTTACCGTCTTGTCGAGCCACATTGGTTTCCTTTTAGCTGAGTTTCTTTTATTTTTAAATGGAATGAACTGCTCACATGAGGTGATTAGGATCCTTTTGAACTTTTCCCATTTGTCCTCCGTACTGATATTTTTGAGGATGTTGTCCCAATTAATGTTACCGATAGTAGTTCTAAGCTCATCAAATTTTGCTTTACTAAAGTTTAGTTTCTTTGTCACTTCCTGATAAGGCTTCCTATTGATTGACAGCTGGAAGTTGATTATATTGTGGTCACTGTTCCCCAAGTGTCCCTCAACCTGCACCCCCTTTATGACGGACAATGTATTTGCTACTACAGTGAATGGTCTCCCAGATTTGTGAGCCCACATCAATGATATGATTACTACTGTAACAGTTGACGTGTTGGAGAGAATGTGACAAGAAACTGAGTACAGACTGAATATTATTTGTGCTACCAATGAAGCACATATAGAGGTTTATTAGCGTGTGCCAAAAAGTTTTTGAGTTATTCTTAGATTTCCTTTACTTTCATTTTCCTATCATTTGTACTTTTTGCTCTGCGGACTGATAAAATCTAGACGGTTTGAACGGAACACCCTGTACTACTGGCTGATAATTGCCTTGCTATATAAATGTTGTACACTGATATCAGGGCATTCATCTTTACGAGATCCATGATGGGTTCATCATGATCCATCCAGAATTCTTATGATCCAGTAAGTATTTGACTGACATAGCATGGTTGTTGCCAAGCGGATTTTCCTCTTTGCTGCTGATTGGAGAAAGTATTAGGTTTGTTAGAAATAAATGATAGTCAACAGATATCCTAAAAAGTGCGATTAAAATTTCCAACAACAGGTTCTCCCTACCTGCAAGGTTGTACTTCCGCAGCCTGTGGTTGCAGCCATAAATGGAAGTAGGAGAAGGAAGAGACACTCCAGTTATATACTCTTTAATGTCTCCTCTCTGTAATGAGCAAGGAATAGAAGCTGGACTGAATTTCAGTTACAACAGGATCGGCCTTGCTTCTCTAGGGTCCCGTAGGGTGACCCCAGACATAAGGCACACGTTGAGGAGCTGGGAGGGTAGAGTGGTCACTTGTCACGGTGGAACTTACCAGGCTCCCTCCCGGAGGGACACACGTAACCTCGGCCAGAGCAGCGCTGGGCCTCTTCTGGACACCCCTAGGGTAGGGATGCCCAATAAACTGTAGAACAGGGATAGTGGATGTCACCGGTGACGCTACCGTTCCGTTACCCACCGGTATGACCCTCAGCGGTAAATAAATGAAGCCGCAGACAGAAGCAATGTACCTCAGGTCCCTGGGAATGGTCAGGGCCTGCCAAAAACTTTACTGGAACAACTTCTTGTATACAAGGCACAAATGACAATGATTTGCAGTGCAGGTATTAGACAGGCTTGAGATTACCTCCACTCTGTGATCCCAGACTTCAGGACTGCTGGATGTGAAAAAAAATGGGTGTACCTCTTTGCCTTATGTGGCTGCAATATGACCACCAACAGTGGTCTAACTGCCCACAATGTCGGATAACACTCTTTATCTTCAGACGAGCATTATATGACAAGAGGTTCTGTTGAACCAATACAAAAGACTGAGACCAGGCCCGAGGCTGTCTGGTAGTCTTGCTGTAAATTTAATGGGACTCTTCAGGGGAAAGTAGTTCTCATTCACTGTGTAACTAGTTCCCCAGGATACCGGGGGTGGACAAAAATATGGAAACACCATACGAAATGCATGTGTTAAAATCAGTCTCTACATATCTTATTGAAATATGATTTAAAATCCCGTGTAACTTAAGTGGAGGTCATATGACTCAGATGCTGCTGGGCAGAAGTGAACATCTGTCAGAGTAACAAGGTTCCATTGGTCAGGGGTTTGAGCCACTCAGCTGCTTTTACCAGCTGGCTCCCAAAACCACCCAGAGCAAGGCAAGAGGTGAAGTAAACACAAATTTGGCAGGAAAGCTTTCAGACGAGCAGAAGTCAATAGGCAGCTAAGTGCTGAAGATTAAAATCCCACGCATTTCATATATAAGTCAGCTAATATCACCTTGGTGAGTTATTCGCTTCTCTTTGAAAATTACTGGAGTCTATCCCTTCAGTTGGGTCATGTGATTTTATTGTGACCGCCAGGGAATTACTTGGCTTTATGTTCTCTCCAGGAGTCACTATTTGAGTCACCACATATTCACAGGCTCTTCATGGGGAGTGCAGAAATTCATATCACAGTTACTGATGATGATTAGAGGCTCTTGCTACACAGTTATAAGCAGGAAGATGACAGTTCATCCTCCCTGACTGTATACTTATGGCCTTCAGTTTATGTAGGAAAAATACAGGCCGCTTAAAGGGGTATTGTGGGCTTTTTGAACTGATAACCTTTCCTGAGGATAGGTCATCAGTAGACGGGGGTCCGCCACTTGGTTGGTGAGCTGGATCTCTTCTACAGGAGGCTGCACTCTACGGAAGTAAATGCAATATACATCGGAGACATCCAGAGTGTGATAGATAGTCAGATAAGGGTTGCAGAGTTGGAGAAAATATGTTTTTGCTGGAGTGCTTCTTTAATATCATTGACAGACCCTACCGAAAACCTCTAAATCCATCTGCAGGAATGTAAAGTGCATGGGTTCTTTAAACACGAGGGTTTCGGTTCCTTCACATTGTTTTGTTATGTTAGCAGTGTGTGAACTTTTCTATGCACTGTGTTAACCTACAATTGAATATATTGTTGCCTGCATGCTTAACCTTTCGTCATATTAATTCCTATTTTCAGCGTATTGTTGTCTCTGAATGGATTTTCTGCCCACTTGGTTTATTCAGCCTCGGCGGTAGTGTTGTTTCTGCATGAAAGCTACATCTGGCAATGTTGAGCCTCATTAAATGACATCTGTAAATAGACTGCATAGCTGTGTGGGTGTCAGGTATGTTCAGCTTGACATTTGCTATAGACTCATTGTGCAATGGGATCCACATTGTTGAGGGAAGATATAACCACAAGGTGATAATTGGATTGTCTGAGCTCTTAACTTACCTGCAAACAGGGTTGCCAACCCTCTAGAAATTCCTGGGCAGTCTGTAAAAATAGGACTTTCTCCCAGTGATTTTTGGAGTCTGGTGGTACCTGGGCAGGTTAATATCACTGTAATTATTGTCATTTTGTAGCGCACAGTAATGATTTCTGTCTCTGACCTATACACATGTATTACTTAGAATGTTTATCATTTATTATGGTTTTCTAGCGTGTCCATAAAAAATGTTGGCTGTCCGTGATTTTTGGATAAGTTATCCATAAAATGAAAAATTCAGGTTGGCAACGCTGCCTGCCAATGGCCCCCTCTTTAATTCTACCAGTTAACAATTACATATTACTAAAGGCTTATTCACACCAGCGTATATCATGAAAACGGCCGGCCAATATACTCTATCGCGTGATGCATGGGGAGGCGTAGACGCTGTTGGGCGGCGGGGTGGGGGGGGGGGGGGGCAGCTAACTCCCACTCACTGGCTCTCTGCAAGGGGAGGAGGTGGGACGGGGCGGGAGCTACTGTGCTGAGCTCCCACCTCCTCTCAGCCCCTTGCCGCTGTTTGCAATGGGAGGGGTGGGGTGGATCTTAGCTCCGCCCCTGTCTGACCCCTCCCATTGCATACAAAGGCAAGGGGCAGAGAGTAGAAGAGAAGAGGGATGGGAGTTTAGCAGTCACACTGCTAAGCTCCCTCCCACCTCCCTTCTCCTACAGCAATCATTGGCTTCCATAGGAGTCAATGCAGCTGCCGTCGCTGACGTAAGAGAAATACGCCACGGAAATACGCCCCTGTGCACTGATGCATTGTAAACCATTGCATCAGAGGGGCAGCCTATATCAGCCGGGGCGTGAAAACCCAGCCAATATACGCCCGTGTGAATAAGCCCTAAGGCTGTAGTCACACAGGCGAGTGCAATGTAGGTCCGAGAAATCTAACCTGCATTGGGCTCTATTTTGCTGCAATTTTTCTGCGATTGTGATGCATTTCGGCATTAGAAACACATCCCATCACTTTACATGTATTTGTCACGCACGTAAAAAAAATCACATGTGCTTCCAATAGCTAAAATGGTAAAAAAAAGAGCATTACACTCACATGCAAATCACATGACATGCGAGTGGGATGCGATTTTTTTCATGTCCCATAGGAAACAATGGGCAATTCTGGAACAAGGATCACCCAAAAACAGATAATAATGCTTTAATTCTAATACTGGTCTCCTTACATGGAGAAGAGAGACTTATTGACTGCCTAAGGTTTTGGGCCCGGGTGCGACTGCATCCCCTGCACACATTATAGCCATGCCCAAGGCTTCACTGTAAAGGACAAATCTTTATACTAGTCTTGTAAGTGTATACATTTGAAGACTCATAAGTATATTTTATGCAGAAACAAATCTAATAAAAGTAGAAAATATGCTCTACAGGACATATACGAATACAATGGGATCTCTGTGCAGATACGCATTGATGTGCCGCGCCAAGAAGCACGTTTCCGCAGTGTGTGATGTGCAGAGGGTTTCAGAATTTTCCATTGTTCTCCTGTTATCGCTGAGTCTTTTCATCTGACATTTTTAAGACAGATAGGAAATGAAACATTTTATATGGTGCCCTGATAGATGAGCATTTCTTAACTCGAGACATAGGAAATGATCCGGGCTCTTTTTTAATAAGGATATACTTTCTGGTGAACGCTTCCTTTCAAGTCTGGCTGCGATAGCATCAGGCGTGTGCTGAATCACCACTAAATGAAGGTTACTCACCTGGATTATGTTTTTACCATCGCATGCGACTAGCGAAATAATCTTTTACCTTGTACAGAGATCAGTCTATATAACTCCTAATTAAAACAATTTAAAGAGCAACGCCACCCTATATTTAAAATCATGATTTGCTCCACAATTTGGAAAATGGCACTAAAACAGCTCAGTGAATAAATACGATGCTAGAACCAAGTTTATAGCATAAAAACAGCACCAGAACCAAACTCAGTACATAAATACAATACCAGAACCAGGCTCATAACATAAATACAGCACTAGAACCAAGCTCATAACATAAGTACAGGACCAGAACAAAACTCGGTATATAAATACAAAACCAGAACCAGGCTCATAACATAAGTACAGGACCAGAACCAAACTCAGTATATAAATACAATACCAGAACCAGGCTCATGACATAAATACAGCACTAGAACCAAGCTCATAACATAAGTACAGGATCAGAAGCAAACTCGTTACATAAATACAGCACGAACCAATCTCATAACATAAGTATAAGACCAAAACTAAATGCATAACATATATACAGCACCAGAAGCAAGCTTGTAACTTAAATACAGCACCAGAACCAAACTCATAACATACATATAGCACAAACCAACCTCAGTACATAGAAGCAATACAAGAACCAACCTCATAACATTAAGTACAGCACAAAAACCAAACTCATAACATATATACAGCACCAGAAGCAAGCTCGTAACCTAAATACAGCATCAGAATCAGGCTCATAACTTAAATACAGCACCAGAGCCAAACTCATAACATAAAGATAGCATAAACCCACCTCAGTACATAAAACATTACAAGAACCATCACATAACATAAATACAGCCAAAAAAACCAAGCTTATAACATAACTACAGAAGCAAAATGAAGCAATTGTGTTATGGGTGTGCCAATGGACTGACAGTGGGACCTTGGAACATCAGAGTGGAGGAGACAGAGCCAGGAGGATGAGTATTGCTGCACAGAGAAAGAAGATCATCTAGTGACAAGAACCTAAAGGGAATAATTGCCCCCAGTCCATATCTGCCTGGTGCTGCCCCTACAAGCTGGTGGCCAGCACAATGTGCAACCACATGGGTCACGCATAGCTAAGGCCGGCTATGATGCCTTACACCAACATGCATCCATATTCATATATGATATAATACTAAAAACATCATTGGAATTGGAAAAAAAGAAACTACTATTTCCCCTGAAACAGCACCACTCTTGACCTCATGGCTGTAAATGGTATTGCAGTTTAGTCCCATAGAGCTGAGCTACAATACCAGAAACAGCCTATGGACAAGAGTGGCAATGTTTTTGGACTTTTTTTCTGACCACAGACAATTGGCTAGCCTCAAACACTACTGACCTGTTTTCTGCTTCGCCAGCCTTTTCTTGTCCAGATCACTTTGATTGACAGGTCTCTCTACATATACAAACAGGGAAAGACCTATCAGTCTAGGTGAAGCGGATAAGCAGAAGCTGGCAAGGCTCCATCCCTGTGACTCCAAGCCCCATTTTCGTCGATTTTTTGAAGTTTTTCAAACTATTCTTTATCTGAAATGCAGCAGTGATTCAGAATTAAGCATGCACAGCTGTAGTATATGATGCTTTGTGGTTCGGGAAGCAAAAAAATTGCAACTCTAGCTGCGGAAAAATCATTTGAATGGATGATTTTTCCGCGTTGAAGTCCCGAGCTTCAGCCGCAATCTTTACATGCATATTTTCCGTCATGGGAGAGACTGAAAATATGTGCTGCTGGAGAGAAAGATGAGGGGACTCCCTGGGACTTCCCTTCATCTCTCCCGGGGTTCTCTCATTATCTTAGTGCAGCTGGAGGGGTTCCCCTGCAGGGGAGATGAAGGGATTCCCCAGCAATGTGGCGAGATGGGTTCCCCTGCAGGGGAGATGAAGGGATTCCCCAGCAGTGTGGCTAGAGGGGTTCCCCTGCAGGGGAGATAGAGGGATCCCCCTTTTGCCAGCCAACTTGAATAGTCTCCAATAGGAGTCTATGGTGGCTTCTGCGCTTTTCGCACTAAAGATAGGTCAGGGCCTATATTTGTGAGCAGCAGGAAATTTAAGTTGCTGATGTCTTATCTTTTTAGGCGCTAAAATTCCTTTGTCTTAATGTTTCCATAGGAAACCATTGGTTCTAATAGTCAGGGTTTTTTTTGCGCATGTAAGTTCGCTGTGCAAATTCCCTTGTGTGAATGAACCCTAGGAGACATAGAAAGCCAAGGCTTTGTTTATAGACATCTGATTGAATGGATGTATTTCAGCTGCTTGAAATCATGCTGTAACTTCCCGCTGATGGAGAGGCAAAAAGAGCTGCTTTATTCACAGACCAGGATCTGAGTTATTCACATTCCTGCTGGAGAAATTATACACTCTGAAATACTGGCAACTGGAAAAGCTCCCTTACACATTACATGCTAAAACTTTTTTTCTCTGTAGGCACTTTTTACTTTTAAAGACCGTTTTAGCAAAAAAGTTAAGAATTGAGGTTGTCATTTTCTGCAATTCACAGGCTACATTTAAAAGGTTCCGACTCCAGACTGCAAAGTAAGAAATCCTACATAAAAAGTTTATTCACTCTTTGAGTATTATGTACGCCCCCTGCTTTTAGTGAGGCACAGTCTGTGGGCAGAGAAATGATTTTTCAGAAACAAATTAGCCATGTGAGACTCGGTGTGAAATAGTATGCATATATAGCAGACAAAGGATCACGACTCACAGAACAGTACATATCACCGAGGCAAACAAATGAATATTACAGAAAATCATAGAGAAGGATACAACAAAGGTACGCCCACCACACACCGCACATTTTATAACCATACACCTATTTTAAGACTTTCCCTGTTGTGTTAGTCACAACTTGAAAATGTGTCAAAGTTGTAGTCATCCACATTCGTCAAAGGAACATTATACTAACCACTTCTCTTTTTTATTGAACTTATTTGTAGAAGTGTGTTGACAGTTGACGCAGTTCCAAAATAAGGACAATTTGCAGCCAAAACCTAAACCTGAATTTGGGCTATTTTTGACTTGAAAAACCCTCACCCAAGTCATCTCTATGGAGAATGAACTATTTGCATTATTTAGTGGTGAATTAATCAAGTCCATTCAGGCAAGCCACCGATACATCTCCAACCTCAGCACCTTCTAGAGGTGAGTATACAATTTTTTTTTATTTTAACATATTTTAGGATGAATTGCAGGGAAGGGCTTATATATTTAACCCCTTCCCGACAATTCACCCCGCGCACGCCGGCAGCCCATTGCTTTCAATGGAGCGGCTGTATTGCTGCTCCATTGAATTCAATGGGCAAACATCGTTCTTCTCTGCCACAGCTGTTACAGCTGTGGCAGAGAAGAATGATTTGTCTTCTATATGTTCTCAATGGGGTCGGCGCTGCTGCCGCCGGCCCCATTGAGCGCATATACAGAAGAGAACAGGAATCGCAGATCGCAGATAGGTGCGATCTGCGATTTTTTGTTCTATAATTTATCGGACGAGCGCATGAAAAGCGCTCATGTGTCCGATACCATTGCAAAGCAATGGTTTTAAAAAATCGCCGGACGCATGCGCATGCGCAAATCGCGGCTAAAAACGCCCGTCTGACTAAGGCCTTACATAGTTATTACCTGAATTCTCACTGGAAACAGCAAATTTGGGTAATAATCATTTCATGTACACGCGGCTGCCGACCGGGCACTGAAAGGAAATTGCTCAACTAAAAACCAAGCAACTGTTGGGCTGAGTAAAAAGTTGTCGCTCAATGTTTGAGTGACTCCTGTTGGCGGGCTGAACAATACCTGCCCGTTCTGCCTCCATTCACTTGAACGACTATCGCTCGGGTGTAAAGCACAGAAGTGATAATCAGGCAATACACCATGGGATGGCTGTCTGGTGCTTATGCAACTGGCAGTCATCCTACAGAAAAGGGACCTTAAGGCTGGCTATTGTTATGACCATAGCTACATATACTTTATTATTTGGAAATGCGTAGGTCACTATTGCCATCAGGACTTTGACTCAACCTAGTTTAGAAGACTGTCGTTGATGTTAAATGCACGTCATACATATATGTCCTGTTTCTTTAAAGATGCATACTCCATTATATCTTGGCACGCAGCAAGGTATCTGAGTGACATTTGTATGTGGGAAGGGCCAGAGAGAGCTAAAAACCCTAGCTCTGAGGGGCAGGGGTGATGGAACAGTTGAGTTGTGGCTCACGGAAACAAGTTGAGAAAGACGCTCCCATGTATGTGTAAGAGCATAAGAGGCCTACATAGAGTGGAGAACACAATAGAACTCCGTAAGAAAGGCCAAGTGCTCCCACCTTCAGAAGATATAGACATTCGGTGGCTGGGTGTATGCACGCTGATATGGGTCCACACGGGGTTTGTAAGAGGTCAGCTGTAGAAAGAGAGATGGCTGAATGAGATATGAGAGAAGAACCAGAGACAATGTGAATACTGCAAAAAAAGTGTCCATGCCATTGTACCTTGCTGCCACCAAAAAGAGGAGAACTGTAAAAGACTGTTATCACGATTCAAGTATAGTAAAAGCCCATTTACACGGAGTGATGATCACTCAAAAATCGCTAAAAAGTGATCGTTTGAATGATAATCGTTGTGTCTAAATGAGCGGCCATCGTGCACTTTTCGTGCACTGCTAGCTGATCGTTAAATTCAGTCCAATCTAAAAATCTTCGTTCAGCCTTATCAGAAGTTCTTCACGGGTAGTGTGGATAGCATTGTTTCCCGTCGGAGAACAAAGGAACTGAAAGCATATAAGAGCCCTCAGGCTATTACCTGCTTTCAGCTAAAGGTTTTATTTGCACATTTAATTGCTATTAAGTAGCTGAGTAGCTACTTAATAGTTTATGCAAAATGCTTACTCAAAGCTGTCCCTCAAACTGTTGTTTGAGCGATCTTTGAGTGATCCTCGCTTGGTGTAAATGGGCCTTTAGTTTGCAAGCAGCAATATAATGTCAGAAACAGTCTTTTCCACCACCCAACATAATTCGGCAACAACCCTGTATCAATGGTGTTATGCAAGGTAGGCAGATGTGAAGCTCATAATGGGGCAACTGAATGTGAACAGGCTGGAGGAGTAGAGTCATCCTAGAGCCAAGTCCTCTCTGTTGCCAATCATAGCACAGGTAATGGTCCCCTTGCTAGCCCTGAGCCTTGAATGAGCCCAACCCATAGTACTGCTGTAACCCATCCGTTCACCAATACCAACAAAAAGGGTCTGGACTAGAGATGAGTGAGCACACTCGTTTAAGGCTGATGCTCGAGCGAGCATCGGTCTTTTCGAGTAACTGATTACTTGTCCGAGCAACATGCAGGGGGGTGGCGGGGAGAGTGAGACTTGCGTTTTCATTGCCATACAAGAAATAGAAGAGCAAGAAGAATAAACACAAAGAGAACATGAGAAGAAACTACATACACCACCCTTGGTCAAATTTGAACCTACAACTCCAGCATGGCAAGGCAGCAGTGCCAATGACTGAGCTAACACACTTGAGAAGAAAGAACTCAATGAGAACATACAACCTCCATGCAGATGTTGTTCATAGTCAGACATGAACCTAGAACCTCAGTGTTACAAGTAGTGGTGGCTCAGTC
Source organism: Eleutherodactylus coqui (assembly GCF_035609145.1). Classification (NCBI taxonomy): domain Eukaryota; kingdom Metazoa; phylum Chordata; class Amphibia; order Anura; family Eleutherodactylidae; genus Eleutherodactylus; species Eleutherodactylus coqui. The sequence continues at coordinate 62,332,667 of NC_089849.1, forward strand.
ATTACTGCTGCTGTGTATTGCTGGAGTTGTAGGTTCAAATCTGACCAAGGGTGATGACTGGGTTTTTCAAAGTTACTGTTGCCCTTGAACCTTGGACCCCAGTATTGCAGGGCAACAGTGTAAACCACTGAGCCACATGCAATGAAAAACCACCACCCTCATCTTTAAGTTCAATCTGTCACCTATTTAGTATAGTGCGATGAAAAAAGGATCCATCTGTATTACGTTTCTGCTACTATGAAAAAAAAAAATTGCAGCAGTCCGCACTTTTGAGCCAATGTAAAAAACGGAATGAAGACGGAAAATACAGAGCTGGATTGAAACTGAAGACCTTACATTTCTATCGGCTTGAAAACATTTTTTTTCCACTTTGCAGTTCCCACAACGGACAACATGTGCAAATAAGGAAGAGGGAACAATACCTCTGCAGTGCCACCTATTGGGTGGCAGCATTCCTTCACATCAATGTCAAATCCTTTAAACAAGTCTTTCAAACAATGATTGGGTGTTGAAAACCAAACCAGAACCCATACACAGATAGCTGTTTCGGGGTGTTTGCCACTCATTAGTGTGCAGTAGGACCCTGACTTGGCTAGTGAGAGGCTTATGACCTTAGTTGAGAAGGGTACCATCACTCATTAAGGAGAGCATCTAGAAGGTGTGTGGAGACACCTAGGGGGTGAGTGAGGAGACTTATAAGGCCATGCATGGATAAAAAAAAGAATTTAGTAAAAAACAAAAAATGACCGTGTTTCCAAGGGTTAATAATGGGTATTTTTTTCTGATGTCAAGCTCACATCTTACCTTGGAGGAACATTGAATTTATACTTTTTTTTTTTTACATTAATGCATCAATTCCTCCATTTTGTGGTTTCCCATGAATCAAACTGCTTTAATACCCATGAAATGAGTCTTTGATATACTGACCTTCTAACTGTAGACCTTGAGACATGTTTTATGGCCCAAGGAGGAGATCACTTGACTGAACAAAGAGAAGATTCATAGTGCAGACTGCAGCTTACGAGGGAAGTGTACACTGCAGTACGTATGCTTTTCTTAAAAAGCAATACTATTGGTGAGGGACATGACCTTTAACACTCAAAAATTAGCCAGTTTCAACAAATTGACGTCAGTGGCAGCAGAACAAAAAACTACTCAGAAACCCAGACTTTATCTGATTGGGATGTTTTTCTTAAAGTCGTGTTCCTCCTTGTTCTCCAACAGCCCAGAAATAAAGAAAACACATTAAGTTGTCAGCCTGAGTTGATGTAGAAGAGGAAAACTTAAAAAGGGTATTTAGGTGTTTGTATGCAGCCTGGAAAGTGCAATCACATTGCATCAGCCAGGAAATGGAGCTTTTAACCATAATGTAATGTCTAAATGGTTTTATAAAATGTATTCTGATGACACCGCTGGTTGATCAACACAATTAAATGACTCTGATATTATACATTTGTCATTCATCTCAAACTAATCAATTATGTGCGCCGTTGAAGAAAAGTGATACAACCTATTTTTAAAATGATACATTGTACAGATAGATCAGCTAGTGAATTACTAAATCACCTCCGATCCGGCAGAAAATACTAGAAGAAATGTGAAAGTGCTGGGAAGCTGAGCGGAAACTGAAAGGACCCCATTATAGCCAATGTGGTCTATTCTGCGCTGTGCACTTCCATCATAAGCTTCATGTGCCACAGAGTGGTAAAGCACCAGAAATGCAGTCCTAAGCTCTTGCTCATGACCTGAGGGTTGTGAGCTCAATCCCCGCATGGTTCAGGTAACCAGCTCAAGCTTGACTCATCCTTCTATCTTTCCTAGGTCAGTAAAATGAGTACTCAGCTTGGTGTGGGGTAATAAATAAAAATTAACTGAAAGCGCTGCGGAATAAGTTGGCGCAGTACAAATAATACATTTTTTTTTTAATTTCACAAAATGGACCGGGCAATTCCTTTTAAAGGGAACTTATCACCTGCCTAAGTCACCATAAACTAACTTATGGTGCTGTTAGGCCTGGTAACATGAAGTCATGGGCTGTTTTTTTTATTCACCCGCCCCACTGCCCATTCAAATAGATGCCCATTCATATACTAAGAGTTATATCCCTACTGTACAGATAATTTTTCATTATAACTCTTCCCGCTCCAGACCCCATGTTCAGTTCTTCATAGTTGCTGCCTTTGCCCTTCCATATTCTTTGCAATGCATATACAACGGAGAGCTGCTGGCTTAAAACCTTTTACAGTCAGCCGAGATGCCGCTGTCAGCATTTCTTCTGTACACAGAAGAAAGTTCCATACTTGGCACAAAATAATAGAAATGGATGGTTCAATTTAATCTATGCAGTAGTTTTCCCAAAAGCTATGAGTCTGCAAAAGAATTTGCCAGGGCTTAGTAAAAGAAATGCGCTGCAGAATCCCAGAGCCGGCACTTTTTCTTTGGGTACATGTAGAGTTCTGTTAACTCTCTAGTAGTCATGCTTTAATAGCAGCATCCTGCGTGTTTAGGACAGGTCTACATGGTGTGCACTGTATTTCTTTTCGAGCTATCCTGTGCATAGAGCTAATGTAGTAAAAGTACTGAAACTTTGGTGGAGTACAAGTTCTAGTAGTGAAAAATTAAAGGGGTTGTCCCGCGCCAAAACGGGTTTTTTTTTTTTTTCAATAGCCCCCCCCCGTTCGGCGCGAGACAAACCCGATGCAGGGGTTAAAAAAGAAAACCGGATAGTGCTTACCTGAATCCCCGCGCTCCGGTGACTTCTTACTTACCTGGTGAAGATGGCCGCTGGGATCCTCACCCTCGGTGGACCGCAGGTCTTCTGTGCGGTCCATTGCCGATTCCAGCCTCCTGATTGGCTGGAATCGGCACGTGACGGGGCGGAGCTACGAGGAGCCACTCTCCGGCACGAGCGGCCCCATTCAGAAAAGAAGAAGACCGGACTGCGCAAGCGCGTCTAATCCGGCGATTAGACGCTGAAAATTAGACGGCACCATGGAGACGGGGACGCTAGCAACGGAGCAGGTAAGTGAATAACTTCTGTATGGCTCATAATTAATGCACGATGTACATTACAAAGTGCATTAATATGGCCATACAGAAGTGTATAACCCCACTTGCTTTCGCAGGACAACTTAAGGTGAGCCAGATGATAGGTGGATACCGCTAGGGTAGAGGGGTAAGGGGTGCAGAGGTGACAATTACATCCAGACTCTGGTGGCCGAGGGGGTCCCAAAGATCCTCTCTTCCACATGTTTAATATAAAGGATACAGAAGTTTCCAGTTACAGCTGTGGATACCAGTAAATTTAAAAGGATAAGGGCTTCTGTAGTTGAGCATAGGTGTAGATACGCTCGCAATAGCGCAATTTGCGCATTTTACTGTACTTTTCTGTGCTACCAGGCCCATTCACATGGGTGTGGTACACCACCACGCCATGATTGAACCGGCTGTGTAGCCTAATTAGATCCCGGTGTTATCGATTAACATCCTTGAAATCACGCAGTTGGAATATGTGATTTTTTGTGGAGGGGGTGCATATTGGCGCACACCCATAGACTCCGATGGTGCCTTGCACAGAAAATGGGAGTAGGTCCAGCGTAGGACTTGATTATTGGTCTATGATTAAGGACAACATGTTTGCCTGAAGCATGTAAGATGGCACATGCTTCTTGTTCCTCTATGTCTGCCTGGAGTTTTCAATAAAGAGTTTTTATCCTACGCTGGACCTACTTCCGTTTTCTGTTCATGTGTTGTGGTTTCTAGCCAGGTATTGCAAAGGAGTGGCTGCAGAGGAGCTGGTTTCTGGCTTGCATTGCTGCATGGTACCCTGGGAATGCGAATGTGCACAAAAATAGAGCCTGTTGCGTATATTTTCACGCGCGCAAAAATGCAGAATGTGAAGGAACTCATTGAATCAATGGGTTCTATTCTCTGCTTTTTGCGTCTGTAAAAGACCTAAACCAGATTATATGGCAATAAAAGAAGAAAGAAATGTGGAGGACAAAAGGATCGGAAAAGTTGGATTTTAGGGTGACTACCCACTACAGTTTTTTTTTCAATGCGAAATTCGCAGCGTTTTTTTTATCTGCAGGGGTCTATGGGACTTGTAATGTTAAAATCGCGATCGCGCAAAATCGCATTTTACCGCGAAGTCGCGATTTTAACATTACAAGTCCCATAGACCCCTGCAGAAAAAAAAAACGCTGCGAATTTCGCATTGAAAAAAAAACTGTTGTGGGCAGTCACCCTTAAAGGGTATCTGTGACTGTTTATATTACCCTCTCTGATATAAAATTTATATTGTTTTTTTTTGTACTACTTTTAAGAAATAAAGTATCTTTGGAAAAAGATAAAATTATTTTCTTTCGTTATCTTCTGACCGCCATAACTTTTTTATTTGTCCCTCCTCATATTTGAGGGATTGTTTTAGGCAGGATGTCGTGTATTTTCTACTGGTACCATTTTGGCGTTCATATGACTTTTTGATTGCCTTTTATTACTTTATTTCTTGGAGATGGGGTGATCAAAAAAAGCGCAATTCTGACATTGTTTATTTTTTTTCTGGACCAGACTTTTATGAACACAACGATACCCAATTTTTTATTTTTTGTTTAGATTTTTTTATTATAAATATTGACTTGAACTTACAGTATAATGTAGTACCATAGTATTACATTATACCATAATCTGACAGGCAATCTTCCTAGCCACACCTTCAGAAGGCCCTAGGCTGCCATGACAACCGAATGGCAACCTGCGATTGCATCAAGGTGGGGGCTGTTTGGGGTCCTGGAACAATGAGCGGGGCATTTACAGGGTTAATAGCGCCGATCAGTGTTCACAGTGATCGTAGCTGTTGCTAGGAGGTGACAGCTGTCAGAAACAGACTGAACCCACATTGTATGAAGCGTGATCGGTTCCCGATCCCTCTCGATACAAATCCTGAACCACCAGGATGTAATTTTATTTCCTGTGTCGATAAGGGGTTAAGGATTTGTCCCAAGTAGTATTGCTTATCTCCCTTATTAAAACAATATGTACTTTTGGTCAGTCACGCAAAATGTGCATACTCATGGGAGGGGTCTAGAAACTTCAAACTTTAATATGTCTCATAAATAGGGAAGGGGCTGTGCAGTGTCCGAGGAGCAGGCCCACAGCCGAGGAGATGGCAGGGTAGATAAGGATTTCTGTCACAGTGACTCTACCATTTCCTCCCCTGAGGATAGCTCGGGACCCATCCAAGTTACTGCTCCGGGAGGTCATAGGGAAAGGGTAACTAGCGGTTACCTTACAGTCCGTTGTCACTCGTGTCACCACTGTTCTGTCCTCTTGTAGTGAAAATGAAGTAGTTCACGTGCAGAGATAACTTTCTGGACAAACCGGGAATGGTCGGTAATGTCCGTTTACTTAATTCCAACAAAGAACAGTAACAGTGCAGAAACACTTTACACACTCAGAAGGTAGTGTGACAGGGAAGATTTCTCGGGGTAATCCACACAATCCACAGTCCCAGTTATCTGTGAGATCCTGGTCCGGACAAACTCTCTTCCCCAATACCGGTCATCACTCACTCTTCTGGTGTCCTTCTCCATTTCTCTCTCTCACTCTCAGTGTGGGTAGCGGCACTAGCACATCCTGGGTAGTGTGGGCCCAGGACAGGCTTTAGACCATCTCTTGGCCTCTTCCATTCTGCACCACACAGAACAGAGAGTGTCTGTGTGGCTCACTCACTTGCTAACTGAAAAAGCCTCTCTCCTCTCTAACATCCTCATTAACAGACGTTAACCAATTCAGTGCTGCAGAGTTGCAATACACATCAAATGCATACAGCATAGAAGACACTAACAATATCATTGCACAAGACATACATTTAACATTATGGAGGGTCCCCGTTAACTCTGGGTCACAACAGCTGGGTTACCATGTGCTGCTGGTTCATGTTTTTGGTCCACATATTTTTATGCTATATTAGTAGCTGCAGATTATTGTGACAACCTTCGCCCACTGCCAGGGGCGTAACTATAGAGGGTGCAAGGGATGCGGTTGCACCCAGGCCCAGGAGGCTTAGGGGGCCCATAAGGCCTCTCTTCTCCATATAGGGAGCCCAGTACCATGAATAAAGCATTATAGTTGGGGGCCCTGTTACTGGTTTTACTTTGGTGCCCAGAAGCTTTAAGTTATGTCTCTGTGCAGCATGGTTTAGGTACGGGTACGGGTACAGATACAGATAGAGGGGGGCCCCAGCTCACCTTTTGCATCAGGGCCCCTGAGCCTTTACTTACGCCCTTGCCCACTGCAATGCAGCTTATTAAATTTGCAACACAATTTGCATAACAAAAAAATAGCATTGCTTTTAAGGCAGATTTCTATCATATGCTATGTGTCAACACAACCTATATGTCACCCCAGCCCAGTTTCATAGATTTTACCTCTCCATGATCTCCATAGTCATAATTTGCATGCCTCTATGACAGGTTTACTGCCAAATTTAGCAGGGCTAACTAGATGGTATAGTGACAGCTGAGTGACGGGCTGTGGGGTCACAAGGATTGAAAAAGTTAGATTTTAATTGTCCAAACCTATTTCTGCTCCAGAGATACTCAGGACCATACAGCATCAAGTAGCTGCTTATTTCCCCTCTCTTATTGAAATTGCATGGGACTGCTGATGATTAGTATTGAGCTTACCCAGAAAAAAATTGAGCTAGGAAGCTGTATATTGCAGGGTGGACTTGTCTATTTGTCTATATTCAATGATGCAAAAATCAACTACTTATGATTTTAACTTAGCTTTGTTTCCAGTCCAACATGAACATGGCGGCATCTCCAAAGACGTTCGGTGTGGAAGAGCATAGGACCATAATCAAGTTCCTGTTCCTCCAAGGGAAAGGTGCAAAGCAGATTCATGATGAAATGTCGCCCTTCATAAGCAACAGTTAAACGTTGGGTTGTAAATTTTAAAACGGACCGTTTCAGTGTTGAAAGTGAGAAAGCCCATGGAAGGCCTCTCTCCGTCTCCTTGCCTGCAAATATGAAAGCCACCCATGACATGATCATGGTGGACCACCAAATATCATCCAAAAGTATTGCTACATATCTGGGGATATCACGTGAGAGAGTTGGTGCCATTATCCACAATGACTTGGGAATGAAAAAAGCTTACAGCCAAGTGGATCCCGAGCAGAAGAGGAGATGCGTGGAAACGTCGGTGGCTGTTTTGGAGCATTTTGCAAGAAATTAGTCTGATTTCCTGGACAAACTGGTAACTGATGATGAGACATGGATCTACTGTTATGATCCAGAGACAAAGGCACGGTCTGAGGAATGGAGGCACAGTGGTTCCCCAAGCTAAAGAAGTTCCATGTGCAAAGGTCAGCGCAGAAGCAAATGGCAACCATTTTTTGGGATACAAAGGCAGTTCTGTTTGTGGACTACCCCCAAAGGGTTCAACCATCAATGCACCATATTACTGTTCATTATTGACAAAGCTGAGGCAAAATATTAAGGAAAAATGTTGAGGAAAGGTCTCCAAAGGTGTCATCCTATTGCATCACAATGCCCCGTCACACACTGCAGGTGCCAGTATTGCAAAGATGACCTCCTTAGGCGTTTAACTGATGCCCCATCCACTCTATCCACCATAATCTTTCCCCGATCTCAAAAAACACCTAAAGAGAAAACAGTTTGGGAGTGTTTTGGAGGCAGCTAATACTGCAAATGAGTGGTTTGACCAGCAGTCGGAAGAATTCTATTTGCAGGGACTTAAAAAGCTGCAGGAGAGACGTCACAAGTACATTGACGTCCTGGGGGAGTGAGTATGATAGTTGGCAGTTACAGCTTATTAGCTCAATTTTTATTCTGGGTAAGGCTCAATACTTATCAGCACACCCTTGTATATTCCAGCTAACTCCATTAGCAGTGATCTGTTATACTAGGGATCAGTGACCCAGCCGTAAACCCTGATTCTTGATCTTAAGGCCCATTTATACGTAAAGATAATCTTTCATTAATGGGCATTAACACTTTATCATCTTCATTTGCATGCAAAAGGGCCTCGAGGAGCTGTTTGCAGAGCCCAGCTTGTGATTAATTACACGCCCAGCTGTGCATGCAGCTGCATTGTTCTCCTTAATGCTGACTGCAGATTACAATGTTATCTGCCGAGTTCCGTGGAGATAACAGCGTGCGGTCTATTGAGAGACACTTTATCTCTCAGTGTCTGAACGATGGATTTTAAATTCACCTTAAAATCATCGTTCAAACAAAAAATGCATGATGCTAGCATTTACGTGTAACGATTATCGCTCATTTACGGTCGTTTGAAGAATTTTGAGCGTTAATCGTTACGTGTAAATGGGCCTCTAGAAGACATGAAGAATATGAAATGCAAAGTACTTCCCGCTTCTTGATTATAAAAAGTTCATTTTCCCAATTCACACAAGATAGGTAATTGTTTTAAATCAAAACTTTCTCCTGCGAAAATCAACCGTTTTAATAGAAGCTAATGTTGGGAACTAGTCAACTGTGAACCAGTAAACATCTAGTAACTAGGAACATTTTAGAAACTAGTCAACTGTCACATGAGGAATTCATTGCATTCTTTTCCCCCATAACAGCAGCTTACTGGAATTTTCAATAACATAGTATTATACCACATTTTCATTATCTTATGCTTTCCTATTTCCTCAGAGAGTGACCTTCCTCAACTCCATGTAATAGTCCTCTGTCTTATAAAAGAAAACAATACAGACTTGAAAGTCCGTGCACAACAAGGGAACTGCAGGTGCGCCTGCTATCTCTGTCCCCCTTAGGCCTCCTGCACACGGGCGTATTTGCATTGTGGAGTCTACGGCGGGTGTCCGCCTCTGAACTCTGCAGCAAATACAGCCCATAGTATTCAATGGCAAAACACCATTTCATCTTCACGAGCGGAAATCGATTGCGATTTTCCGCTTGCAGCGAATAAATTGCAACTTGCTGCGATTTTGTGCAGGTTGCGCATGGCTGGCTTCCAATGTAGTCAATACTAGCCATCCATCCCACGGCACTACCGCAGTGAGATATGCAGTGGGATATGCCATGTTTTGTCTCTTCTATGTCTACTTCCCATTTATCTTTAGCTCCTCTGAAATTCTAAAAGCCACATACTACATCAAGTGAATAGCGCTACTCGTCGTGCCTCCGAAAATAATAATCTACGCTGTGAACTTGAAATACATACTGTGCCCCCAGAAATGAATTATAGTACATACTGTTCCCCTACAAATGAATTCTAATATATACTGTGCCCCCAGAAATGAATCATAATATATGGGAGGCTTTAATTATTCGGATATAATATGGAAAAACGAAACCTGCAAATCTCACAGGGCTGATAAGTTCTTGAACAATTAAAGATAACTACCTTAACCAAGATGTGCAGGAGCCAACTAGAGGAAGAGCCACTCTGGACTTAGTATTAACTAGCAAACCAGACAGAATCACGGGGGTGCAGTTTGAGGGACACTTGGGAAATAATGACCACAATGTAATTAATTTCCAGCTGTCATTCAATAAGAAATCTTATCAGGGAGCTGTAAGATGGTGAAACAGCCCTCCTGTTGTGAATGTACCTGTTTCTGTAAGAAAGTTTATGCTGTTATAACTGACATTTTGTTGTTTTGTTGAGGTCACTGTGGCCTGAAATGCAACAGAGGAGAGGAAGTGCATCATCACTGCCCAGACAGGATAGAGCTCAAAAGAAAAGAGAGAAGTGTGTGTGTGTGTCAGCCATCTTGTGAAGTGTGCTTGGGAGGACTGGAGAGAGTGAGCCAATGTGATCCACATGGAAAAGGACCCCTAAAGGACCAGAGTTACAGTGAAGGGGAGCTGAATTAGAGACTATTCCAGAGTTTGTCAGACCCCCATCTTAACAGAGAAGATTGCTTTAAGGACCGGGCTCGGAAGTTGCAGCGTCAGTGAGATCACAGGGTTCTCGGATCAACTCCTATACCTGCCGTTCCAGACAAAGGATAGAGGTACCCAACAAACCCGGGTCAGCCAGAGAACCACGGCCTCTGATGTAACTGAGCACGCACCGCATTGTATGTTTGGAGCCAAACTGTTTGAGGCTAATAACAAGGCCTGTAGTTAGTTTAGTTAGGCATACTGTCTGTCACAGGCCGCACTACTGGTGACTGATCTGTCTGTTTAAAAACCCTCAATCACAGAAAACTCTATGGAGCTGGAATTCCCAGAGTGAGAGAGAGAGCTTTCTACAAAGGTCTAAAAGTTACATGTTATATAACTTTACATTTCCTTGGCTTGTGAGCTATATACTGTGATATCTGTTTGGTGGTACTGTGGTTGGGGAGGGGTATGTTGGTAATATTGTAAGCTCTTGTGTTGTGCCACTGGTGCTTCCCAAGCATCCTCACTAATTGTTCCTAGGGTGCTAGAAGGTAATAGCGGCTGGTAAGAGACTGTCTGCAGATAGGCAAAAGCTTGGAGTATATTGGAAGCACACATGATAGAACACCGCACTGCATGGCATAAGGGTCTCGGCTGCCCAGCTGAGTGTATGTAAATATCTGGGGGGGTCTTTTTGGTAAAGGGTTTTACTAAACTAAGTAAAATCTCAATTTTACAAGTGAGTTGGAGTCGCCTCTTTTGTTCAAGACTTTGCTGTATCCTGGGGAGCCCACCCCGGTACATGGCTTACAGAGCGGCAAAAACCCTACATTTTAGCGAAGCAAAATTTGATCAGCTCAGAACTACTATCAGTAACATTAATTGGGACAACATCCTTAAAAATATCAGTACAGACAACAAATGGGAAAAGTTTAAAAACATCCTAATAACCTCATGTGAGCAGTTCATACCCTTTAAAAAAAAGAACCACAAGTAGAAAGAAACCAATGCGGCTCGACAAGACTGTAAGGGAGGCAATAGATGAAAAAAGGAAAGCGTTTAAACTACTAAAACAAGAAGGCAGCAAAGAAGCGCCAAAATCATACAGGGGAAAAAAACTAAATATGTAAAGAAAAGATCAAAATTGCTAAGGAGGAGGCAGAAAGACTGATCGCCAAAGAGAGCACAAATAACGCTAAATATTCTTCAATTATATCAACAGCAAAAGGATTTGCACTGAGAGCACTGGCCCTTTAAGGAATAATGCAGGAGAAATCATAGAAGATGATGGGGGAAGATAAATCTATAAAATAGTTTCTTTTCAAGTGTATTCACACACACAAAAAAAATGTCACACGCGATGCAGGGGAATAAATCGAACACCCCGCTAAATATTGCATGCCTAATACAGGAGGAAGTGTAGAGCTGGTTACAGAGAATTGAAATCGATGGGCCCAGATGGAATACACCCAAGGGTTCTAAGGGAACTAAGTGATGTGATAGCTAGACCGCTATTTCTTATATTTATGGACACTATCAAGACCGGGGTTGTACCACTGGATTAGTGCATTGCCAATGTGGTTCCAATATACAAAAAGGGGTCCAAAAGAGAGCCAGGAAACTACAGGCCAGTAAGTCTCACTTCAATAACTGGAAAAATATTCGAGGGGTTTCTGTGAGACACCATCGAAAAATACCTCAAGGAGAACAATGGAATAACTCCTCACCAGCATGGGTTGATGAGGGGTCGATCTTGTCAGACCAATCTGATCAGCTTCTACGATGAAGGAAGCTCTAGGCTGGACCTGGGAGAGTCTATTGATCTCGTATATCTGGATATTTCTAAAGCATTTGACACCATGCCGCATAATAGGCTAAAATATAAAATGAGACAGCTCAGATTGGGTGAAAACTTGTGTATCTGGGTAAAGAATTGGCTCAATGATAGAAAGCAGAGGGTGGTAATAAACGGTTCATACTCTGATTGGGCCACCGTCGCTAGTGGGGTGCCACAGGGCTCAGTATTAGGCCCCATTCTGTTCAATATATTTATCAACGACCTAATAGAGGGGCTGCACAGTAAAACATCAAGATTTGCAGACACAAAATTATACAATATAATCAATGCAACGGAGGACAATGTACGGCTACAAACGGACCTAGATAAGCTGGGGGCTTGGGCAGAAAAATGGCAAATGAAGTCAGTGTTGATAAATGTAAGACTATGCACATGGGCAGGAGAAACGGATGTCACCAATATACACTAAATGGGGTACTGCTAGGGAAAAGTGATATGGAAAAAGACCTGGGGGTACTAGTGGACTGTAGACTAAACTGGAGCAATCAATGCCAGTTAGCTGCTGCAAAAGCAAATAAAGTATTGGGGTGCATTAAAAGAGGTATAGGGGCGAGGGACGAGAACATTATCCTCCCACTATATAAGGCACTTGTCAGGCCTCACATGGAATACTGTGCACAGTTCTGGACTCCGCTACTCAGGAAAGATGTTGCAGTGCTTGAGGGGGTTCAAAGAAGGGCAATTAAATGGAATGAGAGGACTGGAATACCCAGAGAGGCATCAAAATTAGGATTATTCACCCTGAAAAAAAGATGGTTAAGGGGCGATCAAATAACTATGTATAAATACATGAGGGGACGATACAAGGATCTCTTCCAGATCTGTTTATACCCAGGACTGTGATGGTAACAAGAGGGCATCCGCTACATCTAGAAGAAAGTAAGTTTCATCACCAACACAAAAGGGGGTTCTTTACTGTAAGGACAGTGAGACTGTGGAACTCTCTGCCTGAGGACATGGTGATGGCAAAATCCATAGAGGAGTTTAAGAGGGAACTAGATGTCTTTCTAGAGTGGAAGGATATTACAGGATATAGACATTAGGTGACCAGTTGGTCTTACATTTAGGTAGGAACTATCAAAGGTTGATCCAGGGATTATTCTGACTGCTATTATGAATTTGGAAGGAATTTTTCTTCCGAATGGGCTAATTAGCTTCTGCCTCTTGGGTTTTTTTGCCTTCCTCTGGATCAACAAGAGAGTTGAAACGGGCTGAACTAGATGGACATTGTCTTCATTCAGCCTAACATAGTATGTTACTATATATTGGGCCCCCTAAAATAATCTTCTTTTCTTCTTCATCTGTATCCAGACTGTCATTAAGACGTCTTGCAGCCACAACTCTTTGTACATAAAATTCCCATCTTACTTCTGCCGTCAATGCCCCTTTCAGTGACACCCAACCAACAATTAGCTCACATTGAGTCTAAAATAATAGTGCCCATTTGCAGCACCCAGTATAGTAATAATGCCTCTTTGCTGCCATACAATGCATCCCATCATTGTGATGGGTGATAAGGTGCGCTGAACGCGGTAAAATAGAGCAGACAGCGCTCGAAAATCACAACGTTTTCAAGCGCATGTCTGCGAGGCTCCATTGCTCCATTGAAAACCCCAAAAGTGCTTTTGACTCCAGCTCCATCGCTGCTTACACAAGCACTTTTTGGGACCCATAATCCTGAAGTCCTAGAAGTGATGCCCCATCCAGCGTGACTGAAGAAGGGGTTCACCCCAAAAGGCGTATGCTATGCTGGTTTTTAATATACTCAATAAAAGAAAGGTTGGATAATACATCCTACCATCCCATCATCTTTTCTGGGGAGCCACACCTATCCACCAGTCTTTTCTCTCTATAGCTTTTCAGCCTAAAGTTTGGACACATCTTTTCATTCCATGTTTTTTCTTGTGTGTTATTTTTTATTTGCTACATTGTAGATTCATTTTGAAGACATGAAAACTTTGAAGGAATACATATGGAATTAAGTAGCATATTTTATATTATTCAGAGTAGCCCCCTTTTGCTTTGCACACTCTTGGCATTTTCTCTGCAGGCTTCATGAGGTAGTCACCTGGAATGATTTTAACCTTACAGGTATGTCTTGACAACAGTTAATTTGTGGAATTTTTTAATGTGTTTGAGACCATTAGTTGTGTTGTGCAGAAGTAAGGGTGGTACACTCTTCCATACAGTGTTTAGCCCTATTCAACTACTGTTCTAATCCACGTTATGGCAAGAACCACTCAACTATGTGAAGAGAAACGACAGTCCATCATTAAGACATGAAGGTCAGTCAATCCAGAAAGGTTCAAGAACTTTGAAGGTATTCGCAGGTGTAGTCATGAAAATCATCAAATGCCACGATGAAACTCACTTTCATCAGGACCGCCCCAGGAAACGAAGAATGAGCCTTACCACTGCTACAAAGAAGAAGTTAATTAAAGTTCCCAGACTCAGAAATTGCAAATTAACAGCACCCAACATTAGAGCCCACATAAGTGCTTCAAGCACCAGACACATCTCGGCATTAAATGTTCAGAGGAGAATCAGGCCTACAAGAATCGGGCCTTTATGGTCAAATTACTGCACAGACGTCACTACTGAGGAACATCAACAAGAAGAAGAGACTTGTTTGGGCCAAGAAACACAACGAATGGACATTAGACCAGTGGAAATCTGTACTTTGCTCTGATGAGACATAACATAAATCATGCCATGAGACATGTCTTTGTGAGCAGTTGCTGTGTACATGTGTGGTTCCCACCATGAAGCATGGAGGAGATGGTGTGATGGTGTGGGGGGGGGGGGCTTTGCTGGTAAAACTGTTGGTGATTCATTAAAAATTCAGGGCACACTTAACCAGCATGGCTACCACAGTATTCTGCAGCGACATGCTACCCCATCTGGTATGCACTTAGTGGGATGGCCACCATGAGTTTTTAACAGGATAGTGGCCCCAAACATACCTCCAGGCTATACAAGGGCTATTTGACCAAGAAGAAGAGTGATGGGGTGCTGCGTTATATGACATAGCTTCCACAATCACTTGAACTGAAATGGCTTCTGATGAGTTGACCACAGAATGAAGGAAAATCAGCCAACAAGTGCTGAGCACCTCTGGGTACTCCTTCAAGACTGTTGGAAAACCCTTAAAGGTGACTACTTCATGAAGCTGATTGAGAGAATGCCAACAGCGTGCAAAGTTGTCATCAAAGCAAAATGGGGCTACTTTGAAGAATCTAAAATATAAAACATACTTGGGTTTGTTGTAACACTTTTTGTTCATTGCTCAATTCCATACGTGTTCCTTCATAGGTTAAATAGTAACATAGTATGTTAGGCCGAAAAAAGACATGTGCCATCCAGGTCAGCCTATCCCCTCCCTCAATGTTGATCCAGAGGAAAGAAAAAAAAAAAAGAAGGTAGAAGCCAATTTTCCCCATTTAAGGGCAATCCCTGGATCAACAACCCTTCTGAAGTTGTCCTGTGTTCAATATGTGTGACTTCTACCTATGCACGGTTATAGCTATATCTCTGATATGACATTTCAGCATGCAAATCCAGTTGTAGGCCACAACTCCCCTGCTAATGGATACAGGTCATTCTATTTGTGCCTTTTTTGGCACCAGCTTTCCTGCCAACCCTGTGTTTATGAGCAGTGGTTCAATACTTTTGCCTGGCATATCTGCAGTCAACCAAATAGGATTCATTGCTAAATTATGTGCAGCTACATAGAAAATGTGTCAGCTCATGTATATTTTAAAGTAGAAAAAGTCATTTTATATTCCTCCAACGCCTAAATATTAGTCACTTCCTTCTAGAGTAAGTGATGCATACTGAGAACAACCAATAGGTGATGTATATTGTATACTGCATATAGTCCAACTTTTATAAATCATGCTTTCTTAAGAATGTTAGTGTGTAAGATGGAATTTTCCATAAGATTTGCTATTGACATCCTGCAGGTTCCTCAACAAGTATGACAACGAAAACTTTGAGATGCTTATTCTTACCCAATGGGGAAGCTCCTTGAGATCTAATACTTTTATACAAGCCTACGTACAAGGAAGATGATGCGTTTGGACAATATACACTCATTTTTTTCTTTTAATTTCCTCCCCTAGAAGGAGTTTTCGGAATTACATGAAACTTTCTGTGTGCGATTGTAACGCTGACATAAGTAACTGATTACAATATCAGAGCAAAAGGAGAATTTATTGTGGAGAACTGAACACTTGAAGGGAGGCTCTAGTACCCTGTTGTACCACCTCTAGCTTGGATACAAGATGTGATACAGGTTGGCATGGAGGCTCTAGTACCCTGTTGAACCACCTCTAGCTTGGATACAAGATGTGATATGGGCGGGCATGGAGGCTCTAGTACCCTGTTGTACCGCCTCTAGCTTGCATACAAGATATGATACGGGCGGACATGGAGGCTCTAATACCCTGTTGGGCTCACTCAAACTTGGATGCTAGCTGTAATACGGGCTTTGAGGCATACAGGTTCCATTTGGTATCTTGAGGCATATCGGTCCACATTTACTGCAACTAAGCCTTTAGATTGTGGAAACTCATAGGCTTTCCCAGATGGTCCCATACATCTTCTATTGACAATAAATCCAGCAACCTGGTCTGCCACAGAAGTGTGACAATGTTGTGGAGACATTCCTGTGACCCCCTTGTGTGTGTGACCAAACATTTTTTTGATGGAAGATGCCTCTTGGAAGCTGCCATGAGAGGAACACATGTGGCTGCAGGATGTCCTGAACATATTGCTGAGCTGTCATTGTCCTTCATACCACTACTATGGGTGACCGACTGTTGTATGCGATGGCCCCCTTGACCATCACACCAGCAGTGGGGCCGTGTGCTGATCTACAACAAAGGCAGGATTGAGTCGCTCACCCCTAGGTCTCCAGACACAAACATGACCTTCGTCAGTGGCCAAACTAAACCTGTATTCATCGCTGAAGACAACTTGGTTCCACTCCGCAGCAGTCCAGTTTCATCATTCATGACATCACTGCAAACAGAGATGAGGGTGGGTGTCAAAGGCAGAACATTTAATGGCCACCATGACACCAAATGTTTTTCAGCCAAATTCCTGGAAATCATTCTGATATACACAAGGGTGTAACAATGGTGCCTCCTGTCTCTGGCTGGCGGACAGTAAAACAGTTGGACCTGCTTGTGCTTGTCAGACGATCCTCTTTATGGGTGGTCTGTAAAGGGATTCCTGTCGCCTTGTGTGCCCTCACACATCAACTGGTCCCAACATCTACAATGAATATATAAATGTATAATAAAGGAAGCCGGAAGTTTGCAGGATCTGCAGAGATGCTGTACAGCAAGTTGCTTGGTACGTTTTTGGGAAACCCATGGACAAGAGCTGTCATCTTGACATTACTGACATCTGGAGAGTCACAGAGGGCAGACGGTGAGCTGACCTGGACAATCGTTGTTGCCTTCAGACTCATATACGCACAAAGACAATCTTTCAAAATATTGAAAGATTGACAGTTCTAGCGATCATTTTGCATAAAGTACTACTGGGGACTAATGCCCATTAGCACCTTATCAGCTTCATTTGCATGTAAATAGGCCTCCAGCAGCTGTTTGCAAATCCCAGCATGTGGTCTGGACATTGCACTCAGCTGCATTGTCTTCGCACAGGCTGCTGGGGCTGTCAGCTGAATACAATGTAATCAGCTTCTCCTGTGGAGAACACAGCCTGCCGTCCCTGCTATCTCTCTCCAGCTGAACAATGGATTTTATGCTCACCTAAAAATCATTGTTCAGCCAAAGAGTAAAAGATAGTAAGAGCTTTTACATGCAACGATTATTGCTTAAAAGCTATTGTTTGAACGAAGTTTGAGCGATAATTGTTGCGTGTAAATGGGGCTTCAGAGTAGTTGGCTGGGTTTGTCTAGTCGTGGAACTGAGAATCTTGCAGAACTCAGTGTTGCTAAGCAAATTTGATAGTCTGGAGGAGGGTCAGTTCTGGAGAGTCTGAAGGGGCTTTGATGTTATTCCAAGTGGAAAGCAAGGGGCGTTGGATGATGCTAGACTCGTACTCAGGGGAGGCCACAGCTGAGTTAAGAAGGGACTGTGTAAGATAAAAGCCTGGGAGGGACTAGTGAACAGCATGTAGTAGGAGATTCGCTGTCCAGAAACCTGTAGTGTGGCCTGGTTGTTTAGTTCAGTGGTGTCATGGATTGAATAGGTATGTACAATGAGGGATCGGTAGTGCAAGGGCTTCTAGGAATAGGGCTGGGAATAACAGTGACCCTATTCCAATTCTTGTTCAGAGCATTTAAATTGAAAAGTCAAATTGTAAATTAAAGGCGTTGTCCAACTTAAGTAGCTGCTGGTCCTGTTTCCCCCCCACTGCTGATAAAAAGAAGAAAATTCCCCCAGAGTGAATTACAGCCCTCTGTAATAGTAGGAGATCCGCCGCCTGGGAGCAGGAGCCGGCAGACGGGTCTCTGCATGCTGCAAATTGCCGGCCGTGAGCAAGGAATCGCAATGATTCTCCGCTCGTGGACAGGGGGCTGGAGTTTTCTATAGCAACGCCATGGAAAGCTTCAGACAGCGTGATTGGCCGGCGGTTTACCGTCGGCGAAATCATGCTCGTGGACAGCGGGCCTAAATTGCAACTTCAAGATTTACCGCAGAGGATGGAACGATGGCGTCACGAGTGACAACGGACTTTAAGGTAACCGCTAGTTGCCCCTTTCCATGTGACCTCCCCCAGCAGTAACATGGACAGGTCCCGAACTGCCCTCAGAAATCCTTATCTACCTGCTAGATAAGGATGACTGTGATACGCTATACCCATAGGAGTTGCCTACTTTACATTTTATTCAAGAGGAAGTGAAGGACAAAATGGAGACCCAAGATGGCGGGCAAGCTTCTTCTTACCTTGCCCTCATAGAGCCCGCAAAACTTTCCCGCCCCTTAGTTCCGACCATGGCTGTAGGAAAAGTGGGAGGAGGTCAACCTCACAATGGAGCAACAATTGTAGAGTAAAGAGGACCACCCAGGGGAGGAGTCACCTATGCTAGTGAGTAAGCCTTTGGACTTGTCCCAGCAGACCAGTGAGAACACTCCTGCAAGTGAGATGACTGCAAAGGCGATCCAGAGCTGTGTGTGGACTACTTTAGCTGCCTGTCCACGGGCGTTGCGGTATCCCACGGCGGATCTCCGCTGCAGGAGCCGCTGCCCGGGAACAGGAGCCGGGAGACGGGTCTCCGCATGCTGCGAATTGCCAGCCACGGGCGGAGAATCGCAATGATTCTCCGCTTGTGGACAGGGGGCTAGTGCTTTCCATAGCGTTAGTGCTTTCCATAGCAACGCTATGGAAAGCTTCAGACAGCGTGATTCGCCAGCGATTTACGACCGGCGAAATCACGCCCGTGGACAGGGGGCCTAAATTGCAACTTCAAGATTCACCACAGAGGATGGAAGGGTGGCATCACGAGTGACAACGGACTTTAAGGTAACCGCTAGTTGCCCCTTTCCATGTGACCTCTCCTAGCAGTAACGTGGACAGGTCCTGAGCTGCCCTCAGAAATCCTTATCTACCCCGCCATCTCCTCGGCTGTGGGCACGCTCCTTGGATTCTGCAAATGTCACATGGGTGTATGTAGTGAGTTGAAGGCTTTGTGCTCTCTCATCAGTGCATTTTTTCGGCAACACGCCGCTCCCGATCGTGTGAATAGGTGATTTTCACACTAATGAGGCTCGGGACTTGATCACAGAAAGTCGTCCATTCACACGATTTGTGTGCAATTTTGTGGCAATTTTTTTGTGCAGCTATCTTCTGCACGATTTTCACACCCATGTGAATGAGCCCTAAAGATGTTCATAGCCTTTAAGGTATCCATGGGCCCTTTATGTACAGGCCCATGTCCAGCCACACCGGTTGTGATCTCTGATAGTGGAGAATACTGGGTATTATATTTACAGCATTATTTTCTTACGGCGGAGCTTCTTGCTTTTTCTGCTTATTGCTCCATCAGACAGAAGTGTTTGTAATGATCAGGGAAGCAAGAGCTGAAATCCGTGACAATAGCGCTCTGTGTACTGAAAGCAGAGGTTGGAGCTAATGTGACCGGCTAATGCCTCCTGTCTCACCTTGAGGCAGGAAAGGTCATTTAGCAGGCACCAGTGCGTGCCACATAATCAGATTACATAGATAAGAGTAGAGCCCCAATCTAGGAGCACTGTACTACTCTAAAGCTGTCACTTCTCATCACAGAGCACAATCCTCACTGGTAGTAGAGAGGGAAGAAGAGAACGAACCGCAGTTCTCCAAAACGGCTTCTCTTAGAGATCATCTATATTTCATCATTCTTTACCTGCAAGAACACTCTGCCAACCATCGCTATAACAATACTGGTTATAGAATATACATGAGGCAGTAGGCACACAATCATGGCTACCAATGCCGGGCCGTTCGCCCCATATTAGTCCATGGAGTATCAAAAAAACCTACATTCACATGATCTGTAACCCTAAGGACCAGCATGTTTTGTACCTAAAGGAACAGACACGTTTTAGGAATTTTACCCATCTGGTGGTTTTATTGACCAATTTTTTTTTTGTTCTTCTGCTAATTATTTTTATTGCATTTTTTCTTTTTCCGTGACATATAGCGCTATTTTTTGAAATATCTTTTTTCACTAAATTTTTAGTTCCCATTTTTTTCTTTTAATAGGTGTAAAAAGCAGAGCTGTATAACTGAAGTCGTTTGCAGTAGGCTAGGAAATATTACAGAGCAATTTCACGGTAAGAGCTGGTTGTACGGCACTGCAGGCTGAGAACGCTATTACTGAAAGGCTGGGAACAGGCATAGATGCGTAATACAAAATGGACTGCACAGCCCGAGATGCTTAAAAAAAAATTGGTGCACTACTGCTCCCAGCCAGCCGCAACAGTAATGCACACTATGAGGAGTAGCCCTCAGAAGGACCGTTGGGGTTCTTGAAGACAGGATCCTACTCTAACACTTTCCCTATATCAGCAGCAGCACTTTCTCTAACCTCTGCCAGCATGCGTCTGAGGCGAGCCGCGGGCGGGAGCAGTTTAAGTACTTGGCAGTCACCTGATCTCGCCAGCCACTCACTGCAGGGGGGCGGGATAGGGCTGGCACGTCACAGCAGGAAGTTGTAATGCCTTCCCTGCATGTCTATTGGCTAGAAAATGGCGCTAAACATGCAGGGAAGGAAATGCAATTGACTTGAGTACCGCGTGGTGTTCATCTCGAGTAACGAGCATCTCGAGTACCCTAATGCTCGAACGAGCATCAAGCTCGGATGAGTGTGCTCGCTCATCTCTAATCCAGAGGATAGGTCATCAGTCAAAAAAAAAGGCAGACAACCCCTTTAAGGGGAACCGACAGCAACTAATTTATGGTGCTGCTAGGGGATGTGACAGGGAACTGGGTGATGTATTTTTCCCAGTCATTGTTACATGGCTTGTATAAAGAGTCTAACATTGACTTGCAGGAAAGCTGCCATCCAATAGGTGGCGCTGCAGAGGTATTGTTCCATCTCCCTTATTTGCATGTATTTTTTAATACTCACCCGCTCCTGCGATCCAGCACTATCACCCAGTGAAATTCTGACTCTTTTCAGGTTCTCAAGCACGTGCTTTGCCATAGACTTGTATGGGAGAGCACACGCATGGGAATCGGAAACAAGTCAGATTTTCATTCTCACATGATTTTTACTGGGTGATAGCTCTGAATCGCGGAAGCGGGGAGTGTAAAAAATACATCACCCGGCTCCCTATCACATCCTCTAGCAGCACCATAAAATAGTTTTTGGTGCTGTGAGGAAGTGACAGGTTCTCTATAACTTTTCTTAAATTATTATCAGGAGCAGTGGGAACTTCAGAAACTGCAGTCCTATTGTATTGTATTATGTTGCCCTTCCTAATGATCTCCATAGATAATGATTTCTACATTATAAGGGAAATTCAGGGCAATTTTCTACCTGTACAATGTGATCAAGTCGGTCTAATGTCTGAGGCTGGATGCATTAAAAGGCTGCACAATGCAGACAAAGCAGAGCAATTCGGAGTTTAAAGAATCATTTTAGAAGAGACTATCATATAAGATGGTTCAACCCAAAGTCGTAAAGGGGGTTCTCTTACTTCTAGCTATTGATGACCTTTTCTCAGGATAGGTCCTAAATAACAGATTGGTGGGGTTCCTTCACATAGAACCCCCAGTTATCAGCTAGGCCAATGTCATTGTATACAGAGCTGTTTTGCTGCTGACAACAGACAGCTCCGTTCATTTCACAATGGCTTGGGATGGTTCTGCAGACTAAAGGGCCATTTACATGTAACAATTATCGCTTAAACTTTGTTCAAACGACCAAAAATGAGCAATAATTGTCACATGCAAATGCAGGCATCATGCAGTCTTTGCTTGAACAATGATTTTAAGGTGAACTTAAAATCCATTGTTCAGACACTGAGAGATAAAGTGTCTCTCAATAGACCGCACGCTGTTGTCTCCACAGGAGTCGGCAGATAACATTGTAATCTGCTGGCAACCACAAAGAGAACAATGCAGCTGTGGCTATTAACACTTTATGCAAATAGATTGCTAAATCTTTCAGTCATTTGAAAGATTTATGTGTAAAAGGGCTTTTAGCCCTGTTGAAGTGAATAGGACTGAGCCTGTAGCTAGAATTGAGACACTCCCTGATGTGGGGATCACCTCTATCACAGAAAAAAGGCAGTAACATAGATGTCCCATTATAGTTTGGAGGACCTTGTTGGTCATTTTGCATTAGGGACCAGGAGCTTGCAGTTACACCTCGGTTTCACCTGGTTCCAGACTTGCAGGAGAATCAATGGAGAGGCTCTGTGTGTTATTGTAAATCTGTTGTGTTACACATTATATAACTAGTTACATACCCTTCTACAGAGTCATGGTATTGGATTATATCATCTCCATTTTTTATCCAACAGGTAATTCCATCTAAAACTGAAGACTAAATTTTGGGTGCAGTCACTCATGGCCCTTTTCCTCATTGGGATATACATAGTCGAAGGTTCATTTTCAATGACTTATTGATGAGGTTTCGTGAGGTTATAATTTTGATAACCTATCCTCAGAACAGGTCATCAGTATCAGATGGGTGGAGGTCTGATCCTCTGCATCCATGCCAATGAGCTGTGAGCCAAAACTTGCACAACTCGGTACTGGTACTGTTGATAATATTGTGGGTGATGATACTGTCTTGAGACATAGATTCAGGATATGATGCAGCAGAAGGAGTTACAAGAAAAATGCAATACTTATTTATGAACAGAGAAATGCAAGTAAATAGTAGTATATTAGTAAGTAATCAAGTAACTTATCATAGATTTATGTGATGCTACGTATGGGCAGTGAGTATAGTGCGAATGACCACATATCTCATGCACACGGTTATGTGCAGTGTGACTCTGTCTCTTTTTTTTATTTCCTGCTCTGTATCATAGCAGGGTTGTGTATGAATCGCCGCCCATACGCAATGTATTGCGCGTGGACAGAGTTGCATACGCTGCCCATACAAAAGTATAGGGCTCACGCTGCATGGTACATCGAGGAATAGAGTATGCTGCGATCTATTTCTCATGCGTATCTACATTCAGTGTTTACACACTCAGGTGAATGGATCAATGAAAGCCTATTTTACACCCAAATCACGGTCGTGTGAATGAGCTTTTACATCATAAGAACGTTATCAACAATACTTTATGCTGTTAATCCTGTAGAACAGAAATATAGATCACAAAAAGTGTGATTCGTTTTGAAAACGGGTTAACCCTTCACTTCACGCAGGAATGCGGGTTGAGTAAACTACAATAACTATGTTTATAATGTATCAGGCTCAAATTTCACAGTTCAGTCTCAAATGCATAGAATATCTAATATAATCACCTACAAACGTCTCTTTCCTTGTTTGTTGCAGGCCTGCTAACTATTTTGTCCATAAGGGTGTGCACACTTAGAAGCGGGGTTGAGGCTGACCTCACTTACAGTTCCATTTCATGGGAGTTACCACTACTACGGATGCAGTCAAGAATGTGACTCTACCATGATTGCTTTCGATCTTTGTCACAGTGCTGGCATTCCCACCGGGATGGGGCTGTAGCACCAAATTTCTCTCTTTGTAGCACTGCAGGCAGTCTCTGGCATTCAGCTCAGTGGCCCAGTCACTGGCCCCAGTGTCCCCTAAGCAGCTCTTGTGCTTTAATAGCACCTCAGCTAACGTGTCCAGTCCCTCCACTCTCCCCTCTTGGCTTAGCAGAAATTGTTCTTTTTATTTCGGAAGCCTCAGCCAATCAATAAGTGTTCCACAGGCACGCTCTGTTTGGCTGTGCCAAAATTTGGCAAACCTTTGGTGTACATGACAATTTGGCATAACTTAGTTATAATCCATTGTCATAGCAACAATTTAACCCTTCAGGGTAACCCCTTACAATGGTACTGGAAGCTTTCTCCAATTAACATTGAAGTGAATAGGGCTGAGTTGCAATACCACACACCACCTGAGGACAGGTGTGGCGCTGTTTCTAATCCTGGAAAACTCCAGAAGCACAAAGTACAGAGAACAAAATGAAGAAGAGAAGAAAAATCTCTTTACTGAAAATGTGCAATTAGAACAATGAAGGGGATGACATAGGATCACTTCTGTATCGGCGCCGATCCCCTGCTCATTCATCTCATTCATATTGCGTCTTAGTTTCCTGTACAATCTGCATGTTTTGTGATGGGCTTGACAGCTGAGCTAAATGAGGTTTTTGTTTTGTTGGATAATAAGTAGACTTCTCTGTGTAACATGAGACCTCTGTGTCACGGACGCATGGATGACTCAAGGCATTGACGCGTTTCTTGCTTTTTGTTTTTGATATGATGAATTTCTACCTGATTGGGTTCTCTTTACTACTGTTTCTATGATAAACACACGTCTAACGTCCTACGATTTCTTCATGTAGTTGTACACCTATCGGAATATTCTGAATTTATATCCAATTTTTTCTAGAATTGCTTATCAATGATCAGTGAAAAACAGCACACATCCCCGTCCCCTGTGGGCACTGTCAAAAAAAATTGCATGTTTGAATAGCCCCATTGCCTTTAAGGGTGAATTCAGATGAACGAATTAGCGGAGGCATATCTGCACGTAAAAATCTCGCCCATAGAACGTGACAAAGCGTTGCATTTGATTTCAATAGATTCGTTCAGATGAACATTAGAGATGAGCGAGCATACTCGTTAAGGACAATTACTCGAGCGAACATTGCCCTTAGCGAGTATCTCCCCACTCGGAAGAAAGGTTTTGGCTGCCGGCGCGGGTGACAGGTGAGTCGCGGCGGTGAGCAGGGGGTAGCGGGGGGAGAGAGGGAGAGAGAGATCTCCCCACCGTTCCTCCCCGCTCTCTCCCGCAGCTCCCCGCCCGCCGCCGGCAGCCAAATCTTTTCTTCCGAGCGGGCAGGTACTCGCTAAGGGCAATGCTCACTCGAGTAATTGCCCTTAGCGAGTATGCTCGCTCATCTCTAATGAACATGCTTTTCCACGCAAAATAATCGTCTAAGAAAAGATAGGTCCTGCTCTATCTTGTCTGTGTTACACAAAAAGCTGCCATAGACAAGCAGTGGAAAGAAGACAGCTCGCCCTAATTTGGCCTTTTATTGCTATCCTATTCCATTGGAAGCGCGTTAGATGCATTAGAGGCATTTCAATTGCAAAAAAAAAGATCTAACTGTTAGCACAGATCAAGCCACTTCTCCTGCGTGATTATGCAGGGGGTCCATGCTGAGTTCCAGTATGGACTCCCTGCATGATCACGCAGGAGAAGTGGCTTGATAAAGGCCAATTATTGGCCGAAATGTTGCTTGATACTTGCTCCATGGAAAAATAAAGTATTGATTTTTTGCAATTAACAACTATTTGCACGAGTTTATGCTGCCACACTCATTTATATTCAATTTATTGTACACATCGCTACAGACGCGTCGATACCAAATATGTGTTGTTTTTTTGAATTTTTATGCTAATATGAGAAAAAGCATAAAAAAAGGTTTTTTTAACATTTTTTTACATTTTTATTTTTTGTACTTTATTTTGCTCTTCTTTTTACACAATCTGTCTCTCTCTGAGGGACTTTTACTGCAGGACTGATGATCGCTATGATAAGGCATGGCAGGACTTCTCTCCTACCATGCCTTATCGCTTATTACAGCGATCTTAGGCAATAGCAATACAGGATGCTGGTATCTGGCATCCTGTTGCCAGAGCAACCAGCCGGGCTCTACTTAGATTGTGGCAAGGAAGATGCTAACAGCGTGTGGGCGCGAGATCTTTTTGCGGGTAGTACCCCGCTCCCATGACGTACCCTTACGTTATGGGGAGGGAAGGGATTAAAGGGTTTCCCCACATTCAGCATTTTTGCGCTATATTTTTATGCGTGCAAAAATAGACGTGACATGCTTTACTTTTGTGTGCATTTGCACACCCAAGGCACCGTAGGAGTCTATGGTGTGTACAAATGCACCCCGTTTGCACTAAATAGAGCACTGAGGCTGCTCAGTCTGTTCAATCACAGTGCGGTCGTGTCCCCCACTGATGTGAACAGGCCCGGCAGCGTAGAAATGTACAGTAGAATGCGCAGATTCGTGAGCAATAGCGCGCGATAGCGCTCCCTTCATATTGCAGTTACATCACGGTATCGCGATGTACACTCATCTGCAGAAGCCCTTAGGTAGGCGCAAAATCTGCGCATGCAATGCACAGAGAATAGAACCAACTATTTTCAATGAGTGCATTCTCATTTTCGCTTTTGCGACACGCTCTGTTTTGGTGTGCATTTACGCGCCAAAGGCACCATAGGAGTACAGGGAAAACAACACACAGGGGACTAATTAGGGCTGCACAGCCTTACAAATCACAGCACAAGTGTGTCCTGGGGTGATGTGAATGGTCCCTGGCAGCGCAGAAAGTTCAGTAAAATGCACAGATGGCACCTTCCCATCGCAACAAGTCACGCTATTGTGTGCGTTTTTGCGCTTACCCTCATCTGACATGGAAAGCACATGGACTGAAAATTCGCCAGTGTGATTAATCTCTAAATGATAAATGCACACAGGACTGGTTTGCTATGGTGTTACGTCTACACAAGATGTGCTGGCTGGAACACCAAAGGGACAGGGACTCTGAACTGGGAACAGGACCAAAACACTCACCTTGCATACCTGCACACATAACCAGATGGAACAACTATAGAATGTACGAGGTATTAGTTCGTATATTGCCAAGTCACTTAAGCTCACGAGCCCACTTTATGGGACCTCGTTGTCACGCGGACCCTTACTCTAACGAGACAACATCCACCAGAACCCTGCCTGCAAACAGGGCGATCATCCCATTAAGGACGGCCCTGTGCTGGAACCTAAGGACCTAACTCGCCTAAAAATGGTAAACGATCCACAGCAGGACAGGACACAGTTCACACCAACACACTAGGGAGTGCATGCAACACAGAACAGGACTGTTCATACTACATGTATGGCTACCTGCACACACGCACAGAACACATCACTGTTCACACACATATACACTGAACACGCCTGCTCACACCTGCACAAACACTGAATACGACACTGCTCACACCTATACACACAGCACATAACAGACATGCAAGAAAACTAAAGCCTGAGGTGAAGGAATACCAGCTTCCTTTTGCAGAGGGACTGGTATATATGTGCAGCAGACCAGTGGAGATTGGCTGGCTGGAGAATACCACACCCAGCCAAAACAAACATGCCACATGTGTGGAAATATGCTCCTGGAAACCCATAGTACTACAGGTCCCAGAAGCACAACCTAACATCTGGATTCTCTGCAGTGAATCTGTAGTGGATCTACAGCAAAATCCAGAGAGAACGCACAACATCATTTTCAGACGGTTGCGCAAAAACACTTATTGCATCGTATTTGCACAGTGAACAAGGTTGATTTGCGAGCGTGCCTCCGCACACGTTTTGTACACGCAAGGCCCGTTCACGTGCACACATAATACACCCCTGATTTGATTTAAAAGGCTATTTAGCCTAATAAGTTCCAGGCATGTTCTTTTTTTTCACGGAATTGCGCATTGGCGTGCATGGAGTGCACATTTGCACACCTCCCATAGACTTCTATGGGGACCTTTGCTGTGCCAATGCACAGGAGAATATAGCATGTCCTGTTTTATATGAATGAACCTATTGAAATCAATGGGTTCTATTTTCTGCGTATTGCAGCCGCCTGTGGAATGGAGACTTACTACTGCTGATTTTCCACGCACAAATCCAAAATATAATGATTGTACTTCTATAATATTCCTAAAGGGAAGTGCAAGAAGAATATCTGCCCACATAATGACTATTTGGTTGATAACAGAGAGCAACAACAATGATACTTAACTGTACAGCACATTTGTTGTCTTGATGATGGGGCTGTGATCTCGGTCATTATATAGTATAGCGTTGCACTGCTGAGACCCGCATGAGGTCAGACTTGACCCAATTTGTACTCTTAGTTTCCGTTACACAAAGCGATCTAAAAACTGCAACATGACAAATTCTCTTGTAAATTTCCCCGCGTTTCGCTCGCTCTTCATTGGTTTGCATGAATACTCTAATCAGTCAGATACTACCAGCTGCTCGATATTTTTTTTCTCTACAAAACCCAAAATTACGGGTTTCCTGACATCAGAACAAAAAACTCCACTCACAGCTATCATCCTAACGCAGCAAATTAGGCTAATTGCCTCGCCGCTGATGTTTACAGCCATTTAAATATCACAAATGCTCCAAATTCCACATTTATCATCATCCTAAAATCTCAGCTGCCTGGAAGGAGTTGTGGGTTTTGGCCCATTCAAATGAATACATTCACAGCCAAATGCTGAGATTCACCATGATCTGTTCTATACAGCTGCCGGCTAAGGACCGGAGGGGTGAGCAAAGATTTAAGAGCACATATACGCTCATTGACAAAAGAATAATGCCCCCAGATGGAGATGTCTCATTGTTGCTGAACTCGTCATACAGCTATGTAAATGATTACGGTTGGGTCTGATTAGGCACGGGGTCTCACCACCAGAGGCCATAAAAGGGCTTCCGCCCTATACAAAGGTTCATAGAGGCTACTTTTGTGTAGTGGACCTCTTATTGAGAGATCATTGGCCACTAGACATACAGGGGGTAGATAAAAAACATAGGAACACCGTACAAAATGTATGCCTTAAAATTGGTCTTTACATATCTTATTGAAATAGGATTCATAATCCCATGTAACTTAAGTGGAGGTAATATGACACAGATGCTGCCAGGCAGAAGTGAATATCTGCCCGAGCAACAAGGTTCTATTGGTCAGAGGTTTGAGCCACTCAGCTGCTGTTAGCAGCTGGCTCCCCAAACCACCCAGAGCAGGGCAAGAGGTGAAGTAAACACAAATTTGGCGGGAAAGCTCACAGTCAAGCAGGGGTCAAAAGGACAGCTCAGTGCTAATAATTAAAATCCCATGGATTTTGTAGGTGTCTCCATATTTTTGTCTACCCCCTGTACCTTTATAATGTACTCGAAGATATTTTGCCCAGTTAACAGAGACTGTAATGAGAGAAGCAGGATGGTCGTTTCAACAAATTTCCTGCCACTTCGGCCATTCTGAAGAGCTGTTAGGAGGTGCTGGGAGCAGTGGTTACGCAAGGACATGCATATATAGGGAACAGGCTCCGGATGACCCATACAGACAATCAGTAGAGAGGATCGTTTGATCCTCTAACAAACACGAGCAGATCTAACAGTTTTGTTGTCCACCATCCAGATAGAGGTGGCACCGTTATTACAGACCCCTGTCTGCCAGGACCATTTCCAGGCACTTAGCAGAAGAAAATTTAGTGTAGCGGCGCCCGTTACATGTCCTGCCATTAACACTCCAATACCGTTGCCTTCATTTGCAGCTGTGAACAAGAAACCTGAACTGCTACAGACTGGAGCTGTATTGTCTTTACCAACGATTCCAGGTTCTGTTTGGGAGCCAACGACGGTTAAGTTCAAATATGGAGGACTTGTGGTGAGCGCTTCAATCTTGCCTTTGCTGTGGAGCGGCACACTGCCCCCTGCTGGTGTGATGGTCTGGGAGGGTCTTGCATATAACAGTCGGTCATCCCTAGTAGTGGTACGAGGGACACTGGCAGCTCAGCAGCAATATGTCCTGGAAATCCTGCAGCCACATATGTTGTCTCTCCTGGCAGGGCTTCCATAGACTCCAATAGGAGTCTATGCGAGCCGACCGGCAAAGGGAGGGGAGGGAGGACTCGCATGTTGAATTTTTGCATCCGGGCCCATGACAACATAGCTACTCTTCTGCTTAGCCAATGAAGTAAAACATAAAGTGACGTCTTCAGGGGGAGTTGCCCCAACTGAAAAGTATGAAGTTGGCTTGTGGCTACCTCTCTTGTCAGACTCTTGCTCACTGGAACTAATTAGTCCAATGCCAATTTCCTTGTATCAGTATGCTAGGAAATGAATGTTAGTCCTGCAGTATGACCAAACTGGTTATGGAGTATCGCTGAGCATATTATTATTGTGTGTGATTAGAGATATTGTCGTCATCATCTCCCTGACATGTAGCTCAGTAGATTTCCAGGCAGGATATCTGGTGTATGAAATGTTTCCACATTACCAACCTTATCCCATAGAAATTTATTACTGTGATGTTGATAACGAGATTTTTATCGGATGACCTTCGTAATACATGTATTTTTAGGGAAGTGATTATTATTGTTTATTAAGCAAATGGAGCCAAATCCAACAAAGATTTAGACATTGAGATATTTCATTGAGGGTATAGCAGTTTATCCCATTTAGTTTTTTTTCATATGCACATCGAAATAATGAAAAAGTACCTTAAAGTGTAACTAAACATTCATAAAACGTTTGATGTCATAGTCACGTGGCAGGCGTTTTGATCGGTGGGGTTCCAAGTATTAAGATCGCTAAAAAGAAGAGTCGGAAGCGCCCAGTTAAGCACTGTGCCCCTTTGATTGCAATCAGCAAGTGGTGTACTGGCTCATAAACTTTTATTCAGTCCATGCAGGCCTTGTTCATACGAGCGGGATTTTAGCGCAGTCTAGGCGCGTGAAAAGATCATGTCTAATAGAACCAATGGTTTCCTATAGAACTGTTCAGATGAAGGAATTGCAAAAGGCTGCGTAACTAAGGAGTCAACCAGTTCCCGAGGGTGCCGCAATATCCAACCGGAGCATATGGAAGAACTTTGGATCAGTTTTAGGGAATGCTTACGTTATGTGTCCACCCACTAAAAGTTTACGACCAACCCCAAGGACTCCCATTGCATCTGCCATGACAAACACTTCTATTAGTTGTTGCTCTGCACATAAACACCCACCCCAGCATATGGTGAAAAAAAATTCTCCCCCAGCTAGTTCCAGATGAGCATGATTGGCTGAGAGCACACTGCTGGGGGCAATGACAAAAACACTGGACGATGTGCCTCCTAAGCTGTCCAAAAGATAAATGGAAGAGCTGCCTACTTGTAGTAAGCTAACAACCCCATGCTCCACCTGTGCCCTCACACAGCCCTCCCTCCCTCCACTAACCATTCCTGTTGGACATTGTCCCCTTCTAACCCTTTGTTCCTATGCCAGTCATGGAGGCCTCCCCTACCACTGTTCCCAGGCAGTATGCCCACATTTGCATATGAAATTGGAGGCATGTGGTTCCCCAAGGCATATATCTATATTATGCTCAAGCTCAGTACTAGGGAGCAATTCCAGCAACCTCATTGGTTCTGATTCACAATTCCAGCAACCTGATTGGTTGTTTGGGTTGTCTGATTCAATCTGATTGATTGTTTGGGTTCCCCGATTCAACCTGATTGGTTTTTTGGGTTCCCTGATTCAACCTAATTGATTGTTAGTGCCGAGCTTGAGAATAATATAGATATATGCTTCCCCAAGAAGCCTTTGGGAAGCCATAAATTGGAAGTGACCCAATGGAATGAACTACGTAATGCAAAAGCGGTCTTTCTACTTCCATTCACCATAAAATATCCATATATTACAGCTGTAATATAATCCATTAATACAGTGTTCCCCAACTCCAGTCCTCAGGGACCGCCAACAGGTCATGTTTTCAGGATTTCCCCAGTATTGCACAGGTGATGTAATTATTGTCGGTGCCTCAGACATTGCCACAGGTGTTCTTACCATAGGATATCCTGAAAACCTGACCTATTGGTGGTCCCTGAGGACTGGAGTTGGGGACCCCTGCATTAATATGTTGAACCCTATTCCTATGTAGCAAATAACTAAATACTGAGCAAGACTGGAATTAAAGATGATACATTGTATTTTATAGCTGTCAATCCAATACTATAAATACAAGAACAATGAAGTAGAGTACAGAACATGAAGCATTGTGGGTACCACTCCAATACAAAGTTTCTTTTGGTATAATAGGAGTCGTTGGCTGCCATGTTTGACAGGTGCCAACGAACAAAACTCCTACCTGTGACACAATTATGTTTTATATGCTGCCAGGTTGCTATGCTGCTTATCATTGTTGTTGCGCCAACTTGACCATTTTGCCAGCTTAGCAGTAAGCTCCAAGCACTTCCTTGGCCTCTGATAAAATGTGGTTTGTTAGACAAATACATAGCCATTTTTATTGAGAGGCTATATACAGTATACGGGGTTATTACAAATGATCTTCCTGGTTTGAAGCCCTCATCAATCACATTTAATGACACATTAGGATACAGAAATTTGATATCAATCAGAACAGAAAAAAAATGTAAAAAGTTTTGATGTAGAACATCAAAAACGTTTTCCACATCAGAGGGGATCAGTGTGGCCCCCTTTGTCACTCGACATACATGGATCCTGTAGTCCCATTTCTGCCATACACATTGTAATGTAGTGTATCACAATTGACTGATGCAATGGCTTCTGTGATGGTGGGGGGTAAGGGGCATGTAGACTCCTCTAGAGAAACACCATCACCAGGTATAATCCATTGATTTCATGTTTTTGTATCGGAGGGTCATTAAACGGGAGTTATGAGGGTCCACGTTACCCATCTTCAAGCTCTATAATGGACGTCTGACCTTTTTGCTTCTTGCAAGAAAAAAGAACGACAAGACTTTTTTGATGCCCTCTTTTTCATGTTTGCTAACAGTCTTGTATCTGCAAAGAGGGAAAATCAACAACTTTTCACACACTTAGGAAATGCGATAGGAACAACCTGAGTATAGGGCTCAGTCACAGGGACGCATCCGGGCGCCAATGCGCCCGTGTTACTGCACGAAGAAGACGGCCGCACTGCAGGTGCGGACGACTCACCGCACCGCTGGAAGAAAGAACACATGACCGGCAATGGGAACGGTCATGTGTTCTTTCTTCCGCCCGTGCAGTGATTTGTCCGCACCTGCAGTGCGGCCGTCTTATCCTGCAGTAACACGTGCGCATAGTCGCCCGGATGCGCCCCTGTGACTGAGCCCTTAGGGTATCAACTTTTTAATTACTGTATTGACTATATACTCCGTAACCATATTTTGACCCTACGTGTGCAAATAGAGTCCCTGAAATCCCTGTTATATCTATCTAACTCCATCTTGTACTCTGTTGCAAACACTTGCACACAATTGTGCCAATAGCATAGCTATAGAGGTTGCAGCAATCACAGTTGCAGCTGGGTGCCTAAGCTAGGGAGGACCAAAGACAACACATTGACTCTACCCTTAAAGCGACTCTCTAGTTGTTCTCTGTTATCACTCTGATCCACTGGTACCATTTTTGCCTCTTGAAGATGGCCAATGCAATCTTCAGACTACCGATTCTTCCACCGTGCATGGTCAGTGTTAGACTACCAATATTCTATATGGGCGTTAAAAGATGGTAGCAATGGTTGTAACCGGGGGGGGGGGGGAGGGGGCTGCGACAATCTTCTTTTCAGTTTCGTGAGTAATTTTGGACTCATCAAAAATGAAGAGACTGATGACCATTTATTATTAACAAGGTGGTATTATCTCTGCTAAATGTGTTAAAGGGATTAGTGTAAAGATGGAATTAGCAAGTTGGCGCTGTGCTTACTCTACATGAGTGCCAGCTGGCTAATTCTGTTTGTGGTCACTGAAGCCACCGCTCAGTTGTACATACGAAACAAACGCTGTCTCTATGTGTGAAAAAGAATCTGTATGAGACTTTATGTCATTACAATGAAAATGTCCCCCCTCCACCCCGTAACCCCGAATTACCCCTCTATTCCAGGACTACCCCATAAATTGCAGATACGGAGGTTACATTGTCTACTGATGATAATCATGTCTACAGAAAAAGAATATTCATGTAACTTTCAGTTCACTATTTCTGGGTCCTCCTATCCCCTATGTGCCGGGAATGTAGTATATACAATATAAGAAACCAAGGTTATGGTTGGGATTCCTGGTTCATAAACGTAATGCCAAAACCAATACAACTCCAAGTAGACCTGCCTTACCCATTGGGCAAATGGTGGCCTGATCCCCAGTCAGTGCCCTTGAAAAATAGTTTCAGGTCTGACTATGTTGCCGTAAACACCCAAATCTTTGATTTGGTCATTGAATAAAAGCTTCTAAGGGTTATCAAAGGGGATTTCTAACCTATTGGTGACCTATCCCCAATAGTTGATTAGTGGGGTCTGCCACTTAGGATCCCCGCCGATCAACTGATTGACGAGGCCGCGGCATTTGGATGAGGGTTGCGGTCTCTTCTTAGGCATGTCACATCGTTCACTTGGCCTGAGAGCAACTCAGTCTCATTCAATTGAGTTGGACTGAGCTGCAATATCAAGCACAACCACTATTCAATGTACAGCGCTGTGCCTGGGTATGGACTGAAGTGGCAGCAGTGCTCACTCAAGCACCATTGTTATTTCAGTCAACTTATCGTCAGGGACCCAAAACGACAAATCCCTGTTGAATAACTATTTATTGACCTATCTTGTCAACAATTTACTCCTGGGGAAAAAAACATTTAAAAGGGGTTTCCCCACTCCAGATTTTTTTCCTTTCCTTTGTATGACGACGTCAATGGAAATAAAGAAAACAACCTATTGGAGGATACAGTAAATTCGGGTAGGGCAATATAGTGAAATATTGGTGGTGGTATTATAACTTTTGTATTATGGAAATGTTTATTGAAGTCGGATACCCCTTTAGCTCTTATCAACCTTCTTTAAATATATATTTGCACCCTTTGTGTTTGCTCTTCCCATCTTCTCTTTAAGTTGTGTTGCCATCACTGACATCACCATCATTTGGTGGAATACTGTGAATGGGGTCACCACCGAACGCTCACAGCATTGCTGATTGTGTGGAAAAGCAGTTTCTTGGCACCCAGTTGGGAAGAGAAGGTGCCCAGCAGGGGCGTAACTATAGAGGGTGCAAGGGATGCGGTTGCACCCGGGCCCAGGAGCCTTAGGGGGCCCATAAGGCCTCTCTTCTCCATATTGGGAGCCCAGTACTTATGAATAAAGCATTGTAGTTGGGGGCCCTGGTATGTAAATGGATGTCAGCAGCACACTTTTAAACACCCGCAAGGGATGGACACACAAATGCAAGAGCCACCTTACAGATCCTGACCCGATCAGATCCAAAAGTTCCAAGGTGAAATGTAAAGCGATGGCAGCATACACGGTGATTTCAAAATGGTTTTTCCTTTTATTTCCTTCACAGATGGTAATACAACGTTTCGACTTGCGTCTTTTTCAAGTATGCACTCCCCCCCATACACTGCACATATATATACCAAAACATTTAATCACATATCCAATCACAACCTGTCTTGCCATGATCTCTCCTCCTCCTGCACATGTTGTATGTAATTACTGCCATGGCGCGCCTCCGTGTCAATCCAGCGTCTCCATTTACTTCACTGCAGCTGTGCAGCATCATCATCCAGGGACTTTCAACAAACTTTATTGTCCAGGGATTTTCAACAAACTTTATTGTCCAAGGACTTTCAACAAACTTTATTGTACATGGACGGCAGACAACAGAGCCTCCAAAAGGCAATATTACCTCATCATTGCAACAAGGAACCCCTATATTTAGGAAATCTATTAGGAGATCGCTCCAAAGTACTGCCCCACATGTCCAAATCAGTAGTAAAACAGATATTCATAAATGCATTTATGCTCGTAATTTGCTATACCCAATAATGGTAATATTCCACAATGGGCATATCAAGACACGCATTATCCACTAGATACTATACAGATATGCAAAAATAAAAATGGCTAAATGCATTTTATGTATCAAACAGCATATAACGCATATATGTAGATAAATTGGGGGCCCTGTTACAAGTTTTGCATTGGGGCCCAGAAGCTTCAAGTTATACCTCTGGGCAGCATGGTTTAGGTAGATACAGATAGAGGGGGGGGCCCAGCTCACCTTTTGCATCAGGGCCCCTGAGCCTTTAGTTACGCCCCTGGTGCCCAGTATCAGCTTCGGTCCAGGTAGAGTCTGCCGCAGGGGCCGCATTGTGGTATTGAGCACTTTGGCATTAAAGCTGCTGTAAAGAAGAATCCGAAGAAGTCATTAAAGGAGGTGATAGCAGGAATTGGGGTGAGTGTGGCTCTTGTGTGGGACCACAGGCAGCTGGTTCTGGGCTCTTCTAGGTCAGTGTTAGCCTGGCGGGCATAAAGCTGGCTTGATTCTCGAGCTTGGAGTACAAGGCCCACAAGTAAAGTCATCGGCCCTTTCTCCTCACGTGTAGACAATGGGGACATAAGGGACCCATGACCCAGTTCCGATCACAGTTGCCTTCTCCACACTTCCTCTCCCTTCCCGCTCAGCTCATTTCTCGGTTCCCACTCCCTCTTAAAGAGACAGTACCATTGAAAACAATATAGTATTTAACACCGAACTTGTAGCCCCCCTTACACTCTGACCATGAGTGCAAATAAAGGGACCTGCTGCTAGTGTTGTGAGACTAAGCCCACCCAAACAATTTCAATATCATCCATTGCGATTGAAGACCACCTACCTGACAAATTGACAGCGTCAGGAGTCAACAGAGCTGCGGCTGCAGAGCCATAGAGCAACGCTGCTGACTTTATCCATAGATAGCTCCTCTTTAAATTGCATTTCTTTTATGATGATTTCTCTCATTGATGATAATCTGCACAATGGCCCTTATGAGCCTCACTGATCAGAGCGCGTCAGCTTCTTCTCCAAACGCATTAACATTTATACCATGAAATCATCCAGCAGTTTGATATTAAACTTCATTTCCAACCTTTAAATAACACGCCTAGCAAATGACCCCCACACATCTCCAGGGAGAAACCTATTGTTAAAAGTTAATGAAGCCTTCAGCGACTGGAAAAGTCATGAATCAAACTCAGGATAAACTGTTTGGCAATTAACAATCCAATTAACACGGATACATTTCCAAATGTATTTTTTTGGTTATTTGCATATAATTAAAGCTGGGTGACAATTGTAAAGGGTTCAGTTTGTAATCCTCTCCTTAAATAAGATTTAGGGGCCTCCCAGCATAACGCTGTGTGGAATAATGTGCCTCTACCATTGTGAGACAGACCCTCCTTCAATGTCAAATGGCATTGGTTATAAATGAGAGCTATTAACGATGGCTAGATTATTTATGGCTTTAGTCTATTGGTGTTAACTGCTGGTCATATGGATGCTCAATAACAATGCTCAAATGCTGCCTCAAACAAGCAAGCACAGTGGTTAAATGGTTAAAGGGTCTACTTTGGTCACACAAGCTCTTTCCGTCATGTCTAGAGATGAGCGAGCGTATTCGGTTCGGGTGTTTTTGAACACGAACACCGCTTTTTCCGAGTAACTGACTACTCAGACGAAAAGATTCGGAGAGCGGCGTGGTGGAGCGGGGGTAGCAGTGGGAAACCGGGGGGAGCTCTCCCCCCCCCCCCCCCCCCACTCCCCTCTGCAACCCCCCGCTCACCCCCGGCGCCCCCCGAATCTTTTTGTCCGAGTACTCAGTTACTTGGAAAAAGCGGTGCTCAAGTGCAAAAACAAACACCCGAACTGAGTACGCTCGCTCATCTCTAGTCATGTCCATAGGCGTAACTATAGAGGGTGCAGGGGATGCAGTTGCACCCGGGCCCAGGAGCCTTAGGGGGCCCATAAGGCCTCTCTTCTCCATATAGGGAGCTCAGTACTATGAATAAAGCATTATAGTTGGGGGCCCTGTACAGGTTTTGCATTGGGGCCCAGAAGCTTCAAGTTATGTCTCTGTGCAGCATGGTTTAGGTATGGGTACGGGTACAGATAGAGGGGGGCCCCAGCTAAGGTTTTGCATCAGGGCCCCAGAGCCTTTAGTTACGCCCCTGGTCATGTCCTTTATGGAAACTAGTAGAAAGCTCGTCTCAGGACAGTGACTACAATCTAAAGGGGTATTCCAACTGGATGAGCGGAAACTGATTGATCAGTAGGGGTCCGACTGCTGGGACCTCCACTGAATGGGGTATATATAAAAAGAGAGAGGTTCTGAGCTTTTGTATGATTCAGCATTTTCAGAGAGTGCAAGGAAGTGAGAGACTCAGTTAGTGAGAGCTGCAGCAGAGCTGACCTGCAGCTCTATTTTTTGTACCCGAGAGAGAGGGAAACGTGGGTGATTGAGGCAGCGTTCGCTGACAGATACAGTCTGGGCTTCAGGGACAGATTCAGCTAGTGTCAGAGGAGACTTCAGTTACCTAAGGCCTCATGTCCGGATTCTTGCTACGGAATCCGGAGTGGGCATTCTGCTCCGGATTCTGCAGCAATAACCCTCCATAGCATGCTATGGAAACATGATTTTTCATGTCCACGAGCAGAAACCAATTGCGGTTTTCGCTCACAGATTAAAAATCACAGCATGCTCTATTTTACTGCGGTTCCCACACGGATGACTTCCATTGTAGGCAATGGTAGCCGTCCGATCCGCGACAAGAGCAGGAGATTTTTAAAAAAAAATCTGTACTGCGCACGTGTGCTGGCCGGCAATTCTGCACACATCCGCAGTACAGAAGAAAGAAGACAGGGTACGCAGGGTTGCCGGCAGTGGGCACAGGGGGATTCTGTGCGGGATTTCCATCCATAAATGCCCATAGAGATTTCAACAGGATAAAGGACTGGAGGTGTTGGGGACCTTTGACACGAGACAGAATTACACTGCGGAAATCCACCCCAAAATCCACAGATCTAAGTGCGAACTTTGATACGGAATTGTAGGCAGATTTTAAGCCATTCATAATTCCACATCAAAATCCGCAGGTAGCCTGCGGATTTTAGTGCGGAATTTACTGCAGCTTGCAGTGTGTTGCATGGCCTATGTAAAAGGTCCTTTCAAATGAATAAATTGGTAATTGGGTGTTACCATCCCCTTTCTAAGCAAAGAAGGCCCCTGTACTACTTAATCAATGCTCACAGTGTCCCATAAAAGACCCCATTGACCAGGAGAATGGTAACACCCAGTGGTTAATGTATTCATACATTTCCAGGAGGAGTAACAGAGGTACTGTATAAACTCAGAGTCCTAAAAAAAGATGCTCCAAAACAAATTTCATTGGGATATATTTGCTAAAATGTCAAGTTAGCTGATGGGTCCCCTTTAATCACTCTATAGTGCAAAAAGCGGTCAGACTCTAAAATCTTCAAAGTTCAGAGGGCCGTCCATGAGAAAAGGTGGAGTACATGTACTTAATCAGAAACATAGCTTT
Organism: Eleutherodactylus coqui; assembly: GCF_035609145.1. Taxonomy (NCBI): domain Eukaryota; kingdom Metazoa; phylum Chordata; class Amphibia; order Anura; family Eleutherodactylidae; genus Eleutherodactylus; species Eleutherodactylus coqui. The sequence continues at coordinate 62,372,215 of NC_089849.1, forward strand.
TCATTCCCTCATGAATATTCTTCATTCCAGTGAATTAGAGGCTAATTTAAGAGTACGATGCTCAGGGGAACGAGCTGCCTTACAAATGCTGTAAAACTGGTCGATTTTCTGTTTCATGTCTATCGTATTTACAGTTCGTGTCATTGTGTTCTGTATATCTGAACATAGAAACCTGTTCAATCCTGTGGCAGGGTGGGGATCGGGCTGACTGTGGGAAAGTAAGAAAACGCGTGATTCAGATGAAAAAAAAAGAAATCTTTTCCCATCTAGATTGCTCGGAGCATTTGTAGTTTGTTGAGATCTATCGCTATTGTTTCCAATGCAGAACTTATATTTATTATCATTTTATAAGAGGGATTTATTGCATATTCTATTAGTAGAATACAAGTATTCACCTGTAAACTGTGCATATTTTATTTGTCATATATGTATTATTTCTAGTCTAAAAGGGTTCACATGTGGGAGTATTGAACTGTCCGGATTATAGATTGTAGACACAAACAAGAGGGGTCAGAGGAGGATGTCAGGAATCTTTTGAATGACCAGGTGGTGCAAAGCCAAGGAAATTACAGCCAAATACAACGTGCTGCTGCAATGAATATAGTCAAATGCACAACTCATCCATTGTTCCTTAGCACTGATGGGCTATAATATTGTCACAGTGCACCAACTCGGTCTGGACAGAGGAGCAGGACCAAGGCAACATCATTATGCCGGTGCCAGACCACTTTTGGCACGTATGCAGTGTTATTCTGTGCTTTCCATCAAGGGAGAATATCTTCCCTTTGTCTCTGTACAGATAGGCTGGCTGAGTTGTCAATTATATTCAGTCAACCTATTAGGAAGCTCTTGTGGGGTATTTACTGCCTCCCTCTTGTAGAGGAC